>NW_011889097.1:185821-212262 GCF_000151845.1 Pteropus vampyrus | reverse complement strand
GATTAGTGACACTCTCTGTACTGATAAGGACAGATATTTCTGGGAGTAATAGAAATAGCACTGTATTCTGAGAACTGTTCGTATGGGGAATGGCAGGAGAGAGCATCGTATGACTCTAATAAGGGTAGATTTCAGATTTTGTCTCTGGCTCTCTCGCCCTCCGTTCAGTCACCCTGTCTCCCATTTGGCATCCTCTGTCGATCCCAAGGCTGCCCGAAGCCCTTCTGCCGTGTCCCTCATGGGGCCTGTTCTTCCTTTCTCTCCACTAAAAAAAAATACCTCTCCTTTCTTCTTCATCAAAATTCCTGCTCCCTCTTACTGATCTCAATTTGTTAAAAGCAAAGCCATTGGGTTAAAATAATTCACACTCACATGGGTTAAGGAGATTTTTAAAAGTCTGAATGAATTTCAAACCGATGGAATTTTAAGTGGCGTTATGAATAATTTCAGGTAACGTGGGAAAAATATTTTGGACGGGAGGCTGTGGGAGCGAGGTGGAGAGGCTTACTTTCCCTGGAGGCCTGCGGTCACTGGCGCTCCCAGTTACAGACTGTACGTAGCCAGAACTCTGTGACTTGCTAGCGACCGTAGCTCATCTCTTTCTTTAAGCTAAAATGAGAGTTGTCGATTCACATGACGGTGAGGTGCAGGAACGCAAACTGTGTTGTTAGTTCTTTTTTTCTTGCTGTCAGCCTGGCTCCTCATTCTCTCCTTAAGAGAGGCTGGAGGAGGCGGGGGGCCACCAGCATAAGCAGCTCTAAAATTGTATAACCCCAGGTGGGGACCCCAGTGGGTTCTAGCACGTTTGAAATCCTAGGATGGCTGACTAACTAGCTTGAGTCAGGTCCCCTGAAAGAAAGACAGGATGTCAAGGTTGGTCAGATCCAGGCCCCATGCTTACCTGGTCATGAAGGTGGAGAAACAGGCTCGCCAGGCCCGCTGCACTGGGTAGAGATGAGAAGCAGTGCCCAAAGGGACGGGTGCTGGGCAGGCAAAAACCATCCCCCAATTGGCATCTAACTCAACCAAAAAGAATGAAAAGAACCCGCCTTTCACTCCCTCTCAGTGTTAGGGAGGAAAGCCTCCCGGGGGGAGGCCAGGGAGCTCTGCCAGGAGGAAGGTGGAGAGAAGGAGGCAGCGGGAGTTCGCCGTTCCTCCACGGAGCCGAGTCCTGCACAGGCCAGAGCTGTACCTGGGCGATGAGAGAGGCGGTTGCGAACTCAAAGCTGGAGAAGATTGGGATTTTTGAAACAAAGCTGTTTCCATAGTTTGGCAACATTATTTTTTAAACGTGAAAACACATTTCTAAGTAAAGAGTGTTGACTGGTAAAAGTACATCGTATGAACCAATAATGACGGGAGAAAAGTACAAGAAAGATCTGATGGGGATTTTGTTTTGAGAAATAAGGAGAGAAAGAGCCTATTAAAGGACAAAGGTGAAATTTGGTAAACGAGGCCTCTCCTACGGCCGTTTAAAAATTCTCTGAGAACGTTAAGGGAAGACGTCGATGCTTAGGCTAGAGCTCTGTGGTGATAAGTGATGAGGTCTAAACTAAAACTGGATTTCATAGGAAGGTTATTTATCCGATGAGGCATCTGGGGAGAGGACTCGTACTTCCGGTGGGAGGGGAAGAGAAGATGTTTTATTGGGAAGAGTAAAGGAGCGTCGACTGGAGATTTAAGAGCCCGAGGTTCTGGACATGGCTCTGTCCCTAGCTGTGTGACTTAGGAAAATCATTTACCCTGTCTGAAACATGGCGGTTTTCTGCGCCATGACCCAGGCCCACCATCCCTGGTGACCACAGCTGTGGGTCCCCCTTCCAGATGGCAGGAGCCTGGTGCCGCTGATTCTTTCCACTGGACAATTACCGGCCATGGCTTTTCTGGCCCTTGATTCCTGCTTCCACCTGAGAATAAGGTTACCAACCTCCCGTTACTGCTGCTGACAGGTCTGCTCCACGTGAGTGTTGTGCCAAGCTACAGGTCGTCCGGGGTGCTCTCGGCAGTGGCAATGTAGTGTGCCGGGAGGGGAGCTCCGGGCACGGAGTGGCGGGGACATTGTCCTAACTCATCAGGAAGGTGGCAGTGAGGTAGAGAAGGGTCTCAGGGCGATCCAGAGTAGAGAATGCTGAAGTCATGAGAAGAGGAGAGAGAGAGAGAAAATGTATTTTCCTCACTGTATCGAAAATTGTAGGAAGGCGTAATAGCATAATTGGGGGCATGAAATGAATGAGGATCAGTTAAAAACAAATTGAAAGCGAGTCAGTTGCTGTAAATGATAGGACAAAGCACTGTCTTTGAAGAGAACAGTAATAATTCCGTACTGGGCATGATGCTGAGGTAAGGAGTTAGGAATGAGGGGGGCGGCCAGGGTTTCTTCCCACGTTTTGACGCACTCCCCACCCCCACTTCTGTATTCAGGAAGCCGAGTAGTCGCCCTGATCGGGGGGGATCAGGGAAATTCGGTCCTGACAGCGACCGGGGACTGTGAGGGTCGTCGTTTCTGAAGCAGAGGGAAGAGAAGTCGGAACTGAGTGTAATGGGGGGCGGGGGGGGGACTTGTCTGCAGTGGGTCGTAAAGACTGTTGACTTTTTGTGAGCTGGAGCAGAGCAGGGACAAGGAGCAGCACAGGCTCTGTGACTCCCGTGGCTGGCATCCGAAACGGTTCTCCACTCCTTGGGCGGTTTTCTGCGCCATGACCCAGGCCCACCGTCCCCGGTGACCCATAGCTGTGGGTCCCCCTTCCAGCCTGGTGCCGTTGATTCTTTCCACTGGACAATTACCGGCCATGGCTTTTCTGGCCCTTGATTCCTTCTCCAGCCTGAGCGCCCATTACCAGGATGGGGGTCTCTGTGTCTCCGGAGGGCTCCATGCGGGCGAGTCCCCGGGGCCTGAGCACTGCTCTGGGAGGGGGTCGATGCTCCAGCGTGGACTTCACAAGGAATTGTGGTTCAGACTTTGTGATTTCTGGTTCTCGGGATAACAGCGTCCACTGGGAGAATTCACAGCGAATGTTCCCTAGTGACCAACCTGCCCCACGAGTATTCCCTCTGGACAGACCCCAAACCTTTTTCACAGACTCTAGACTTACCTGTATAGGGAACAAGTTGAAAACTCAATATACTCTTCTATTTCCAGTAACAACGTTTTCGTACACAAAGGACAGAACCTTTCGATTCGGCTTACCTGCTTAGCACGGTCAAATAATTTCCAATTTAAAATTTTCCTTTTGCTGAAATGATTCTCTTCAGAATCATTTCCCATGTAAAATTTTCAATGAAGTCTCGTTTTGTCGATCAAGTTTCTTTGTTGTTGTCGTTCATATCAACCACTTAGAGCATCTGCAGTTAGAAATTTACTTTTATGGACTTTATATCTATCAAATCCAATTATTCTAAATCCAATTTTGCAAATAGAAATTTTATCGAAAAGGTTGCTTCTGTCCATTTTTAGTCAATGATACGTTTTTCTAGGTAGGTGCAATTTAAAATTTTTGTTCGATCATATTTACCATTAATATCCATTATAAATCAGATAAAAGAAAATAGTTTGCGTTGACATTTTTAGCTAATTCATGAGAAAGTCGTTTCAGGATCGCCGCTCTGTAAAGGTTCGGGCTGCTGTATCGCGCGTCTGATCCTGACTCCGCTCCCGTCGCTTTGGGTGGAGCAGGGAGTAAATGGCAGGGCCAAAATGTTTTATTTTACTCCAAGCGCATCACTGTTTGGGTTTAAAAGCCGGGTGGGGGGAGGACATTTAAAAAAAAAAACTTTCTGGTCTTTTTTCCCCCGATTTTTTGTTCTCTCTCTCCCTTCTCTAAACTTTTTAGCCCTTTCGGTTTCTCTGACTCATCATCCAACTCGGCCACGTGTCTACCTACTTCGGCCTCGCGTGGCTCCTCCGCCTGCTTCCCCTTCCTCGCCCCTCCCCAGTCTCACTCACCGTCCCAGACTCTCCCGTGGCTGTTTTTTTTCCCCCTCTGGGGTGCTTTCTATGCTCCACCCTCATCTCCTTCCACGAGTTGCTTATCAGAGTCCCCGATGTCACCATCATAAAGGCTCGGGGAGAAACCCGTGCCCCTGCCAGCTCGGCATCCCACTGGGATCAAGTCACCAAGAGGGGTTGTGAACCTGTGCTTCTTGTTTGGCTTCAAAAGCAGCGCCGAGGGCGGCCGGCCTAAGCGAGCGTGATTTTATGGAATCTGTCTGAAGACAGAGGATGGATGAGGTGCTCTCAGGAGAGCCCTGCCAGATCAAGGGACCTGGGAACCTCATTTCAGTCATCATCAGTTTAGATTTATTGGACACCTCTTGGGTCCTCGGAGCTGTGCTAAATGATTTCATCCTTCAAGCCCTAAAATCTAGCTTCTGCCTTTTTAGCAGGTGTTTAAAATACTATAATATTGGGCTGGGTTTTTACAAGATTTTGTTGTTTTCACTGTTATTATTTATCACAAACCATGTTTTAAAAATTAAAAGTGAGAAGATTTAGCAACATCGGAGAGTGTCCATTTCTTTTAGTATAAAGTCCTATAGATTTCCACTAATGAGCTCCTCTCCAGCTACCGTGGGATCAGAAGGCAGACTGGAAAGTGGGTTGGATGATGTTCATGGAGAGAATGTCTCACGGGCACTGGAGCTGGGATGGGGTGGGGGTCTGGGGGGATATCTGAGGAGAGGCTTAGAAAAGGAAGGACAGAGATGGAGAGAGAGAGCAAGCTCCGGAATAGTTTCTTTCATTTAGTCAGCAAATGTTTACTGAGCGCTTTTTCTGTGCAGGTAATTTTTCAGATGCCGAAGATACAGCAGTAAAAAAAAAAGCAAAAGTATATTAAAAATCCCTACCCTTTGTGGAGTTTATATTCTAATAGAGAAAGCCAATAAAATAAATGACTGAAGTTGGTGACACATACTACAGGAACAAATAAAGCAGAGGCAGGACTATCGGGAGTTTTAATTTTAAAAGAGTGATAAGGGAAGGACCTAAGGACATAGGGCGTGAGCCAGTGCAATTCTCTAGGTGAAGAGCATGGAGTATTCCAGAGAGAGGGGCCCGGAGGAGGCGGGAGCGAGAAGCAGGGAAAGCAGCTTGGAGGATGTCCACGAGCCAGGGGAGAGACGCCGGTGACCCGGACTAGTCCGATGCAGAGGGAGTAGTGGGGAGAAGTCAGAGTCTGGGTACATTTTAAAGGCAGCGGTACTGCCGGGACTTGCTGGTGGACGGGGCGGGGGTCAGGAGAGCGAAGGTTTGGTTTAAACGACAGGCGGGACGGATTACCGTGGACATGAGTACGGGTGGGAAGGGCTGGCTTGGGGAAAAGGTCACGCGCTGAGCTGGGGACATGTCGCGGAAAATAGTGTGGGGACGAGCCCTTCACGAAATGGAGGAAACCGAGGATGTGAATCTTGCAGGAAAGAAGATGGATCTGGCTGGGGGGGAGAGGGGAGAAAGCGTGGGGTGATGAGGTGGGGACCGTGAGGAGCACGTCACCAAACACAGCACCCGAAGCTGGGGTGGTCTGTAAGGAGAGCGTGCCGGCTCCTTGCCCGCGAAAAGCAGGGAGCCAGGGCAGCGTCAGAGGCCGGAGGAGCCCGGACCGCGGCTTTCGAGAAGGCCGGATAAAGAATGAAGCGGGGGCAGAAGCGCCTTCGAGGTGTGGAGAAGCTGGCCGAGGCGGGCCATCTGGATGTGGGCCGAGAATCCCGGCCTCTGGAGGAGAAGGTGTAGATGGCATCGGTGAGGGGAAGGGGACAACTCTGGAGTGGGGAACGGCGTTGACGGTTAGCGGGCTGGTCCTGGAGGCCCTGAGAAGTTCTTGCTGGCAGACATGCAGATGCGGAGGGCTTCGTGAAGAATGGCAGCCCAGCTCCGGGTGCGGAGAGGCGTTCTAGCCGCACGGACGTGGTGCCTTTTCTCGTAGAGTGTTTCAGCGTCCCAGAGTTATCGAGGTATCGTACTTGGGCGTAGTCTGAGCCTCCGGGCGTGGGACACCGGGTGGGCAGAGGTGCGCTCCCACATCTGTGAAGTCCTACCCGCCTTCACAGTGGGCTCCCTCGGTAAGGAGCTGGCCATTCAGGGCGCGGATTATCCATCTTCTCTTTCTCGGTTGGTTGGTTTTCTTTTGACTTTTTGTTGTTTCGCTGCTAGTTGGTCCTTTGGGCAGAAAATAAGGGATTTTGTAAAACTCAAACACTGAAAACATTTGTAATGCATAATTTGCAGTCCAGGCAAATACATCAGCGGATAAGAACAAAACCAACGGTCGAATTAAACTTTAGAATTACGTATGGGTTAGAATATTTATATGGCTGTGATTACAAATAATCAGTACCCTACTAAATGAGTCAAATTTTCTTTCTTTCCATCTATATTTTCCCTTGCGGCATTTCTATTTCTCATATTCCCTCCATGTTCCTCAAGATTCTGAACTTGAGCGGAAAGCAGCTGTTCGTGCTGCTCAGCCGCCTTGACTCGGAGAGGCAAGGTGGGAAAGCGGTGGCGTCATTTTCAACGAGAAGGCGCGACAGGGCTTCGTGGGGCTTTGGAAGTGGGGAAAAGTCTGGCCGCTGATGAGGCGGCACGTGGCTGGCTGTGCTGCTTAAGGAGAGTCGGGAAGGGGGTGCAGTCAGGAAACCTCCTGACTCTCGGGTCCTTGGATAACGTTTCTTGGGCCGGATTTTGGGGGTTCGGGTGAGGATGGGGACTCGGATGACCCTAAAGTTTCCATCTGGAAGTGAGATTCTAAGATTCTGAATCTAAGGAAGAGAGGAGGAGGGAGACGCGAGAGGCCAACACCCAGCTCTTCCCACCGGGCTGGAGGAGGGTCCCCAGGGAAATGACAAAGGCCGACATCTCCCTCCGTCTCCCTCTGTCCCGCAGAAGTAGATGCTCCTACGTTGCTCGCTCCTGCCTGCAGAAACCGAAAGGGTCCTAAGTCAGGTCCCACGCCGCTTCGTTCTGGGACCTGAGGCCGTGTGGCCTGGGCTTGGAGAAAGCTGGGAAGGTCGTGGGTAGGCAGAGTGAGGTGAGGGTGGTGGCCGCGTTGAGGGGACACAGTTCTGGGACCTATCTTCCTTTGATAGACGCTTACTGCCTGCCTCACTTTGCCATAGTGAAATCTGTGCTGGTTAATACCTTTCTTCCTATTTCTTTGTCTTCCCTGAACCCCTTCCCCACCCCTCACCTGGATGTGCCATCCCTGTCCCCCCTCCCGTCCCCCCTCACCCCCTCCACGTGCGTACTTCTTCCCGCCATCCTCCGGCCATGGTTCCGTGCGCCTCCTCCAACCCGTCTGCCTTTCCCTGCTTCTCCGTCCCTGTCGGTCTGTCTTCGCTGCCCACAGAGGGGAAGGTGTACAGCTCAGATGAGGAGAAGCTGGAGGCAGCCGCGAGAGACCCTGCAGGCAGCGAACAGGAGGAGGAGGGCTCGGGCGGTGACAGCGAGGACGATGGTTTCCTGGACAGTTCTGGAGGGGGCCCGGGGGTTCTCCTGGGACCCAAACCGAAGCTAAAGGGAAGCCTGGGGACTGGAGCTGAGGAGGCGGTCCCGCTGGCAGCGGGAGTCACAGCTCCTGGGGGCAAAAGCAGACGGCGCCGCACAGCGTTTACCAGTGAGCAGCTTCTGGAATTGGAGAAGGAGTTTCACTGCAAGAAATACCTGAGCTTGACCGAGCGCTCGCAGATCGCTCACGCCCTCAAGCTCAGCGAGGTGCAGGTCAAGATCTGGTTTCAGAATCGAAGGGCCAAGTGGAAGCGCATCAAAGCTGGCAACGTGAGCAGCCGATCGGGAGAGCCCGTAAGGAACCCCAAGATTGTCGTGCCCATACCTGTGCACGTCAACAGGTTTGCTGTTCGGAGCCAGCACCAGCAAATGGAACAGGGGGCCCGGCCCTGAAGGGCTCCCGAGGACTCGGGGAGACAAAGCATCCGCTCCTGAGCCTGCTGAGATGGGGCTCGGGTTCCGTGGACCAGAGGGGCAACCACTGTGATCCTGCCCTGGGGTGCAGGCGCTTGGCCCCGAGGCGAAGGGGACGTGGGTTGTCCGTGCCCCGGGGCTGCTGGGCCTGAGGTGGACTCCCGGGGAGGGTGGGTTCTGGACCGCCTAGGGCCTGACGGGTTCCTGGACTCACTCCTTACGAGTGGGAGGAATCCTGGGCGAGGCCCAGCCAAGCTGATCACAGCTCCTTATTTATTTTGTGTAAAGTTTGTACATACGGATCTGTCTGCCTCTGTCTGTCTGTCTGCACCCTGACGGGGGCGTGGGAAGGCCATTTCCTCGATCCTCAGCCAGTTTGGTTCTATTTTACTGCCCCAGATTGGGTATCATCTTGCCCGTCTATAAGGACAAGGACATGCAAAGAAATGGAACTGTCACTAGCCTCCTTAGAAACGTCCACGCACACCATCCTCTCCCGTGTAAACTACCTGCACGTCTGTCCTCCTCCTCCCTGGGGACCGGCCCGTGCACCTCCAGACATGACCCTGTCACCGCGCTTCCTTACCCACTGAACGGGCCAGCGTCCTCTGGGAGAGTCACAGGCTTCAGGACAGAGGGTCACTCCCTTTTGTATCGTGAGGGGAAACAAAGTCCTTGGCCTTGTCTAGATGGCGTCTGCCCAACTACCTAACTAGGCAGAGCTTATCAGTCCCATTAGTGACTCGGGCAGGCCGGGGGCTCCCCCTCGACCCCTGGGACCGCATTTCTCTAGGTAGGGGACACAGTAGCTTAGTCCATCTCTGCCACTTTCTGGTCCCCCGGACACGAGGGCCTGCGTTGGATGACCCACGTCCAGTTCTGTCTCTCGTGGCATTAATTATGGTCTCTTTCTTCCCATCACAGCATTTACAAAACTCGGCTACCAAATCCTCTTCTGTTATAGAGCGAGATTGGTTGAGAAGCCCACTGCAAGGTGGATGAGGCAGGAAAGAATCCTTGATGGTTCTGGAAGGGTATGTACTGTGGGGGGAGCCACAGAGATAGGAACGTGAGGCTTTGGGTTGGAATCCTATGAGCAAATTGAGGACCAGCATGAGTGGGCGAAGTTAGGGACCCTAACTCAGCAAGGTCTTGTCCTTTAAGAACAGGTGGTGTCCCCTGGGTCTTCTTTCTAGAATAAGTAAGCGACAGAGGGAAAAGCGGGGGTGCTGGATTCTGCCACAGCTTGGCAAGCTGATGGGAGTCGCGGTGACTCTCCTGCCATCAGTGACCGGCCTCCTCCCCGTCCCTCGAGGGCAGAGCCCAGGCGTGAGTCCCGAGCGGAGGACCGCCCTAGTGAGTGCTCCCCCTGCGGCGGCCTCAGGACTCCGCTGGCCCAGCCTGGCCGCCGTGAGCGTCCCCCTGTGCACCCGGCCATGTGGGCTGCTCCCGGGCTCTCAGGAGGGGACGATGCTGACGCCCTCCCCTTGGGTGAGCTCTGGCCAGGGCCAGGCATGGCGGGAGGTTACTGGACAGAACTCTGATGAAAGCAAGGAGACTAGCTGGAAAGGTCTGGGGGGTGGAGGGGCATGAGCGGGGAAGCAGCTTCCAGAGCTCTGGATCTTCCCATCGGGGTTCACTGCCAGTGCTGCTGAGACTGGACTCCACCCCTGGCAAGAGAAGGCGAAAGGCACAGGGGTCTGGGGGAGACGCCGGGGCCTCAGACTCGGAGGGGAGGGGATCCTAGTGCAAAGCAGATGGAGAAGGCGGAAACCAGGCCGCACACACAGTCCGGTTTATTGGCTCATCATACACGCACACCAGTATGTACACAAACATAAATATTCCGATGTACACATTTACACGGGACTCGCAGATGGCCCTCTGGCCTCACCAGCAGCCCCCACCCTGGGCCCTCGCGGGCTCCACCTCAGGGTGAAGGTTTGCAGGGGGCTGGCACTAGAGGGCGGGAGTCCAGAGGAGGGAGAGGTCCTGCTCCCCTCTCCTCGTAGGCACCTCCAAAGGGTCCTGTCCCTTCTCAACGGCACCACAGGACAGGAGGCGCAACGCCACGCGCTCTGCTGCGGCCCAGGTCCCAGACGCCGCCTCTGATCGGCTCCGCCACTGAGCTCTGCTCCTCTCTGACCTTCTCCTCTCTTTGCTTTCTGCCTGTCCCGGCTTCTCAGTCCATCTGCCCCAGTGCCTTTAGGGAGGAGGGTCCCCAGGCTACGGAGTCCGGCCGGCCCCTCCGCCTGGGCCTTACAGGAGGCTGGGGCTTCGGTGCAGCTCAGCAGAGGCGTTGCTGCCGTTGGCGGGCTCTCTGTTGGGGGTGGGTGCTAAGCCACAGCCCTCCCCAGGGCAGCCGTGCTGGATCAAGATGTCTGCGCACTCCTGGCTGCCGGCCCGGCGAGCATAGGCCAGGGGAGTCAGGCCCCGGGCGTCCCGGCTCCTCACGTCCACCCCGTACTGCAAAAGCAAGCACATTTTCACAATGGGCATGACACGGCCGGAAAGGCGGGTTCTTGGGGAGAAAAAGGAGAGGTGGCTTTCGAAGGACATCGGGGCAGGTCAGGAGTCAGCGAGGCGGGAGCCCGCGACTCACCCAGATGAGCAGCTGCGTGAAGACCACGTTGGCCATGGCGCTGGAGAGGTGCAGGGCCGTCCGCCCGTCCCCATCCCCGTAGGTCTCGTTCACCTCCTCCTTGGACCCGTGTGCCAGGAGCATCACCAGCAGCCGCAGGTCGTCCTCCACCACGGCCCGCAGCAGCTGCTGCCCCAGCGGCACGTCCGAGCTGGGCAGCGGCGCCAGGAAGAGCTTCTGCTCGTACTTGGCCCGTATCCAGCGCTCCTTCTCCTCCCTGCAACCACAGGGCCATCAGGGCATGAGCCGAGGGAGGGTCAGGGAGGGTGGTCAGGAAGTGACATAAACACCCCAAAGAGGAACGAGGAGGAAACAGAGTCAGGGCAAAGAGAAGCCTAAGAAACCGCGGGCGCACAGAGAGGCAGTGGGCGACGCGAAGGGTGTGCAAACGGCCAGAGGAACGGTGCCGGGAGCCCCTGGGGCAGCGGGGACGTGGGGGCGGAGGGCAGGCCGGTTCCACGCAGGGCTCCAGGGGCAGCTTATCTGGCCCTGCTGGACAAAGCGGCCGGGAGCCTGCACCGGGGCCCACGGCTAACCTATCTACCAGCCATTCTCCCCATCACAGAGCTCGAGCTCGGGCCTTCGCACCACCGGGCAGATAGGGCCCTGCGCATGCGCCTCCTCGGGGCCCCCTGACCCCGCTGATAAGGACTGAGAAAGGGCCTGTTGTTGTGAGGCGCCTGAGTGACAGGCAGAGGGGGAGGGGAACCCCAAGAGGCCAACTGCCAAGCAGAGCGAAGGCCGGTTTTAACCCTTCCAACACTGTGGCAGCCACTCGGCACCGTCCCCAGCCTTCCCCACGCAGGAGCGCTGCTGTCCCCTCTCTGCCTGGCCAGCCTCGAGGTCCCATGCATTTACCTGCAGGCATCCGGCCCTGGCTTCGCGTAGCCATCCAGGGCCCCCTCCCAGACACTGTTGGCCAGGGCATTGCCCATCGCTGTCATGACAGCCAGCAGCTCAGGCGGCCAGTCATCGAGGTCAAGGGAACGGACCCGGGACAGGTGAGCCCCCAGATGGCGGTGGGTCCCCGAACATTCGATGCACATGAGGGCGCCCAGGTTCAGGCTGGCCCAGTCTGGATCTAAGCGAGGAGAAGCAGCACGATGAAGCCTCTTGTTGGGCTTTCTCCGTCACCCCCAACCCTGGCTCCGCCAGCCCGGCCCTCGCACTTACTGGGGGCGTCACAGTCGATACAGAAGCTGTTGCCACGAACGGTGCGGACGGCCTGCACGGCCAGCGCTGTATTCTGGTTCCCCAGTCGAGTCTGCCATGGTGGGAGAGACGGGGCAGCCGGTCAACATGAGGCCGCCTCGGGTCCCACCCCGCTCGGGCCTCCATGCCCACCTTGTCCTTGGCGCTGCGGCAGCCCTGCAGGCTGGCGAGGATCTGGGCCTGCACGCTCTGTACCCACAGCTCCCGCTCCTCCGCCGTCGAGGCCTCGAAGTGCCACGTCTGCCCGGTGAGGGACACCACCACAAATTCAAACGACTCCTCTGCCTCTGTGAGGGACGGGAGCGTTCACCACCAGCACGGGGGGCGCCTTGTGGGAGTGCGCACCCAGAGACACGCGCGCCACTGCCACGACTCCGCTCACCCCCCGCTGTCCTGACACTCAGCCTCTCCTAACCACCTGTGGAGCCCAGGTGGAAAAGATGGGGGCGCGAGGTTCTGGCGCCGCTGGCACTGCCAGGGATGCGTCTGGGGATCAGGGAGGGGCGCTTCCTGGAGAAAGAAGAGCTGAGTTTCTGGAGGATGCGATGGGGTGCTCGGAGGCAGTGCTGGAAGGGTGTGGGGGAAGGCGGGCGCGGGCACCATCCGTACATGTCAGCTGCAGCCGCCTCATTTTGCAGCTCATTAAACCCAATATTCCTGACGGCGTCAGCGCGGGGCTCCTGGGAGCCGCGCCCCTCCCCCACCACCCTGGCACAGACAGGCAGGAAGGGCAAGTGGATGGGGAAAGGAAAGGTTTTCTCCCCGAACTAGGATGTGTCAGCAGACAGGCACCTGAGGACATCTGCCGTGACGAGCAATGTGGGCTGCACTGTGACCCCAAGCAATGTGGCCAAGCTGTGCTCCCCCAGGCCCCCAGCAGACAGCCGCATGAATCTCATTCCCAATGGTCACCGCCCCACAGGTGAACGGTTCCTAACGAGCAGTGTGCACGTGTCGTGGGGGCTGGAGTGACAGCTCAGGTACCTGTGGGAGGCCCAAGGGGGAGCCAGAGGCAAAGGCCAGGGCTGCACGCTGCGCCCAGGGCAGCCTCTTGCCTCTACGGCGCTGACAGCCCCTCTCTGAGGGCACCCTAACGGATCTGCCTTCCCGGAAGAAGAAAGCTGGCCCCTTCCTCTCCCCAGGCTCCACCATTCCACCTCGCCTTGCCTTCAACTCAGCCCTCAAAGTACATCGTCTCTTTGACTTGGGGCTCAGTTCCCTGGGACAGGTGGACCCCAAGCCAAGAACACTAAGCATCACCGTATCACAGGTTGGCTGGGAAAGGCGGCTCTTTCCCACAGAGGTAGCCTCTGCTCACCTGCCCACACCCCTAACTCTGACAATCAGAGCAGACACGAGAAACTGGGCATCAATAAATCACTTATTTGGGAGTGGAGACTCCAACTACTGAACAAAGGGACGTTCTGAAGAAACTTCCAAGATAACTTCCAAGATAACCAGACAAGCATCGCTAGGATGGATGAAGGATTATGCACAAGGGCCTATCGAAAACGAGGAGCTGGAATCCCGCAGCCTGCGGACGACGAAGAGGACTCGGCCTATCGGCGCACACGTATTAAGCACCTAGTATGTGCCCGGCACTTGTTAAACTCCATGGGTGATACAAGAGAACAGAAAACAGGTGTTGCCTTCCCCGAGTCTCGGGAGAGCCTTTACCTTCTGCAATAAAAGCGGCTCATGTTTTAACAGGAAGGGTTTAAGTCAGGCAGGAGAAAGCTTTCCTAAGATACTCGGTCTGGATCGCATAACAAAGTTGTGGAACTACTTTTACTGGGAATTATTAGAAAGTGCTTAATCTAGTACAGAAAAGAAGTGTTACTTGTGGGGCACTAATCCCAAGTCCCACTGCCCACCTCCTGGTCCCCCTAACCTTCGGCAGCACTGCTGGGGCCATCTGGTCGGGGGGTCCCGGTGCTCTTTTTCCTCCGGTGCTTCTTCCGGTTGGAGTGGGGAGATGGGGGAGGCTCCAGCTTGGGGCTGGAACTGAGCACCTCAGCCGGGCCACTGGCTGGGGAGGGGAGAGTTGGAGAAGTGTGGGCGGAAGGGCGGGGGGGGGGGCAGCGCGCAAGTCCTGTCTAGGCCCGGGGGCTGCACCCCGAAGTAGGCTGGGCCACCCGGGAGAGCCAGCCTTACACCCTCTGTCCCCGGGAGCCGGAGCGGCCTGCCCAGCCGGTGGCCTCAGCCCCGGTGGAGGAGGAGGTGGGGGGCAGCGGGTGCAGGAGTCGGGCAGAGCAGGATAAAGGCGAGGAGGAGACGTTGGCTCTGCAGCCTGGAGGGGTGGAAGGCGGCCCGGGGAACTCACAGGGAGCTGAAGCCCCAGCAGCTCCGCACCAAATTTATCCTCAATCACACTCCCCGCTCCTCACAATTAATAGCAGAATTAGAAACAATCAGGGAGCTGCCTAATTACTGTCAATTAGAGCGCACTAATCAAGCTCCGTCTCCCACACCCCGCCCGGCGCTCACCACTAAATGTCAAACTTCATTAGAGGCAGACACGCTCCCTCCCTCCCTGCCTTCCACCTTCCAGACTCAACAGAGGGGCCGCACCAAGGCCGGCCCGGCCCTGGGGACGGCGGCCCAGGAAGGGCCCTAGCTCCCCGTCCCGGGCCCTGCACACTCGCTGTCCCCAGGGGGCTTGGACCTGGGTCAGGAGCCGGGTGGATTCCCTGTGCTGGGAGGGCCCAGCGCCCGGTGCTGATGGGGGACAGCCGTCTAGGGGTGCGGTGGGCCAGGAACACCTGGGAAAGGTCTTTGGGAGGCAAATCGGGCAGCCCAGTTCCTGCGTCTCAGGCCTGGCGCTCCTCCCAGCCCGCGGGGAGCCATGCGAGGTCTGGGGTGCCCACAGCCCACCCCCTGGGACCCTGGGGTCTCCTCTGTCTCACACCCTCACTGAGGGAGAGGGCAGAGCTGCTCCCATTTCCCTTTCAGCCTCGGGCCAGTGATGGGATGTGCGACAGGAGGGTCGGGAGAAAGGAGCGGGGCAGGCGGCCTGGGCGTGTGTAGTGCTCGGCGTGGGCGTGTGTAGGTGCTCGGCGTGGGCGTGTGTGTAGGTGCTCGGCGTGGGCGTGTGTAGGTGCTCGGCGTGGGCGTGTGTGCAGGTTCTCGCTAGACACAGGAGGAAGGGATGAGAAGGAAGAGTTGAGATGCGAACAAGGTCCAAATACGGACAAAGGGGTAAGAAAATGAAGACGGGCCAAGGGAAGGGGGTGGCGTGGGAGAGAGAAGGTAGTTTTCAGCCTCCGAAACAGGTGGGCCTCAGCCTGTCCTTGGGTGGCAGGCAGGAACACCCCCTTTCCGGACTACGCCGTGGGTCCCGTGTGCAGGGGACCCTCCCCCACCCCTGCAGGCAAGGTGCCGCCCTCAGCACGTGGTTAAAGCCCCCGGCCTCCGACCTCCCTCCTCAGCCCCGCTCCCCTGCACCCCCCCGCGGCGAGGCTGATGAGCTGGCTGCGCAGGGGGCTGATGGGGATGTCGGAGCAGCCACCAGCGCCGCCTGGGGACAGCGGCGGGCGGGCGGAGAAGCTGCAGAGGGAGAGTCTCTGGCGTCAGCCACGGGCAAGGGCCTGGGAGAGCCAAGGGAGAGGTGGGCAGGGAGCACACGGGGAGGCTGGGGAGGCTGAGAGCCTCTGCTCCTTTCCCAGGGGGCTCCACTGGGCCCCTCCCCGGGGCCTGGGCACCATGCCATCACAGCGCCTCGGCCGCAAATGCCGCACGGCTGCCGTCCTCTGTCCCTTCATGGGGTCCTGCGTACCTGGGGACAGGGCAGAGGCCTCACTCCACTGGTCGGCACTGGAGACGGAGCAGGAGCGCTGGCCAGCCCAGGCTGGGTTGCTGGCCGAGTGGGGGGCACCTGGGGAGGGGGGAAGGGTCAGACTGCGGGGAAGGCTGGGGTAGGGTATGCAGAGGCTTTCCTGAAAATAGGGCTGTGGGCGGAGCTTGAGAAATCGCTACAGGAGGCTGCCCAGAAATGAGGGGGTGCTGGGCCACAGGGCCAGGGCCAGGCTGGCTGGAGGACCAGGGGCCTCGCACTCGCCCTGCGCGCCTCAGGGGGCAGCCGGTGCCACTGCACGTCCCTCCTCTCCGTGAGCGCAAAGGTGCACACCTCTGTCCCCTGCCTGGCATCCAGGAGCCGGACATGTGTGTGTGTGTGGGGGGGGTGGAGTACTACCCCCCCCACACACACACACAGCAGGGCCCCTCCTCCAGCCAGTGTCCTCAGCCCGCTTCCCCTCCTGATCAGAGGTCTGGACCCTGTATTCTAGTCCACATATGCCACTTGCTCTGCCTCGGCTCTGCTGCCATTCTGACGGGAAATAAGTGTATCAAATTCAAGTAATTACGTCTAATTAGTATTAGTAATTACCCTGTTGGGCTGGAGAAAATTAATCTTCGTTTCTCATCAGGAAAGAGTGGCGGAGCCGAGGGGAACCGAAGGCTCCAGGAGTGCCCAGGCCGGGCGGCGGGGCCGCGGGCACCCCTGAACCCTCCAACCCTCCTGCCTCCGCCCAGGTCACTTGTGGAGACATCGTGGGTCCAGCCACGGGCCACGCTCTCACCTTAGTCCCCCCAAGACGGGGAGGCCGAGGCCAGACGGCAGTGGCTGTGGGAGGTCTGGGGAGGGCTGGGCCCTACTGCGGTGTCGGCACGCAAAGCGGAGGACCTGGCCGGGTGTTGGAGGTTAGTGAGGAGGCAGAGATGGCCAGCGAGCCGGACAGAGCAAGCGGCACGCAAGGCCTCAGACAAGCCCTGCAGACAGGCGGGTTGAGTTTTTGGAAGCCTAGAGATGGGAAGCTGTGAGCTGAAGACACCAGGACCTAAAGGAACAGGCCAGACATCCCCAATGCTCTGGGGACAAGACGACGTGGACAGGTGCAGGGCAGTGTGTTTCTCTTGTATTTGTCTAACACCCAAGGCAGGACCAGGCACACAGTAGGTGCTTATTAACATGCGCGTGGCGCTGAGCCTACAGCCAGTCTATGCTGGTCCAGCCGCCCGAAGGCAACGAGCTGCCGCCTCCTCCCCGCTCCGGCCCCACAGGTCCCTGCAAACATAACCTTTCCGGGGGTCGGGAAACCTTCCAGGGGAGCAAGTCAGCCCCCAACCTCTCAAACGCCTCGCCTCTCCCCAACTCCTGCTTCCAGGTCTCACTCCCCCTCACCCCTGCCGACCCGAGATCACAGGCCCGACTTCCTCCCCAAGCCCCCCAACCCAAACCCCAAGGGAGGAAAAGTGCTCTCCCTTTTCTTTGTTAATTCTCCCCTCATTACGCCTGCAACCCCACAATCAGTGTGCACTGTAATTGTCGAATTTGATGCTAATGATTAATGAATTAAACATGGAGCCATCAATTAGTCCTCGGAGGATAATTCTGCATAAAGCAGCGGATAATGTAATTACAGTAACAAAGATAATGAGATGTTAACATCGCCCGGTGAGCAGGAGACATGTGTGAGTGTGCACGAGGTCGGTGTCGGCGTGTGCGGAGCGGACTGGGCTTCGGTAAACGCCCGTCCATGTGTTGTGGCGGCGACGGTCTGGGGTGAGCGTGCTGCGTCTGCTCCCAGGCGAAGGCCGTCAGGGCCCGGGAACGTGACTGGACGTGTCTTAGTTTCCTTCCCTTTGGGGTCTGAGCCCAGCTTTCCCCGTAGGGCACTCACACGTCCTCCTCCTCCAGGACGAGGTGAGGAACCCCCACCAGGCTAGAGGCCGCCACTTGCTGTCTGTGAGCAGCTCTGGGGAGCCCTTGGGGCCTTGGCTGGTCCCCAGCGCCCTGCACTGCATGCCAGCACTGTCCCAGAGCACTGGGGTCTGCGCACGGCCCCCACCTTCGCCATGGAGCCAGGCCGCTCCCCAGCGCGCCCCCAGGAGGCTGTGGGCACCCCTCCCTGATGGGTGCCAGTCTTTCTTGCCTCGGCTCCCTTCGTCCACACAGCTCTCCCTCAGGCCTTCTTCCTGAGCCCAGGGTGGCTGAGGGGACAGGACACAGCTTTTCGAGGCAGGCACACTTAGGTTTAAACCGCAGCTCGACCACTTGCTGTGGGGTTTTGCAGACAAGTCAGTAACCCTCTCAGCCCTCGTTCCTCATCCATAAAATGGGGCGACGATCTCAACTCCACAGAGCTGGGGAACAGGCCCTGATGCGCGCACATCTCCTGTACATGCCACTCTGCGGATGTCAGTGTCCCCTGCCTCTGCCAGTGCCCCCCGCCCAACACACGCCCCAGGGCCACTGCCGAGGGCACGGGGCCCCCTTCTCAAACAGGAGCACACGCAGGAGGCTGTCGCCGCCCACCTTCCTCAGCCCTGAGCTTCTCTGTGCAGGTCTGTCCCATCCACTCCAGGGACTCAGTGCCCCAGCCCTGTCCCTTGAATGTCCAGCAGAAGCACCGCTGCATCTCCACAGCGGCACACCTCTGCTGCTGAGCGCTAACCGCCGGGGCGGGGACATAGTGGCAGCCCCTAGGAGGGGACAACGGTGTCCTGAGCAGCCGTTTCTGGGCCAGAGAAAAACACGATCCAATTACTGAGGATGACATCAGGGGTCCTGAGGTCTTGGGAACAAGGGTCCAGAAGCCAAGGGGACTGGGCACAGGAGGAACAGCCTCCGAAGAAATATGTGGCTGAGAAGCTAGAGAGGCCAGAGCCGGGGCCAGGAGGGAGCACAGCGCCTGTCACTCGAACCCACAGTCCCACCTGGGAGGTAAGAACTGGCTGAAGAGCTGCCCACCTCAAGCTCACTCTCTCGGGCTCTGGCTCCTCCTCCCAGACGCTGGGCACACGGCCGCATCGGCGGGGCCTCCGACGTCTCCCTAAACTCGGTCCTCTCCGAGCAGAGACCCCACTGCTCACTGCAGACTGAGGGCGTCTGCCAGGTGGACCCCAGGCAGCTCTGCCCGCTTCCAGCCCCCTCCCTTCCCACATGGCAAGCTGGCTGAGAGGCTGGCCATGCACGTCAAGGGTCCTGTCCCCACCGTCACTTTCCTGGCTCCAGGTGGGCCCAGGACCACCGATGCCATTGTCAGCACGAGGCCCTCTGGCCCCGTTCCGCTCTCCAGACC
Organism: Pteropus vampyrus; assembly: GCF_000151845.1. Classification (NCBI taxonomy): domain Eukaryota; kingdom Metazoa; phylum Chordata; class Mammalia; order Chiroptera; family Pteropodidae; genus Pteropus; species Pteropus vampyrus. Next base: position 193,412 of record NW_011889097.1, on the reverse strand, counting down.
CCGTGCCGGGCTGGCCCTGTAATTCCGCCAGGGCGGCATTTTGGCAAATGCGTGCGGCTGAGCCGCACGTGCAGCAGGATGCCGCTGGCGAGCGCGTCTGCAGCCCTTAGGACCGGCCCAGCGACGAAGCCCCTTCCCGCCTCCCTGGGCCCCAGAGCAGCGCTCCCCACTCTTCCAAAGAGGCAGAGCTCCCCACGTGCCCCCCGCCGCGGCAGCCACCTCACCTGTGCCCCCACCCAGCTGGGTGTTACTCCGCTCCAAGGCCAGCCCGTTGGCCCGGGGGCTGGTGCCCGGGGCTGTGGTGGGCGTGGCGCGGGGCAGGCGCTTGCCTGGCACCTTCACTGTTGTCCGCAGCAGATCGATCTCCTTGCCGTGGACGTTCTGCATGTAGTCCTAAGGACAGACGGATTCGTTAGGACAGGTCACTCCCGGGCAGCACTTGTTTCTGGCACTGGCCCTCTCCCCGCTATGCTGCCTGGGGTGGCGTAAGGAGGGCGAGCTCAAGTTCACAGAGCAGGACTGCGAGGCCCAGAGAACCTCCCCGAGTCTGGATCACGCCCAGACCTCCGGGCTGTCACACGCGGCTCCGGGGACTCAGGAGGGGGCAGAGTTGTCAGAGGAGAGAAGGGTCTGGGGCCGAGAGCTGAGGCTCGGGCCTCCTTTGGGGAAGATGGCTCAGGAGGCAACACGAAGGAGGCCGAGTACTGGACCAAGACGGAATTCAGGGAGAGAGGCCCATGTGGCCGAGGAGAGGAACTGACAGACTCCACGGGATGCGGACGACGGGGCTCCCGGGCTCTGGGCGGCTGCACGGAGCTCCGCGGCCCTGTTTTCAGAAGCTCCCGCTGCCACGTGGGGGCATCGAGAATGTTCATGGCCTGGAACAGCCTCTGGTCCTTAGAACAACACCTGGCAGCGTCTGCCGGGCAGTGACAGGGGCGCCCCCCATCCTTCTTGCTGTCGGGGATTATGAGACAGGCCCCGGCTTTGCAGATACCAGGGAGTATCTGCTCTCCCGTAGTGACAGTGACCATGATCACCGGCCCACCCCCTGCCTGTCCGGGTGCCCGGTGGTCCCTGCACTGCAGCCGTGTCTCTAGTTGACGTGACCTCAGTCTCCACGCCACCCGGAAGCGGGGAGTCACTATGCCCACTCTCCAGGTGGAGAAACCGAGGCTGACAGAGATCACGCTCATCAAGCCTGGCTTTTCCGACTCGCAAGGCTGCGCGCCGCAGGCCGACTTCCTCCCACCCCGTTGCTAGTCAGTACCCGCAGGGCCCGGAGGTGGAGCAGTGGGGGACCCAGAGCAGGAGCCGCTCAGTGCTTTGACCCCACCGTTCTCACTGCTGCTGCCTCAGCTTGGGCACCCCACCCCACCCCGCCCCGCCCCGCCCCGCCCGGGAGTCCCCCAGGGCAGAAGACAGTGGTGGTAGCGAGGACACTTGGCACAGAATCCCACGGACTAGACTCCTCTGGGACGTTTTACATCCGGAGAGCACCCCTGAGTGACATGGTGTGGTCTCACATGCAGGCTCCGTGTCCTCGGAGGCTTCCTACCTTACCCGCTTTGGGGCGTCAGGCTTCTCGTCACCCAGCCAGGGGAGGAGCAGCCCCCAAAGAGTGTGTCCAAGGAGGACGCCCCTTCCCTGCAGCCCAGGCTGTGTTCACGCCCTCCTGCCACCACCCAGTCCTGTGACGGGTGGCACTGGGTGCCTGGCCTCAGGCACACCCTCCTGTAAGGGTGTCTGCTTCGTGGGTCAGAACCGCAGAGCAGTGTCACCAAGATCACTGAGCACGCAGTCTCTGCCCCCGGGAACACCCCTACCCTACTGAGCCCTGCTGGGCCTGTCCCCAGCCCTGAGCCTCACCACGGTGGCTGGGAAGGAAAGACACCCAGCGACCTGTTTCCCGCTCTCCCGGTGCCCACTGTCCCTTCTCCAGCAAACTGGGCCCGCCTCGCCCAGTCACCGGTGGCCCTCTGGTCCTGCCTGCTTTCAGCCCAGCATCCAGTATGTGACTTCACTACCTCAGCCCTCCCGACTCCAAGCCCCGACATCCCACTGACTCGGCATCTGCATATACTTGCCCCCAGTCCCTGCGCATACCCACCCTGGGTCCCTGCGTATACTCGTCCTGGGTCCTTGGGCATACCCATCCTGGGTCCCTGCATACTTGTCCTGAGTCCTGCACACACAACCCCATGTTGGATCGCCTGCTTCAGACGACTGTCAACAGCTGGCTGGGCCAAAGCCACAGATGCAGTCCCTCTCCTGGGGGAGGAGGAGGAGCTTAGGCTGCTCTAGTTCACAAGGAGGTCACAGCAGCTCCACCAGTTTTCAGGCCCCACAACAGAGCAGGGAGGCCCAGGCGGGGACGTGGCGCAGGAAGCTGGCCCTACGCCAACGATAAGAGCCACGCGGAGGAACTCTGTTCAGGGTCAAGAGGCCAGACAGCGACGGCAGGGGAGAGGACCCGCCCCATCGGCGTCTCTGGCCACGCGGACAGGCAGGCGCTCTCCGCTTGGTGTCCTGTGCCACAGCGGCTCCAGGGCCGAGCCGAGACAAGGAGCCTGGCCCCAAGGAGAGAGACAGGGAGCTTGAGGAGCAGCAGTGGGGACTGGAGCGTCAGGCGCAGAGCGGCAGCGTTTCCCTCCGTCAGCAGAACGGGGAGCTCGGCGTTGGCAGTGGTGGCGGCTTCAGGAGAGCGGTCACCGCGGCTGCCTTTATTACCCACCATCAAACAGCAATTTCTTCCCCAGCCTCCTCGCTAATTACCCAGCCAGCGTTCTCATCTCGTTTTATTACTGGAATTAACAACGAGTTCAGAGCGTGGAAAGCTATTAAGATGTGTGATTAAGCCACATTCAATTAGTTTCTACAAACAATTTAATTGATGTTGCAGATAGAATTAACAGAAGGTGATTGTGTGAATGGCTCCGCTGGCTGCAAAATGGGGGTGGCTGTGGCGGGCTCTCTTGGGCCAGGCGAGGATCAGCGCGTGGCCTGCCCGCCGGCCCGGCCCTGCAGCCCGAGCGGCCTCCACGTGCAGGTGAGTCACCGGCACTGCTGCCCTCGGGTCTCAGACAAGAGTGGTCCCCAGGAGGGGCTGCGCCAAGAGCTCTGTGCGTGCCGCTGGGGCTCCCCAGGGTCCTCCCCGTGCGGGGCGCCCCTCTAGGGCGGCTCGCAGGGAGGCCGGTGCCTGCTCGCTGCTGGCCACCAGGCTTGCTCAGGTCGGAAAACACGGCAAAGGGGAGACAGGAGCCGGAAGCCAGAGGCACGAGTGCAGTGGCCCATCGCGGGAGGGAACCAAGAAGCCCCAGGGGTGGTGGGAGCGAGGCGGCCTCCGCCAGGGGCAAACTCGGGCCGCGTGGGCGCGGTGGCCCTCAGCCACCCTCGGCTCGGCCTTCACGCGCATCCCCACGCAGCTCTGAATCGGATTCGTGGCTTCTGAGCGAGAAGAAGTGCCTACAGGGCGTGATGCGCCACCTGCACGTGCCGGTTCCTCCTGGTGCCCCGTGTGGGGCGAGGACATGCATTTTGACCCTGAAGCCAAAGGGCAGCTGGTGACGAGGTGACAGACGGGGAGCCTGGGCTCTCTAGAGTTGCTCGCTGAAGCTCTTCATAGGGTCTTGCAGCCAGCAGACCAAGGGCCGGCCCGGCTGGGGCCTGGCACACCGGCCAGCAGAACCACCTGCCTCTGAGGCTCACCTTGTGAGGCCAGGAGCCTCGGCCACTGTGCTGCTGTCCCAGGCCCTCAGACACACTAAGCTACACACGGTCTGACAAGCGTGGTGCTGGAGGGGCTCCGGGGAGCTCAGACACCCGGCCCGGCCCGGCCCACCTCCTTATGCAACAGTAAGTCTGGGTGACGCCTGCCCCGATGCGAACTCTCCAGAGACTTTCTCAGCCAGCCCCGAGGGGAGGTGCTCTTGGAATGTGCGGAAAAATCTGGATAATGCTTAAGAGTCAAAGTCATGGGCCCAAGGCTCAGCTCCGACACTGCCTGGGTGACTCTGACGATCCAGCAAAGCCCGCCGCCTCGGCCCTGCCGTCTGCCAAGTAGTGGAAAAGCAGCTCTCCCCCGGTCTTTGCCCGCCCTTCCTGCACCCAAGCCAACCCCGCTGCCGCCACTCCCCTCGCCCTGGGCTTCCTCAACTATCCGGGGCCTGGGGACAAGCAGAGGGGACAGAGTGCAGCGCCCGGCGAGGGCAGCAGAGAGCAGAAGGAGCAGATAAGAAGGCAACAAAGGCGAAAGGCAAAGGCCCCCCCCACACAGGTGGGGGAACCTGGATGCTTCAGACGGGGCAGTTCCCGGCCCAGCTGGCGAGACGGTGCCTAAGCAGAGGGCACACATGTCCTGCCGGGGGCAGGGGACAACCAGCCGGGCCAGGAGGCGCCAGTGTGGCCCCACCTCTGCGCACGGCGGCCCCTCGGCCCCTCTCAGCCGGGAACTTCTGCGGTTCTGCCGTCTCGAGCACGGAGACCCCGTCTCGCAGGCTGACCCCCGACTTCCTAAGACACCTGTGCCTCGGTGGCACTGCTTGTCCTAGTAACCCTGCTGCCCCTCACGGTGTCATCGACTCGGCAGCGGGACTAGGTCTGAGTGTGAGAAGGAGAGGATGGCGCCGAGGAGCCTTTGTACTAAATATCCCACGTCACCCAGGTGTGAGCCCTCCTCCCTCCGCGCCCCCATACCCTGTGGAGTAAGGGAGGCTAGAGCGGACAGTCTAACCAGTGCTGTCCCCTGGGCCAGGGGAAGGGCTGATGCCCGAGGGATAGCCATGGGCCAGGCTGGGCTCTGGCGGGACCGGGAAGGGACCACTGCCTGCCCTCGGCAGGGCTGTCCACCCAGTGTTCTCAGGACGCGGTTCCGGCCAGCACCGCGAACCGCACGCCTCTGGGCTGAGCCTCCCTGACGCCTGGTACGGACTCGCAGGCAGGCAAGGGACCCTCTGAGGCAGGCCCTGGGCCTCTGGACCGGGGGTGGGGCCGGCCCGCGTGCTGTGCTCGAGGGGCTTCACAGGAGAACTCATTAGCCCCACAGTGGGGTGGTGACAGAGATGGATTCTCGTGACAGCTGTGTGCTGGAGACACGCGGTGAGGGGCGGGTGAGGAAGGGAGGGTGGGGGAGCTGCTCTCCAGTCACTGCCACCCCCCACCCCGGCCACGGGCCACACACCTTTCAGACCTCTCTATGCTCGGGCAACGCCACCCCACGCTATTCCTCCCAAGGTGGCCTGGACGAGGCCCCCGCCGTCCTCCACGGCCTAGCCTGACTCCATCGCGCTCTCCATCGTCCCAGGCCCGAGGGTCCCCCGCCGGTGTGGCTCCCTGAAAACAACTAGCTGGCAACATCGGCACCCCAACTTCAGCCATTCTGTGCGAACGGGCCCAAATCAGCTCTTAAACTGACTAGAACGTAAGCTGCAGCCCACTGCTCACAGCGGCCGAGCCAAGCTGGCCATCCCCGGGGACTTCCCTCAGACGGGCTCAGCCCACAGCTCAGAGCCGCAGTGTATGCGTTCGGCCCGGGCCCACGGCCTTGGGGCTGGGCAGTTCCCAAGCTACCCAAGTGAGATCCTTGCTCAACTCAAGGGAACGTCCATTTGAACTCACTAAGGTCCTGGAGCCAGGCTGCCACACACTGTCCCTGTCCCTCTGCCCCGGCCCCCCAGGGCCGGCCTCACAGACTCACGTGCAGGCTGGGGTGGTAGGTGAGCAGCCCGTTGTCGCAGAGGGTCACATACTTCTTCTTCCACTCCTTGTTCAGGGACTTGCCACTCCGCTTGAGCAGGATGCCCTGAGGACAGAGACCAGATCAGAGGCAGGCGCCGGCCCCCAGGGGCCACTTCTCCAGGAGGGGGCCCTCCCTCCGGGGGCTGCGGAGCCATGTCAGTGACAGGAGGTGGGGTGCAGATGGCACAGGGGTGGTCGTGCCCGGGCCTCGCCAGGGCCACAGAGACCTCAGGGAGACCCTGGCTTTCTACCCTCCGTGCTGGCCCCAGAATAGGGCGGAAAATCCCCAAACCATCCCCAGAATGCCCGACTCCCCCAAGGCAGGCAGAGGGGACACCCAGCCATCGAGCCCAGCACCCGGACTTCCCGTGAGCAGGTGAGGCGCTCCGAGTGCAGAGGTGACGTGGAGGACGGTAAGAGCTCGTGAGAGCCGGGACTTGTGTTTCATTCACTGACACACTCAGCACTGTGACAACGCCCGGGGCACAGCAGACAGCCAGGAAACGTCTTGTGCGTGGGCTGGGGAGAAGCCAGCCAAGACTGTGGGGCTGTCAGAGATGCTGAGCATGGGGCCATACCCCAGGACGGCCTTTGCTGCCCGCCTCCAAGGACAACCCCCGAAGACACCCCCACCTGCCTCTGGTCTCCACCTGCAACAACAGTCTGCACGAGACTGAGTGGGGACGGGAGCCGGCATGGGGAGAGAACAGGACGGCCACGAATGCACACCAGCGGCAGAGTCCCCAGGACCAGCATCGCCCCGTGGGGCCCTCCTCCCAAACTCAGGGGAGCCGAGAAGAGGCCGTGCTCCCCGAAGACGCCTGGACAAAATTCCCACAGGGGGACAGCCACGCAGGGCCACAGACTGGGGCCAAGCAGGGACGAGACAGGGTCAGCGCTGGCTGGGGGAGCAGGGAAACACCCCGAGTCCACCCCAACCGGTGTCAGAAAGGAGGAGCAGAGGGAAAGATAGAGACAGAGAAAGGCAGAGAAATGGCCCTGGGCCAGATGCTCCCTTAGGAAAGGAGGGCCCAGGCCTAAGGTGAGCAGGAAAGTTAGGGCTGAGAGATTCAGGTGTGATGATCCTGCTGGGATGTGAAATCTATGAAACAGAATAAACGAACAAACAAAAGCAAACTCGCAGAGAACGGATGGTCACTGGATGGGAGGGGCGTTGGGGGCCGGGTGAAAAAGGTGAAGAGATTGAGAAGTACAAGTTGGCAGTGAGAATAACAGCCACACGGCGGTGAAGCCAGCACAGGGAGCAGTTGGCAGTACCTCAGTGCTAGGTGGGGATCAGATTTATTGGGGGATCGCGTCGCAAACAGTTACGTAAACAGCGAACACAACGCCGCACACTTAAAACTAATAAAACATTGAATGCGAAGTGTAACCGAAAAGTAAACTTTAAAAAAGAGACGGCGTGGGAAAGCGGGCAGTTTCTCTGGCAGCAGCCGTGGTTCGGAGGCCCGAGGGTGGGGCTCGCCCCAATCCCATCCACCCTGCCCTGAGTGCTGCCCAACACAGAGACAGGGCGCTGGCCCAGAGGAGGTGAGCGAACAGCTGACCTGGGTTTCCTGCCCGGTCTCCCCGGGAGGGCTAGGTGGAGGTTAGGGCCCTATATTCCAGCCCTCCGCCCCCACTTTTCCAGGGCTAGTTCGCATCCTTGCTAGCCCTCCTTTCTCCCCACGTGGGACCAGAGGTGGAGCGCAGGCCTTCTGAGGACATGTCCTGCTTCCTGGTCCCCAGCCAGCCTGGGAGACCCTCTGCTCACAGGGAGCTTCTGAACACACCTGGTGTTACTGGTACGGTCACGGCAGGGTGGCTGGGACACTTGGCCTATGAAGGCCTGGGC
>NW_011889097.1:181917-184597 GCF_000151845.1 Pteropus vampyrus | reverse complement strand
GCAGTATCCATCCTACCAACGGACCCCGCGGTTAAGGGGCCTGTAATACCCTGGCGACCTAGCTGACTACCACCCCCACCTGCAGGGACCAGAGCGCAGGTGCCAGTGCACAGGGCTTCCGCCCCCACCCCCAGCTCCTGCTTCCCCTGCATGTGGGGACTCAGGGAACACACACCAGCTGGCCGCCTCTACCAGGTACAGGAAGTGGGCATTGGGGCTCTGCTCATCTCACAGCGAGCACCCCGGAAAAGACATTTATTAAAGGCGCACATACTCAGAGCACCTGTCCCCCAGACGGGCCTGACAGTCCTGTGAGCACTTCCCCCCCGGGAAGAGCCCTCGAAGGAGGCGCTCGCTTTACACAGTCCCAGAGACAGGCAGTCGCACCTCGACAGGTTTGTGGGGGCTGATTCCGCACCCAGAGCCACACTGCATGGGGAGGCAGCCGGCTGCCGCCCCTCCACTCGGCCTTTCCCCTGGCGCCCTGTGCACGGACCCAGCAGAGCCCGCCCTGCCAGACACGAGGGCAGTGACGTCTCAGGAAAGGGCTGAAGCAGAAACACAGGACGTGGAGCCACGCGGAGTCCCCATCCTAACCCCTGGGATCCTCACACACTCCCCAGGTCCTCACTGCGGGCTCAGAACCCTCCACCTTTAACACGTGAATTCTGGTCACGCTGCCCAAGGGCCCCAGGAGCCCCGCTTGGAGGGCCGACCTGACCACAGGGCCCCGGCCTAGCGGAGCTCTGGTGCTCTGGCCACACCAGTCTGCCCTTGGTCAACACCTGACAACACGACCCCTGTACACATGGCATCTCTAAACACCGGCTCCCAGAGGTCTCTGCCAAGCCCAGCATCCCATGTGTACAGCGGACTGACTACTGGGCCACTGGCCCCACCTAAGCCTGCAAGCTCTTGCCCATGCTCTAGCGGGCCACCTCCTCGCTCTACCCGTCCGCCCTGCCCAGCACACGGCCATCTCTTCACAAGGGTCCCCTCTGTCATTCAATGTCTTCCAGCACGGGAACCCACAGAGGGGCTCTGGGAAGATCCGAGTTTCCCACGGGGCTGTATGACTCAAAGTTGGGGAGAGCCTAGGAGGCAGCACCTCCACTAAGTTCCTCCTTTACAAATGAATGGAGGCTCAGATAGGCAAGACAGGCCCCACTGAACCTAGGGGAAGACCGACCCTCAGTCTGCCTTTCAATGCATACTCTTCGGGGTACTGTTTTGTGAGCTGGTTTTTTTTTTTTTTTATCATTTATTATTATTTATGCCTACAGCACCTGGTCTTCCTAGGTGGTCTCCCATCCAAGTACTAACCAGGCCCGACCCTGCTTAGCTTCCGAGATCAGACATTGGGCTTGTTCAGGGTGGCATGGCCATAGACTACAAACCGTGGCTCCACTGGGGCGCAAACCCAGGACCTTCTGCGTGTAAAGCAGACGTGCTGACCGCTACACTATGAAACCATGTCCACTGTCTTCCCTTTCTGAGAGAAGAGCAGGTAGGCCAGACTCAGCCCTCTGGCGGACACAGCAGGTCTTCCCCTCCAGATCGTCCGACTCCAGAACCAGCAGCAGGAGAGCTACTGAGGACGGCCGGCGGCTCTCTGCTGCCCCCCGGTGGCGGCAAGGAGGTACAGGCAGAGCCCCGGGACCCGATGCTGAGCCTGCGCAGGTCCAGGCTGCCTGAACCCATGGGCCACCTTTCCCAGAGGTCCGTCCTTGTTAGCAGAATCTCGGGCTTGGCAGGAGGGGTGCCCGCCTCTTACACCACACCCCCTGTCACGGAGGCGTGGAAAAGAACCCTCCACTAGCGTTTCCTGGGCTGCGGCTCCTCTCGGGGTGCAGAGGGAGGGAGGGAGGGAGGGAGGGAGTGCTGACCTGTTTAATGGGGATGGCCCGGCCACTCCCGATACTGTCCACCTTGCACTCGGCGGCCTTTTTCTCCCGGTCCAAGTCGGCACCCTTTCGAGACTGGAAGAGAAAAAGAAGAGGCGGGTTAAAGGGGCTCAGAGTCGGAGCGGACGGCTGCCCACCTGGAGCCCCGCCCTCCCGCCCTCCCTCGGCCTGGGCAGGCCCTAGTGGTGGGGCGGGGCCGGGGCGGCGGGCCGGGGCGGCGGGGCCGGGAAGGAACGGAGACCACGCGTATTCCAACGGGTTTATTCTTACACACGGCACCATACAGAGCAGCACAGGTCACTGAGCGGGCCGCCCCTCACAAAAGAGCAAGGACACGAAATACCGAGGGCGCGAGAGGCGCGCAGCCCAGGGGGGCTGGGGCGTAAGAGAAGGGGAGGGGCCAGGAGAGGGGGACGGTGGGCTGAGGGATGGCCGGGAGCACAGGGCACGACAACCGGGGAGAGCCAAGTCCGGAAGCGAGCGGGCAGTGGCCCGTCCGCGCACAGACGCCACACAGCACGTTGCACCGACCGCGTCGGTGTGGCCCGCGGGGCACAGTGGATGGAGAGAGAGAGGAGAGAGGCCAGAGAGGCCCTGCGCCCCTGCCAGGCTCCTGGGGCAGAGCGCGCCCCAAAGCGGATCCTAGGAAACGGGGAGGCCAAGAGGGGGGAAGGCAAGCGGCGGTGCTGGCGTCCAGAGCTGAGCAGGAACGCGGAGTCCATGCAGGAAGGAGCAGAGGGGAGGGGCGGGAAAGCGCCCCCCGGGAGCCGCTGGGC
>NW_011889097.1:175066-181259 GCF_000151845.1 Pteropus vampyrus | reverse complement strand
CCCAGGCTGCCAGGAGCCCAGGGCGCAGGGAGGGGACACAGAGCTGCAGCACAGGGAAAGCACGGCCGGAGGAGCAGGAAAACCGGCCGAGGCCGCCACCTGCAGCTCCACCATCAGTGCCTGCCGGGCCTCTCCTGGGCGCCACGGCCTCTGCCCCTCTGGCCCAGGGAGGAGGGAGGTGGATGGACCGCTGCCGCCGGGTCTCCAGATGGAGGCGCCGGTCAGGGGAGTGGGGTGCAGCCTGCCCCAGCCAGGCCGGTGAGCCGGGAGGCCCCCAACCACCAGAGGACGTCCGAGAGCCCATAGGGGCACACCCCCGTGACAGGAGCCGGGCCAAGAGTGGCCACAAAACATGTACGAGAGGTCACGGGGGAGACTGAGGATCTCAACGGCCATGTCTAGCAGGGGGGTCACGGGGCACCAGCCACAGAACAGGCATGGCTCTGCTGGGGAGAGGGGTGGTCCCAACAGCGACGAGAGAGGGAGGTCCCGAGACGCACCCCTTGGGGGTCTTGAGACCACCTCAGGGGCAATGGCGCGAGTGAGGTCACCATGGAAACAATGGAAAGAAAAAATCAGGCCGCCACCGTGAAGATGGAGAGAATGGAGGGCCCACGGGAGGGTGGCAGGCAGAGGCAGCACAGTGCAGCAGGCAGCAGAGGGCGCAGGGCGGCAGCGCGAAGGAGCCGCGGCGAGGCGGCCACGAGCTGGGCGTGGGCGTAGGACAGAGGGCGCAGGGCCCCCCGGGTGGTGCAGGACCAGCGGTGGAGGAAGTGGGAGGTCAAGAATGGTGCTGAGGGAGCAGGTGACTGAGGCGGAGTGTCTGGGAGCAGGGGCCCAGGGCACGGATGGCGGTCACCGCAAACACAGACACCCGAGGGCTTTACAGCGGCGGCAGCGGCAGCAGCAGGTGTGGACACAAGCAGGCAGCCCGAGGCCCTGGGAGTCTCAATGGGCGTGAACAGAAACAAGAAGCTTCGAGTCTAGGCAGGGTCAGGGCTGGGGAGTGCAAGGCGTGGCAGCAGCTGTCAGCAGAAAGAGGGTCGGTCAGCATGAACGGGGAGCGGGGAGCAGCAGGCACGGGATGGAGGCAGGCAGACCAGGCAGAAGTGTGCTGGGCAGGGCAGAGGCGAGGATGAATGGGCAAGGCCTGGGAGCACTGGCTCTGCTGGGCGGGGTTCCGGAGAGCCTGGCCGGGGCTTGGCCTGGTGGGCAGGACACAAGGCCAGGCTGAGAGCCCAGCTCTGACGCTCGGAAAGAGGCACATGGAGTGACACGGAAGGATAAGGCGATCTGAGAATCCACACGGCAGCTCACCTGTGTCTGACCCAAGATCCCGGAATGGTCCAGCCAAGTCCCGGCTGGAGGGTGAGCATTTGGGGGTGGGCACTGGGTGTCAGGTGCTGGTGTGCACAGACAGCAGGCTCGGGGCGGCTAAGAGCCCGGGGCTGGGCCCCGACCAGTGAGAGGCACACGAGAACCCGGTGTGAAGTCTGCAGCGGGGGAGAGGGAGGACCGGCCTGCGAGGGTCGGAGGGACGGTAGCGAGGCACAGGCTGGAGGCCTGGGGAAGACGTCTAAGGCTTTGCGAGACCAACCGCGGCAGCGGCAGAAAGCGTGGGATAATGGTTAAGAGCGGAGTGTGGACAGGGAGGCCTCGGCCCTGGTTCCCGCTCTGCCAGCTCGCCCTTCAGTGCAGCCTCTGCACAAGCACGGACTCCAAGATGTCGGGGGGTGAGAGCGCACACCTCCAAAGATCCCTCAAGCTGGACAAGAAGCCCTATGGGGTCAGGAGGAAGGTGGGTGTACATGGCGGGCAGGCGGATCTATACGGATGTGCTGAGGGCAGCCCGCTGTGGGCTCAGGAACCGTCTGGAAGACTCTGGGTGTGGATGAGGGTGCCAGGAAGGCCCTGCAGAGCTGCGTGTGTGCGTCTGTGTGGATGGAGAGACTGCAGGGCGCCTCCCTGACTCTGTGGTCCCTGCCTGCCCCCTCCTAGCTGGGCCCTGCCTGTCGGGAGGAGGCCGCGGGGCAGGCGGGAGGGGGCGGAGCACGGGCACGTACCGTGAAGATGTTGGAACGCCGCTTGGACTGCTTGCGGATGGGTGTGGGGGTGGAGGAGGCAGCGATGGTCTCGATGCGCAGCTCCCGCTGGCTGATGCTGGGGGTGGAGGGGACTGAGGACGAGTAGTCGCTGAAGGCGCTGCTGCCGCCATTCGTGGCCTAAGGACAGAGAGGGCTGCTGAGGGCGGCTCTGGGGTGGGGTGCGGGGGCAGGCGGCAGGCGGGAGCTGGGAAGCCCTGCAGTGTGGGGGGGCCTGGCCTGAGGCTCATGAGGCAGCCGAGGGGCCACTAGCTCCAGACGGTACTGGGGGTAGAGACGGCATGGCCTGGAGGCCAGCAGGACCCAGTGGTCACTGCACTAGGTTACCGGCCGTGCCAAGCAGGGAGCTGAATCAGAGGCAGAGGCTGGCAGGTCGGAATCAGCGACTGAGCCTGGAAGTGAACTGTGGAGTCTTGGCTCACAGGTGGGTCTGGCCCGAGGTAGCAGACCACCCCGGATGAACTCCCCGAAGTCAGTGACGTACGTCGAGGAGACGGGAAGATGGGGTAGGGCTCGGGGGCCAGGGAAGACGAGGTTTGCTTGCAGGCAGTATGCGTGACAGGGGAAGGGACATGGGCGAGCCGAGGCCGAGAATAGCTCGACTGTTATCGGAGGAGGTGGCAGAGAAGAAAGAGAGCCGGGAAAGGAAGGAAGGACAGAAAGGATGACAGGAGGGGGACAGAGTGTGCGTGGCAGGTGGCAGCGTCCGCTCCAGGGCTCAGGAACACACGCAGGGCAAGACCTGCTCCCTAAGTGTCCGCACAACGTCACTGGGTAGAGACTGTGTCCTGCCCTGGCAGCCCCTTGAGTCCTGGCCAGCACAGAAGGAGCAGAGGACGTGACTGCACCCCCTGCCCTCCCCGGGCAGGGCCCCCATGCGGAGCTGAGCTGCATGGTCCCATGTTCTGTTGGCTGAGGAGGGGACAGTGAAGAAAGACCTATGTTCCTCCTTTTCTCCACGTGGGGAAGGCCAACTACCTTCTAAAGAGATATAGGGGGCGTCTCTGCAAAAGCAACTGGGCCGTCATCAGGAAACAAATGGGCCAGGGTGGGACCTTGGAAAGACGGTGGCCCTTGGCGGGAGTGAAGCAGCGGCTGTCTGCTTGGCGCCACGGCACCTGCGATGGCCCATGGAGTTCCACAGAGCAGGGGACGGAGCAGGGAAATGCACCCACGGAAGGAAGGACGCTCTGACCCGTATGCAAAGGGCCGAAAAATACCAGGCAGTAGGCCAGGAAATGGACAAGCGTCCCAGTGCTATTACTGGAGGGACACTGGGAGGACCTGGCTCAGAAGCACTCCCGATACCCCACAGGGCACGAAAGCCAGCGGTCGCTCTGGGGCAAGCACTACCCTTCCAAGTGTAAACAGTGACAGAGGGCCGACAGGTAAAGGAGGCAAGCGACACTCCCCAGCTTTGTCAGGGGCCGGTCCCCAGCAGGCCGGCAAGAAGGCCCGTGCCTCCCCGGTCTGCCCCACGGTCGGCAGCTCCTAAAACAGCTCTGACGGCGCCAGCCGGAGCCGATGCTCGGCTGCCTTAGCTGAAGTGGCTGCGGGGCGAGCAGGGATGGGACAGTAGGAGGAAGGCAGTCACCACAGGGGTGCAGAAGAGGCCAGGGCCGGCCGTGCAGGCAGCACGGAACTCGAGCCAGTGCTCTCAAACCGTCCGCAAGGCAGGAAACGAGACGAGGTGGGGACGCGCAGGCAGACAGACAGCATGGCGAGGCAGGGCCGCGGCGGGGCGGACGCGGGGGGCGCGGGGAGGCTGGCCGCACCTGGTTGATGTGCACGGCCGGGATGGAGGCGGCGGACACTGCTGAGTGGCTGGGGGAGTTGGGCAGTGACTTGCAGGGCCCGATGGCCAGCTGCTGCTTCTTCCGCAAGGCCACTACCTTCTGGGCCACTGCAGGGGACAGCAGAGTCAGTTACCCCTCTGGGGAGAAGGGAGAAGCCCAGCTGAGAGCCGCCCCCCAGAGCGCACAGCCCCACTGGCTGGCGGGCCCCCCGCCTGGCGCCCGAGTTACCGTCCTGGAAGACGCGCTCCACGTTGAGCCCGTAGGTCGCACACGTCTCGTAGTACGTGCAGCGCTTCAGGTCGGTGGACAGTTTGCGGGCCCTGCTGTCGTCGATGACCCGGGGGTTTGCGGCACTGATGGCGTCTGTGGGGGCGGGAGGGCGGGGATTTACTCAGCCTGCCTAGAGCTGGGGGGCCACCGACGGGGAGGGCCGTTTGGTCAGAGGCAGGGCGGGCGAGAAGGCCGGGGCAGCAGATGACGGGGAGCATGAGAACGCAGGTGTCCGGGCCTTGTTCCGGCTCTGCCACCGAGTCGCTGGGTGAAAACGAGCCAGCCGCTCAGTTTGTTCACCTCAGAAACCGCAGACAGGACGGCCGCGCGGATGGCAGGGGCTGGCTGGGGAAGGTCCCACAGGGAGCGAGGAGGGGGCGCCAGTCCTGGGGCCACACGAGGGGGGCGTCGGTCAGCAGCGGGGAATGGGGGTCTGGGCTTCCGCACGGCTGCCTGCCTGCCTGCCTGCCTCGGGACCCAGCCCCGCGGGCCCGCTCACCCTGCGTGCCCACCAGCACCATGGGCACCTCGCTGGCGTTGCGGAAGCTGCAAAGCCGCAGGAAGTAGTTGTACACCGTCTGGAAGCTGATTTCATCCTCCAGGCTGAACACAAACACCACCGCGTCCACCCAGGCAGCAAACTAGGGGGGGACCGAGCAGAATTACCAGCCCCGCCTGGTCACTGGCAAACTCCGTACCCCTCTCCCCACACACGCAACGGGCCAGCGCTGGGCAGGGGCCTCACCTGCAGCTCAGGGGGGCCTCCTTCATCTCGGATCAGCAGCAGGTAACTCTGGCCATCCACCACAATCTCCTTCTTAAACCGACCCCCTAGGACAGAGCGCACGGTCAGGCGCGAAGCTGGCAGAAACGCTCGTGGGGCCGAGCAGAAAGAAATCCACAGCTTCCAGAGGGGGAGACAGGAGGACTGAGAAGGGCAAGGGGCTCCAGCCCCCCTATGGACAATAGGAAGGAGGGAGAGGGCAGCGTGGCCGGTCGCACAGCCCAGGCCAGCCTGGGACGCTCACCTTCAGGGGACTCCTCCTGGACATAGGTCCCCGTCAGGTAGCGGTGCACCAGGGCCGACTTCCCACTGGACAGGTTCCCCACAATGCCCTGCGGGAGAGGAAGGGGTGAGAGCATGGTCAGAGGGCAGCATGGGGAGGGCAAGGCAAAAGCCACGAGGACGGAGAAGGGCCAGGGCTGAGGGCGGGGAAGAGGGCCAGGAGGAGGGGCTGCAGGGAGAGGCCTGGTGCGGAGAAGCGGGGGCAGCAAGTGGGGGAGCAATGCCCAGGCCCACCGCTCCAAGGCCGAGCCCACCCAGCCCTAAAGACGCCTGGGCCTCACTCACCACTTTAAGCTCTGGCACCGAGCGGCTCAGGGTCCACTCCTGGCTGTTCACAAAGGAGTCTGTGGGAGAGAAGGCCACCTGTCAGGACTGGGGTGGCACACACACCTGTGCTATCTGCCACTAGCTGGCTCCTATGCTGCCCCTTCTCAGGCCAAGGCCAGAGGGCAGTGCCATCCAGATGGGACCCCAGCCCTCACCCCTAGTTCCCTAAGGAACAGCAGGAAAGTGAAACAGAGTGACAACAGTCCTCAGGGAGGGGACTGAGAGGTGTGGGCTCAGTTCCCCTGGCCTGGGTCCTTCCTCGCCTTACTGCTCCAGCAAGGAAAGTAGCTCCCACCTTGAGCCACACCTGGCCTGCTATCCCCAGGGCCCAGACACCAGACCCAAGCGAGTGGCCACTCTGGCAGGTGTCAGCCCAGACCCAAGCCAGGCTGGGTGCTTGGCAGCTGGGCAAGGGGCCTGCAGCGAGTAGGAACAGTTCCTCTGTGCAGGGTGGAGCCACCCACCACATTCCCTGCCTGGGTGAAGAGGGAGGAGCCCTCACCTAGTCCTGTTCTGACAAGGAGGGGGCAGGTCCCAATGGGGAGCTACCTGCCCCACCCAGCTGGCCCTCCTCCCCCAGCTCCTCCTTGCTGGGAGGCCACGGCCCTTTCTTCCCCCAGAGACCAGCTTCC
>NW_011889097.1:154634-173389 GCF_000151845.1 Pteropus vampyrus | reverse complement strand
CGGACCTCCGGCCTCCTGCCTCTGGGCACCTGGCGTCGGCCGACTGAGTCCCTCAACTCCTCCACGACGCAGCCGGCAAGCCCAGACCTGGAGAGGCCGGGAGCCAGCCCAGCAAGGAGAGAGAGGCGGCAAGCCCGGCCTGGAACACCCCGGAACGACGGGAGCTGGCCTGCTGGGGCAGCCCCCGGAGCCCTCAGAAAACAGGAAATTCCAGCCCAGGGCTCCTCCTCAGATTGGGACAGGTAGTCGAGGAGCTGTCATTAAGAGCAGGCCAAATAAATAACAGTCCTCCGCACACCACAGATGGCCCTGTGTTAGACGGAGTGGGCCATCCGCACTTTCTCCAAAGGAAGACTCCAAAGGGGATACACCAAAGCCGGAATTAATGAAAGTGTAAATGAAAAGTCAAGGACGCAAATCACGTGCCTTCTCGGGGCCTCAGTCTCCTTATCTGTAAAACGGGGAGCCTGAATGAGGCCATCTTATCTAAGTTTCTGGCTCAGACATTCTGACGCCGGGAAACTCGACAATCAGAGTTGCTGGATGCTCCCAGCAAGTCCGCTGTCTGCTAATGACGGAAGCCATCTTCTTCCTTAGGATTCTAGAATCGTCTGGACCGGGTTAAGTGCTGTCCTGCCTAAAGGCCGTGGAAAATCAAAACCTCTGGACCTGGACCATACAGTTCTGGACGGGAGACTCACTTCTAAATCCCTTGAGTCTCTGGTCTCCAGCCACTCCTGGGTCTCACCTCCTGTGCAGAGGTGGTCCAGAGGTCGGCTGGCTGAGCAGAGGTGGAGCATGAGCCTGCAGTACTTGTGGGAGCACCGATGCCCTGTGACTTTCACGCGTGTGGGCTGCGCCACCAGACGCTCACTGAATGCAGGGCTCTCCCCAGTCCTCCCCCAAGGCCCTGGAGATGAGCCAGTCCGCCATAATCCACAGGGACCCCGAGCAGATCAGGAGAAACCAGTTCAGGTAGTGGCAAGGATGAGGGGGGCTTGCGATTCCCTTAAAGAGATAATGCTCCCAGGTTTCCTCCAGCCCTGGTCCAACCCAATTCCCGACGTCCCTCTCAGCTTTAGAATTCCACCGTCCTGGGCAGAAGCAAAGTACGAGATAAAAGCGGCACATTCCAGAGCGGGCTGGAGTGGGGGAATGCCTGAGGAAGGCAGGGCCTCTCCATCCTAGGTGCTCCCGCAGAAAAGTGGGAGACTGCCAAGTCCCGGGCTGGATCACCTGGAGGTGCCCCGGGGGGAACTCCGTCTTTTCTGGAGACTGGTTATTAACAGTGATGAGGCCGGCTTCCTCCTCTCTGGGTGCACAGTCCCCACATAACAGATGGTTCAGCCAAAGGGTCTTTCCCAGGATCCTTCAGGCATGGAGACGAGAACACGACCCGGGAATCCTGACTCACATTTCCAAGTCGGAGACTCCCACACTCAATTTCCCTATCTGCATGTACGCCTGCCTGTGTCTCTGTCTCCCTCCCGGAATTACTCCTCTCCAGAAGAAGAAGGCTGCTCACTGCAAACCCTCCCGCCAAGCCAATGAAAATGCAAGCACAGGACAGCAAGCCTGAAGCTGTCTGGGGACTGAGGAAGGGTAGAGTACAAGGTGCCCGAGAAGGCACGGGCTGCTCCTGGTGAGAGGGAAGCAGGATGGGACAGGATGGGGAAAGATCCCCAAGTACCTGCACATGTATGCACGCGCGCGCGTACACACACACGCGCGTACACACACACACACGCGCGCGCGAGGGCTCAGGGAAGGCAGGCGGCAGTGCCTGACCCCAGAAGCACACGGACACTGCACATTCTCAGAGGACACACCAGCTCCCCACTCCCATCGTGCATGCAGAATCAGCCTGGGCAAAATGGTCAGTCCCCAAGCCAGCTTCCTCTTCCTAGCCTTTCTTCCCGGAAACCATTCCTGACCGGAAGACACTAAGCGGAGAAGACACCTGCCTACACATAAAGTACCAGGGCATCAAGCCAGTCGAAGGCCGGAGAATGGTGTGGGCGCAAGCCTCACCTCCTCATTGGCATCAGCCCCCGGCAGGGACAAGGTCTCTGCATTTGTCAGGTGAGATCCTGCGCCCAAAAAAAGCAGCAAAACACAGCTCTGCTCGACGCAGCCCGAAGGGAATCAGGACAGGCCACGAAGCCCCAGGCCAACACCAAACGAACAGCACAGAAATCCCATAAAACGAGCCTCGTGCCAGCGCTGGTGTCTGGTTGTCAGAAACGCCAGGCTAAACCAGGTTGCTTGGGGGGGAGGGGTCTCCCGTGGAAGCTTATGGGGGAATCAAAGACGCGATGTCCCGCGACACTGGCCGTGAGCATCTGAAGTGAGACTGGACACGTGCGCCCCTGGATGCAGAGTCTCTGAGCACCCATGGCAGGATGAGCAGACGGGCCTCAGGCGTTCTGCCCTGGGCATGCAGGCATGTGTCTGGGGACAGTGGGGACACACTATGGACAGCATCAGGGCAGCCAGGGTAAAGGAGAAAGAGCCAGTGCCGGCGTGACCTGTGAGGCGCTGCCGAAGCAGGTGCTGGTCCTGAGCGAGGCCAAAGCGTGGCCTTGGCCCAGGAATCCCACAGAACCTGCACCTCGTCCCCACTCACATATTTGCTGGGTGATCCGCTGATAAGCATTGAGGTGTGCCCAGCAGAGGCCACGCAACCCTCAAGGAGCCTGCGATGGCCCTTGGAAGTGGAAAGGGCCACCTGTCCACTGAAAGCAAGGGTATGTGTGGGCGGGCCAGGGAAAGGCTCCGGCCACTCCGCCAGCCTCTGTGGTCCCGGAACCACAGGGCCCCCAGCGTCATGCGAGCTCCTCTTGCCCACAAGGTGGCAGCAAAACATCTTTCTGTAGCCCTGGCCGCCTGAGCAGCTGGCAGCAGGGAACCAGCAGCCAACGGCTTCGCACAGGTTTCCATCCAGTCTGAGAAGACGGGGGACACTGCGCTGCCCACCCTGCCCCCGCTGGCCCAAGGCCACCCCAACAACCTGCCACTCACGTTGGAGGCCTGCAGGGCTCCTGACTGTACAAGTGTCAGGGGCTGTCCCCGAGACACCTTGATGCATCAACAGCAACTGAACCTCCAAATCCCATCCCCAAGCCACTCACTCCCATGTTCTCCGCGCCCTTCCCCAATGGTGACCGCCAAGGACCTCCCAGGCGCCACCCTCCACTCCTTCCTACCCACTCGCCCACATCCCTTCTGAGGTCAATCCTGCTGGCTCCACCTCCTCACCGAGTCCTAAGTCCATTCTCACCAGCTCCTCAGTACAGCCCAAGACAAGCCGCCACCCTCTCCGCCCAAACCCCCACTACCAATCCAGAAGTGACCTGGCCACTTCCCAGCCACCGCCCCACGGTGGCTTTCCACTTGGTGCAGAGTGACACCACGCCCTTTATTATCAACTTCCAGTGAATGCCCCATGTGCCTCTCTGACCTCACCCCAGTAACGCTCCCCGCTCCCCGTGTCCACCAGCCACACAGCTCGGAACCGCCAGGCCTCTGCTGCCTGTGCTTCGGCCCACCCTGCCCCCCTCCCTCACTGGCTGAGTGCCCGGCCGCTCTCCGTGACGACGGCTGACACTCATCACCCTCGGGTATTCTTCCGGTGTGTGTGTTTAACCCTAGAACTCAGCCAGGCACCCAGGAGGTGTGTGATGACTCTGTGAAAGAGTGAATGAGTGAATGAATGAATGCATTCTTGGCTGAGCATGAACCGTGCACTCGGTTCTTGTGCGGAGGGAGGCAGGCTCATGAGAGACGGTCCCTGGCAGGGATGGTCTGTTGAGGAGACAAACCACAGGCGAAATTGTCCTCACAGACCCCACGTAGAGAGGCGTACCAGTGCTTCGGCAAGTGACGTACTCTGGAGCTGCGAGACCTGGGTTCAAATCCGGCCTCCATCACCTATTAGCTGGGTCTCGGGTATCACTCCACGTATTAGAGAGAAGCCGCCTTTCTGGAAGCAGGCGCACCACCTGGCTCACAGCAGGTGATCGACCAGAGCAGCCACTGCTGCTGGACAAGGGCGTGACGGAATGATCTACACCAGGGCCAGGTCTCTGCACATCAGACATCCAGCCGGACACTTCGGCAAGTCCGCGTCTACTCATGCCAGTTGGTTACTGGTCCCTCTATCTCTTCCCCCAAGAGGCCACAGAGTCGGAGCTCAGAGTTCCCAGGCCCATCTGGACCATGTCTTCCTCTGAAAATGGATGAAAGCAGTCGTGGGTTGAATCGTGTCACCCCAACATTCATATTCTGAGGTCCTAACCGCCAGCCCCTTAGAACATGGCTTTCTTTGGAAACGGGGTGGTTGCCCGTGTAATTAGCTAACGTGAGGTCATGCTGGGGCAGGGCGGGCCCCTAATCCCCTATAACCACTGTCCTCATAGAAAGGGGAGGTTTGGACACAGAGACCGTCTCGCACAGAGGGACGACGATGTGAAGAGACACAGGAAGAAGACGGCCACCTGCAAGACGAGGAGAGAGGCCCAGGGCGGGGCCTTCCCCCGACGACACCCGACGTCAGGCTTCCAGCCTCCAGGACTGCGAGAGAATAAATTCCTGCTGTTTCCAGCCCCCGGTTTGTGGCACTCTGATACAGCAGCCCCAGAAAACATTCAGCAGCTACAGGCCCAAAGGGTGGGCTAGGGGTCCCGGCAGATGTGACTACGCAGAAACCAGCCCACTCGCCACCCCCATCCCCAGCTCGCCCCAGGGCGGCTCAGAGGGGCCAGGTAACTCTGCCCCCATCTCTCAAGCTCAGGGTGTCAGAGAACTCCCCAGTGGCTGCACTCCCCAACTCCCCACGGGGAAGCGGAGGGGACCAAAGGGGCCGGGGTGGACGAGAGGACAAAGGGAGGAACCCAAGACCACGCTGGGGAGCAGAGCCATCCCAGCCTGGAAGGGGCCTTCCAGCGCCACACTAGCTCGACAGCAACGCCTTCGTTTCCTCCCGCCCACAAACTGCTCGGCTCGACAGCGGACAGGACGAGGCCCTGCCCCGGAAGACTCGGTCCCTGTGCATCCCCACGGGCCCCCGACCTCACCCCACCTTGCCATTTTTAAACCCCGAGCAGGACCCAGACACACTGAGACTGGGCTGTACCCCGGGGCCACCTGAGGACCAGTGCACAGCGGGGTCTGCCGGAAGGTCACCGCTCTTCCTGAAGAGGAAAGGGAACCGGTGTGCGTACATCCTCCCGGTGACCCCGAATGTAAAAAAGCACTTTGCCTTTTCATCCCGCTGTTGACACATTTCCTGCATTTCATACGTTTTTTAAATGTTCTCTTCCTTCATAACTGAACACAGTCCAGCTGACATCCCATGAGCCCAAACTCTGCTTCTGCCAGCGCAACGGGCTTCTGAATTGCATTCGGGGTACGAGATCTCCATTCCTCACCGGCAGTTATCAGCACTCTAGCGTCCTGTCACCTCGTTTGTATAAAAGTAAAACATCTGAATCAAGGGAAGATGCAAGAGGTATTCAAATAATCATACTACATCTGCTCCGAAACGGACGAGCTGCAGAAACGGAGCTGCCGCTGCCAGGTGGCCTCCGACCTCAGCTCAAGTTCAGAGGTGCAAGTTCAGGGCCTCCAGAAAAGGCGGGCGAAGGGTCTGTGTACAGTTTCTAAAAAGACTCGGGTGGTTGAAGAGTCTAACGGACAAAAGTTTTAAAACGTTTGGATTCCTGTTACAGATTTTGAAAGCGGGGCTAGTAACCTCCCCAGGGGGAGGGGGCTACACTAAGCCCAAGCCCAACCACTGTCCCCAGCATCCGACACACAAGCCCGGCTCAGGGAAGCCTCGGGTTGGGCCCCAAATTCAGGGAAGCTGCAGGGCGGGGCTCAGGTTGACACCAGCAGGACCTGGCCGTGAAGGCCACCTCCCTCCACCCCTGCCAACTCAGCAGCAGTTGTCAGGCAACCCTCAGCTCGTGCCTGCTTGCCCCCCGAGAGCACCAAGGGGTCTCTCACACCGGGTGACCTCCTCGCAATGTCCTCAGCTCATCTTGTCTCTGCTGTAGAAGCTAAGATCTAATCTGCTCTCACCTGTCTGGTGCTCCTAGGCACACAAAGGGCGACAGCTGCCTCTGCCGCTCGGTGCCCACCTCCGGCCAGCCCGCAGGGCAGCAGAGCCAGCTCTGGTGCCCCAGACAACCAAGGCGGTAGCCACATGGGACACTACTGGTCACTGGATTTTAACAGCCACTTGTAGAACACCAGAAGCCACACTCTGGGCACTTTACACATCTTGAACCATTCGACCCTGACAATAACCTGTTGAGAAAGGGACTGTAAATCTCGCCATTTTACAGATGGGGAATCTGAGGCGCAGGTGCCAGCTAACCTGCCTCAGGCCACCAGCTAGCACTGTCTGGCCCTGAGCCCACAGGCCTCCCTGGCCTGGCGAGATCTCTGCTGATGCAGGGCCAACTTCAGCCCAAACGTCATCGTATAGGCAATCCCCACCGATCTGCCTCTCCTCCCGCCCTGGTGCCCACACCGGGTGGCCCAGCCAGCCTTCCTAGCAGAGCCCTCCTTCTAAAAAGACCCTCCCCGAGGTTCCCCCTCACCCACCTCGCAGACCCCGGCCCCCACTCCTATGCCCCCAGCCCTGATGCAGGGCTGGTACAGATAGGTCTGGGGCTACTCTCCCCAGGACCTGTGGCACTCACAAAGGAGAAAGCCATCTCGAATGATTGCCCCTGGTCCTATTTGGGGCTGAGGGGCCCTTGGCATGCCTCACGTTCATGCCACGTAGACAGTCACAGAGCGGCCAGGGCAGGCCTGCCGGTCAGGGAGGAGAGGGGTGGTTCGACAGACTGCTCACCTGCACCGAAGCCACGAAGGCCTGGGGCGGGGCGGGGCCAGCAGCCAGCTCTCGGGGGCTGCCCCAGACGCAGCCCGTCCACCTGCACGATCCTGCTGCCCACCACTCCGCGCGCCGGCCCCATGGGTTCTCCCGCATCCCAGAGCGGCTGGGAATCGGATCAGAACCTCGGCGCATCTGGCGGTCGGGTTTAGCCTCTCACCTTGTCTACTCTCGTGTGCCTTCAGCCTGACGACTGCTGCCCAGGCCAGCTCATCGGCTCTCAGGCCTGGGCCCCGGGACCATGTGGCGGCCCACGGGAGGACGTGACGGAAGGAGCTGTGGCTGACGGTGGCCTTTCCCTCCCTGGGCCACCAGACCCTGAGCTGTGACACGTGAAGGGCCAGGAGGCGTCCAGGCCGTCTGCAGAGCTGCTGCCCTCCAGAAACTTACAAGGCCAGGGCCGGCCGACCAGGACCAGGCTCCTGGCAGGACCCCTCCCTAGAGAGCAAGGAGACCGGGCCCTTGGCCTGTGAGCAGCAACTGTGTGCGGCCAGTCTCAGGCTGCCAGCCACGGCCGGCTGACGACAGGCAGGAACAGAGGTAGCGGGGTCCCTGGTAACCTGGTAACCGTCTGCAAATGCCGGACCACAGCCTAGCGACCCCAGCAGACAGATCTCTTCGCCCTGTGTGGCCCCCTTATACCCATCGTGCAGAAGGCCCTGCTCTCTGCTGCCCACCTCCTCCCTGAGGCCTCCGACCCCGCCCCAGCCCCTGCTGAGGGAACCAGAGAGGAAGCTGTGCAGGACTGGGGGGGGGGGTGGGCAGGGGAGGGGGCAGCAGACAGGAAGCCACATGCAACACGGCTTGCTGTAGTTACAGGATGGGAGGGAGATCAATAGATTCAACTGCAGAAAAATAAAAAATCCCGAATGATTAAAAACCTGGAAGAATCCTAATGGAAATACAATTAAAGGGATGTCAACCTCCGAGAAAAAGAGGGACCGTCCATGGCTGAGCACCGACCCGCTGGTAAAACAGACGGACTGCATTCTCCTCAGCATCGAGGCAAAAGCAAACACACGACGGCTCGTCGGAGGCTCGGGCGACGGTTAGCATTTTTGAACAGTAAAGTATTTTCAATTACGGTATGTATGTTTTTGACGTAACGCCATTGCACACTTAACAGACTACGGCGTAGTGTGACAATAAATGGGATGTGCCCCGGGAAACCGAAAAATTCTCGTGACTCTTTTTCGAGATGGGGAGATCCGGCAGTTGACAGCAGGGCCTGATGTGACACAGTGGGAGGTAGGCAGTCTTGTCACAGGGTTTAACCTGGAGCCGCCAGACCTCACTTCAGGTCATGGGTGGCACTGGGGATGGAGGGACAGGTTATATATCGCCGAGTGGCAGCAGCCTCCGAATCCCGACCTTGTGCAACACGTCTGGCCCGGACTCTTCAAGACTCTGCGTGATGGGGAAGCGTCAGGAGGGTCCCTGTTCCGCCCTGATCCTGTCCTGATGGGGAAAGACAAATAGGTTATCTCGGACATTTTGGGGATGACTGAGGAAATGTGGTCACAGATAAGCTATTGAGTGTTAGGGAACTCTTGATCGTTTTCCTAGGTGTGATACCGGTGTAGGAAAATGTGCCTGTCCTCAGGACATGCCTGCTGTGGTGCTTTGTGGGGAAACCGCACCGTGTCACCATGCCCACAGCTACCGACCGTCATCGCTCCCCAGCAAGTGTGTGTGAGGGACAGCGAAAGCAAATGGGGTGTGATGGTAACGAGTCTTTCGAGGTGGTCGTTTTCAGAACAGAAGGCTGGGGTGGGGGAACCTCCCCATGTTTCTCTATGAAGTCCCGGCTTCCTGTCTGGCTGAAGAGGGCTCCTCTTACCCCAAGATGAGACGATATCCTCCTAATTTCCTCCTTTTCCTCCTGTCTATTTAAAAGCTTCATCTTGTTCGTGGTCCGGCAGCACGTGCCAGCTGGGGGCACAGAGGCCCCGAGACCGGACTCCCCGGGCCCGGGCCCTGCATCTGCCATTATTAGTGAGACAACCGGGGCGATTCCTTTACGCCGCCGTGCCTCAGTTTCCTCGTCTGCAAAATTTATTTTTATTTTTATTTTTTCATGCTTAAAAGACAGCCGTGATGTTTAATGTGGTGCTGGGACACTGGGCCTGGCACGGGAGGGGCACTGACGGGAAGTTCCCCTTCTCGCTATTATTCTCTCCGGGATGCCACGTGTGACCCCGTCGCCCTTGGCTCAGAACCCTGCGATGCCCTGTCCCCGCGGCAAGCGCTGTCGACCTTTCGACATCTGCAGCACAGACACAAAGCGCCGGAGTGCGGGGTGGCGCGTCTGAAGAGTTTAAAAACACACGCCGGCAATTTCCATAAAGGAATCGCTACTCCGTTGAAACAGCGTCTCGCGGTGCCGATCCACAAACGGCCGGCTGGTCACGGCATCACGCGGCCGGCCGGCCACCCTGGGTCACTGTGTAGGCACCGGACTACGGCCCTCAGCTCCTGACACGCTCTTTCAGTAAATATGGTGTTCTGGTGCCAACTCAACATTACCCAGCCCCTGGCTGGTCTGCTCAGAACAAAGGGGCCGTATTTCTCGGCCCTCACACACGGCCCACTCCGAGCTCGGCTGCCTGTGACCTTCGCCCCACTAGTTGCAGAAATAACTTCTATCCTTGATAGAGTTTTGGGGGCACCCTAGGAAGGAAGCTACGGCATCCTGAGCCAAGCCTGGTTGTGACCACTGACCCCAGGATCAGATTTTAGAAGGACCTCACCCCTGCCCCACGGGCAGCCACTCAGCTCCCTCTACCTGGACAGCGCCTAGTCAGGGTCTCATCTGTCCGTCCCCGCCCCAGAGGGCACCCCGCTGTAGGGACGGGCCTCCTCCCCTCAGAGGCGCGAAGGCCTCACTCAGGGCTTTGCATCCACTGTCACCTTATCGCTCCACTACAGAGGCAAAAAGGTCACAGAGTCCAGGCCAGCTCACGACTGCCTCCTCAGCCATGTCCACCTCCCTAGGGGCCTGGCGGAGGGAAGGCCACCTCCACTTTTCAGGCAAGCCTGCTCACCAGACAGGTGGCCAGCATTTAAGGCCTGAGCCAGCTGACCGGTCAGAAGCATGAGCCGAAACACAGACGCCCGTGTTTTCAGTGACCTCCCCAATGACCGAGCTCCGACTCCTCGAGGGAGGAGTGGGGACTCCCAGAGGGAGGACGCGGAACTTGGCACAGTGCCACCCTCTTCCAGGTCACCTCGGCACCTGGCGCTTGGTGGCCACTCAACGAGCACCAGCAGTTGGGCCCGAGCCAGATGGAAAGCCAGCCTGACTCAAAGACTCAAGCGGGAGGCACCTCCCCACCCTGCCAGAGGGAGGACCCAGGCTCAGAAGGGAACATCTGGCCCACCGTGGACAGCCCCCCACCAGCCCACAACACTGCACAGCCCTGCCCTGGGCGGCTGCAAAGCGGACAGCCTGCAGCCCGCCTGCCCTCTGCTCCTCGGGGCCAGCGGGGGCCCACCTGGCTGGGAGGGGGGCCCCACGGCAGCATCGTGGCCTTGGGGCAGGGCAGAGCAGCGTGATATGGGCAGAGGGCTCCCTGAGTGACCTCCAGTACCCAACAGGACTCCTGGGCTAGTCACTGGTCAAGCGTTACCTGCCAGGCTGGTACTGGGCTGGGGGCTCAGGGCTCAGCGTCCAGAGGGGAAGCAGTGAGCGGAGCAGACACCGGCTCGTGATAAATGCCAGCCAGGGAAGAGCACCGACCGTTCCAAGGCCCACAAAAGTCCAGGCCAGAGAAGGCTGGGGAGGGGATCACCCAATAGACCACGGCCTTGAACTGGAAAGGCGGGCACGAGAGCCGGGCAGAGCCAGGTGTGGATCCCAGCTTGCCACTCTTCTCACAGGCACAGGGCGGGAGCACCCCCTGTGGGCTCGGAGCCCCCCGGGGACGTGCAGAGCCTGAGGGCCACAGCGGCAGGGAGACGGGCACCCAGGAAGGGATGAGAGCCTGTTAGCACAGGTTCGGGACGGCATCCCCCTTCTCGACAGCGACAAGGCCGGGGGAGAAGCAGAGACCCATGACATGAGGCCTCTCTATCTCCTCTGGGTTAGCTAGAGGGGCCTCAATGAGACCTCTCTATCTCCTCTGGGTTAGCTAGAGGGGCCTCGAGACGCCCCAGCTGAGACGTCACGAAAGGCACACTAAAGGCAGCGGGCTGACTGGCCCGGCCTCTCCGCAGGTCCCCTGCCGGCTTCCTGGACAAAGGTTAACACGAGAGGGATGATAACAGGGACCGGCATTTATTGCTGCCATACAAGGGGACGCTCCTGCCTGGGTAGGTCCATACGTACCTCATCTCCAAGCCCCAGGGAGGCGGGAGGGGGAGTGGGCAGAGACAGAGACGGAAGGAGGCGGCCAGCCTCGGGCTGCTGGCTAAGGGGGCTCTGCCTGCTGTGCCCCTTGGTTTCCGAGACTATGTGTGTGTTCACAAACTTCCTGTGTGTGTGTGTGTGTGTGTGTGTGTGTGTGTGTGTGTGTGTACACACACATATATATGTAACAGCATCAATTAAAAACAAAACAAAAATACTTAGAAAAACAGCCCCTGCCTAAAATGCCAGGATGGGGTGAGGGGAATAGTGTGACATCTACTAGTGACATGCAGCATTTTAGCACCACTGCCAGGGGTCATGGCTGAGGGGGAGGAGCCTAGCAGCTCAGCCCAGCCCACCTCTCCTCTGGGAGCTGGAAAGAGATGACCAGGATGCAGAAGAGGCCTGGGGGCCTGACCTCGCTCTGCTGCCAAACAGGGCTGGCCACTTCTACTCTCTGTTGCCGGTGAAGGGAGGGCTGGGCTGGCCCTTCCCCATCTGCACCCTACTCCATCACTGTCTGCACCTCGCAGGCCGGCGCTTTATTCGATCGGTGTGCAGAGCTGATACTCAGAAGGCGAGCTAGTTCACGGATCGTGCTGTTCGCGTGAGTCTGTCCTGTGACAGGCTCGTGGGCCAGCACGCCCACTCCTGGGCCGAGCCCGCAGCAGACAGAAGGCAGGAGCTGGCGGAGCTGGCATGGCCTTTGCCTACCTGCCTTGCTTCCCCTCCCTGATTCAGGATTATCCTCCAGGCGAGGGGAGGGCAGGGGAGAAGGGACATAAGTAGT
The DNA here is from genome assembly GCF_000151845.1 of Pteropus vampyrus. Taxonomy (NCBI): domain Eukaryota; kingdom Metazoa; phylum Chordata; class Mammalia; order Chiroptera; family Pteropodidae; genus Pteropus; species Pteropus vampyrus. The sequence continues at coordinate 161,347 of NW_011889097.1, read as the reverse complement.
ATAGGAGCAGCCACGTGGGATGAAACCACCCAACTGAAGTGACATGAGCCACAGAGGCCTGTGGCCAACCCATCGGTAACCAAGAAGCTGACGGGGCCCGCGACACAGTCCCCGAGACGTGCGCCCTCTCCTGCACCTTCCTGCAAGAGTTGGGCCTGGGCCCGCTCCCCGCCTTCCCTCCTTGAGCAGAATGGTCTGAATTATGTTCCCCAAACTGGAGTGAAAACCACTGACATTGATAACTTTTGTGGTACTCCCGGGTTTCAAGAAAACGCACAATGACAAAAAGCTACTGTGAATCCGGTAAGTTTTCAATGGATTCGTCTGTGATCAATCACCACGGCCTTAACAGGCACTTGACAAATGGATGTTTGTTGAGCGACTGAATGAAATGGTGGCACGGATGTAAAAGGCGCATTATTTTAAAGTTTTAAATACAACGGTTTAGAAAGCCGAGTCAAAAAGGATACGCCCCTCTATGCAAGTTTTATAACAAACTGGTCTTCTTCTGTTCCAGACTAAAATGAGAGCAGTTCTTCCAATCCTGTGGCCACCGGCCACGTGCAGCGACCGAGCACCACGTGCAGCCAGCAGCGTGCACGGAGCGGGGCTGAGCGTGTGAAACACAGAGCGGAAGTCGAAAACGTAATGTGAAAAAATGTACGTTAAACATCTCCTTAATGACATTCATGTTGATCGCACGTGGAAATGATAACGTTTCAGACACACCGGGTTAAATAAAACACAGTATTCACGTGGATTTTGCTTTTTTCACTTTCTTATTATGGTTACTTGAAAATTTAAATTTACACATGCCATTCACGTATGTGCTGACTCAGAGGAAACACTTTATTTAATCAACAGGCAAACCACCAAATAAAGGCAATGCTGGGTGCCTGCGTGACACACTCCTCTGACGAGCCAGAGTCCATCGTGGAACCTCGGGCAAACCCCTCGCACCTAGTTTTTGAACGGTGGGACAGGAGCTCCCACGTGAGCACGTCCCCGGGGCTGGTGCGGGTCTAAAAGCTTCGTGTGCATTGACTTCCTTCGTTCCCGCAACCTACACCATGAAATGGGTGCCTGTTCACCTCATTTTCACGACAAGGAAGCCAAGACACAGACGGGTTAAGGAACTCACGCCAGGTCACACAGCTACTAAGTGGTAGGTCCAGGATTCAAACCCAGACAGCTCAGCTCCATTCGAGCTCTGACAGAGGAGGAAAGACGCCCAGGCCTCTTCCCAAACGCCCACTGTACAGCAGTGTCAACGTGATCGCCAAGGGCGGGGGGCTTCAGAGCCACCGAATTTTCACAGCTTCTTGTCAAAGGCTTCCAGGCCTTCATTTACCAACGCCTTAACCAAAAAAATATACATACGTGTATATCCACATATATATATACATGCGCACACACACATACACACACGTATATATAGAAAATATATACATCCATCCAACCTCTGGGCAAGGAAGTGCAGGGGTCTTCCCTGGAAGAGACTAGGCTGAGCAAGGGTAGGCGTGGGGTCCAGTCTCCAGCCTCCCACGCCCCCCCACACATGCAGACATGGACACACACAGAGAGGCTGGGGCCGGGCTCCGGTCCCACTGTACCAGCTTGGGCTCCGGGGTAGGGTAGCAAGCCATCAAAACATCAAATTAAAAGGCAAAAGAAACCGCTGTAGGGAGGCACACCAACGGTGAGAAGGAGGGCTCCCACAGAAAAGAGAGAGAAAGAAAAACATACACTATCGACAGGCACGAAACCCACACGCACACCTCCCTCCAGGGTCACTCCTCTTAGGGCCCCGGGAGGCCAAAGTGCCTGAGACGCTGGGGTGGCACTTACCGCCAGTCACCAGAAACGCGCACTTTAGAGAAATCTATATTAAGGGATTAAACGTGTCTTACACGTAATAAGAAAAAAAGCAACAAACCAAGAAGAAAATGAATAAAGGATACGAACAGAATTAAACAAAATGCAAATGGCCAAAATACAACAATGCAAATCATTTAAACTTTTGTTTTAACCTAACAGGCGGGCAATGGGGGGGGGCCTGGGCAAGAGCTGGTTTCTGTGCCTGCAAACGGCGAGAGCCTCCGTCAAACACGTACGTGCACACCCAGCAGCGTCACCGTTTTCTTCTTGGGAATCTGTCCAAAGGAACTAACTGGACGAATGTGCAAAGGTCTGCGTCCGGGGAGATGTGAGATACACTCACACCCTTACACGGGCAGCAACACAGCCTTCTGAAATGACGAGGCATTCCCCGTGTGCTTGCTCTGTGCAGGGCACTGCTACACGCACCTGACACACGTGACCCGCCACCCGCTGGCACAACTCTTCAGGTAGGTTCCGTTATCGCTCCTGCGTCTCAAATGAGGAAACTGACCACCGGGCGGCACACGTCACAGTGCCGCGTGCAAGGAACCAGGCTCAGAACGCGGCAGTGACTGCAGCCTGCGCTCCCTGGGCGAGTGGGACCAAGGCCAGACAGCTAAGACTGAGATGGTTCGAGCACACGTGTGCAGGGTCAAGGGGAGCTGCAGAGCGTGTGTGCACGCGTGCGCGTGCGCATGTGTGTGTCTTGCCCAAGTTCTCACAGCCCGTCGGTGACGGAAGAGAAACGAGAACCCAGGAACCCTGACTCCCATCTGGGTGGACAACGTCTCTCAGGAATCCGTGACTCTCTGGTTCCCCTTCTCCCGGTGCGAGTTTTCCAGAAAGCCTCCACCTTGGCTGTGAAATGCCAGTAACCTCAGGTGGGTCACACAGCGGCTGGCGGCAGGGACGCGTAGCATGGAAAATGGGCTGGAAGGGCAGGTCGACAGACAAGCAGGCGCCTCTGGGGGCAGCGGGCGGCGGCAGGGGACGCGCATTTCTACTTCCTTCCACGTTGGAATTTGTTACAAGCGTGCGATTTTTTTTTTTTTTTGCCATTTAAACATATATTTACACTTTAACAATGTTGAAATATTTTTGAAGTGTTTCTCAGCAGGGTATCTGCCACACGCTCTATGCACATCCATGCTGCTCACGGAAGGGTAAGGCGCGGCTCCGAGCACCACTGTCCAGTGGGGGGACTCACGGCATCAGAACTCACTCATGGAAGGGACAAAGAACCCTAAGTCACCCTGAAGTCATAGTCTAAACTTTTCCAAAGGTTGAACTCGAGGTCAAAAGCGGCCCTGGGCGGGACCTTAGAAGGGCTGATCAGTCCAGCCCAGAGCTCACTTGTCCGTCTGCAAAGGGGAAAAGCGTGAGCTCGTGGGCTGGAGCTGGAAGACCAGGCGCAGGCCCTGGTTCTGCGCCTCCTGTGTGGCCTGGGACAGCCCCTCCGTCTAAGTCCTAGGCTATCCCATTTGCACAGGGGAGGTGGCACGTCCACACCTCAAAAGAGCCCGCGGGAAAATAAACGGCGAGCTGCAGTGCTGTGAAGGCCTCGTGACAACCCCAGCAGGCAGGCAGAGGGGTGCGACTCGGGAGAACACCCGCACAGCGCCGTGTCTCCACCCTCCAAGCAGGTGTCCCAGGTCACCTCCCTTGCCCCCTCCCACGCCCTCGACCTCAGCCCCATGCTCCAGAATCAGCCGCCTGCCTCTTCCCTTTGGCCTGCACGGTGGAAATCAGCCAGGGGTCAGGAGGAATGCTACCTGGTTAAACTGATTTCGAGTTATCTGCATGTTAAAGAGAGATTAAGGAAAAGCCAGAGGGTCCAGGTGGGTGTTCAGGTGAGTGGCGACAGGGGAGCTCTGAGGGCCCTGTCTGCCTCTCCCAGGCCTCGGCTCTGCCAGGCTAATCCCACTTTTCAAGGAGGGCGTCTTTGCTTCCTGCCTTCCTGAGGTTCCCAGGCACAGACTCACAGCCGGCAGGGAGGGCCCCAGTGCAAAGGCGCGGTGTGGACGCTGAAAGCTCAGTAATCCGCTTCTCCTCCCCCTTGGACGCCCTCTGCTCCAGCCAGCACGCTGCAGACAAGAGCAAGCGTTCTCCGATGCAACCCGCACATCACCCCTGCCTCACCCGCCCGTTCCCTGCAGGATTAAGCACCATCTCCAGTGGTCTCTTGGAAGATGGCGAGGTGTAAGTGAAGAGTACAAGAAAAAGCATTAGAACTCCCGAACCAGGGTCCTCCTGCCCATCGCGTGGACTCGATGCCCCAGCCCGCTGCTCCCTGAGCACAATACGCTTTCACGCTCCTCTCTCTGCCGCCTCTGCAAACCCTTCCCTCTCTGGGACCCCCACGCCTGGCACTCGCACTCAGTTAAAGAAAGAAACGGGAAAGTAAATGGTTGGTGCTAGCCAGCCACGGGGTATCTAGGAGCAAGGACTGTCTTATTTTTGTGCAGTGAATGAGGGCTGAATTGGGGGTGATGGGGTGGGTTCCTCCCTGTTGCCTGCTGCCTGACGTCCTGCAGCCTGAGGTCTGGCTGGGGTGAGTCTTTCCACCTTTCTCCTCTGACCTTGAGAAAAGGGGTCTCGATAAGTCTTCCTGTCTCTAACCTTTGCCCTGATTTTCTTAAAGTCTAGGTTTATTCCTGCCACTCCCAAGCCCCCTCTGGCACCTCCTACAGGCCGATCCATCACCTCTGGGGTGCAGTGCCCCTCCTCGCCCCCTTCCTTCCTGCCTTCCACTGTACTACATGCAACTGGGCCACACAGCAGGAGCTAAATAAATGTATCTGGAACAAAAGTGGCTCTCCCTGGCCACTGGCACCCACATGGATATCCTCTTTTTCAGAATTCCTAGAGCTCCTTTGTGCAAAGTCCTATATAGGCAACCAGCCTACCACCAGGCACTCATCCCCTAAACTGGCTAATTACCCCAGGGAAGTTATAAACGCAGATCGCAATCAGACTCCTTGGAGGGAGCCTCGGAAAGGCGCACTTCCGGCAGGTGAGTGTCATCACCAGGCTGGGGGATGCCAACCGCCCGAGGGCCGATTAGCTCAGGAGACAGCGTCTCTGCCTCCAAAATAGATACAGCTCTACTCTCTGCATCACAAGGCTGTTACCAGGGTCTGGTCACAGAACACACAGGGAACAGGGACAAACTCCAAAGCCCCAGGCAGGCCTGGCAGGAAGAATGTGGCTGCTGAGTCCCACTGAGCCCCCACCTCAACACACCCACCCACAGCTCAGTGCCCCACTCCCTGGATTTGAAGCCACAGGAAAAAAGTGCCTGGATGGGTGCGTGCGTGAGCGGTGAGGTGAGGGTGAGGACAAGCCAGCCTGCGGCTGAAACGCTCAAAGGTACTTCGCTATTGAGAAAAACAAAAACAAAAACAAAAAACCCTGGGAGAAAACGAGGGACAGGTACAAGTCTCCCAGCTGGCAAAGCCTGGCTCCTGCACACAGCTGTGTGGCACGCCCATAGCCACGGTCCACTTCTGGGCCCTCCCTGGGGGCCTGCGGAGCCCACGTCTGCTTGCCCTGCTTGCCCTCCCAGGGGTGCAGCTCTTCTCAGGGACATGCCAGCCTTCCCAAGCCACCTGCCGGGACCCCAAGGGCTGCGTTCTACCAACAGCTCACAGGCTCCTGCTCACCTGGTCCAGCTGCCTGCATTCCCCATGGCCGGGCTGTCCCCCATCTGGCCTGAGGCACAGTTCCTCCACCACCCTCTTTCTAGGACACAGCAGGAGACCCGAGCAAGTCGGGGCTCCTTTCCCTACAAGCTCCTGCCTGAGGCCCCGCCCGATCCCGGGCCGATCAGCTCAGATCCATCGGTTCTCTGAGCCTCAGTTTCTCCCCTAGGGAGGTAAGAGCAGAGGCTGTGCATGTGGCGAGACTCCCATCTCCCTGTCCCAGCTCCTCGTTACACTTCATTCATTCCTAAGACCCCAGAGTGAACACGTTTTCTTCTTTGTTGGCCTTTGGTGGGAAAAGGAACTTTTCGAAACAGCCCGCCTCCCCTCGGGTCCTGTCCTGAGACCCCAGAAAGCTGAATGCTCCCCGGCTTCCTCCTGCCTTGGGCAAGGAGTCAGAGGAGAGAGAGAGGACGGGAGGGCAAGGTGCCACTGTGCTTCCTGGGTCCCAGACGGATCCTGACTGCACCTTCCAGGTCACCTTCAGAGCCGGGACAAATAAACCCTTCACCCGAGTATTACCAGAGTGAGGCGGAGGCTTATGATACGCCAGGAAAATGTCATCCCTTCCCACTAAGAAGCTCAACCCTAGTAAACACACATCGGCCTCCCAAGCGACGAGTGTTTATGTAACAGCCGCAACCCGGGTCTGCTGGGCCCTGGCAGGGGGGGCTCGGTCAGGCTCAGAGTGAGCGGGGAAACGCCCGAGACGCTGCTCCCCTCCCTCTGCCGAGAGAGAAAGTGGGGACGCTGCTTTGCAGGACAGCGGCAATATGGTTGCGCAGATGGAGAGAGAAAGGATATAGGGCAGAAATTGGAAAAGGAGTTTTCTGGGGTTTTTTTTGTTTTTTTTTTTTGATGCCTGCCTACAGCAGAAAAGCTGGGGCGACAGAGGTGGGAAAGCAGGGGTGAGGTGGGTAATAAAAACGGGTTCTGGGAGAGACTGGAAGTAAAGGGGGAGAAGGAAGAAAGAGGTGGGAGGCCTTGCCAAGAAAGAACAGGGAAGCAGGGATCAGGAGAGCTGAGAACGGATGTGTGAGGAGCAGCTGGGCCTGGTGACAATGAGACATTAGGTCCCAGGATTCACAAGGGTGACACCCAGCTCCCAGGCTACACAGACGGAACACGGGG
>NW_011889097.1:142587-151645 GCF_000151845.1 Pteropus vampyrus | reverse complement strand
CACAGCTCCGGGGGGACAGCTGCCCTGACTTCCTCCGGCCCCGGCTGTCCCTTTAGCCTCCCTGCGCTAGTCGCGGGCGGGGGCGCGGTGTCCGATCTCAGGGTAGTACCCGAACAGTGTCCTGCGCCTGAGGGTGCTGATGAACGCGGCTGATTGGCCGAGGAGGGCCGCCAGCCCAGGCCCAGCTGCGCCTCCTTTACATCGTCCTGACTTCAGTGCGACACTGGCTCCCTGGTCCCCCGCCCCCAGGTCATCCCTGGAGACTACCTCGTCCCCCGGGTTCTCTCTAGCTTTCCCCTGGACTCTCCACTAAGGGCTGCAGCACGGAGACTGCAAATCTGGGTCCCTGGCTTCTATTTTCAGTTCTCTCTCAGAGCTTCATTGGTGGGGCTCTTGGAAATGACACTTTCGACAACTCCCCCACTCCGATCTTCCAGTCTCTCCTTAAAGATTCCCTGCAGAACTGGGGAGGGTTAGCTGACCACCGAGAGACCCCGCTGGTGCGGAGAAGGGAGAGAGGAATTAAATATTAGGTCTTTCATCCCGTTCAAGAGACACCAGAGGCAACATGACTATTTTAATTTTCCCTGTCTCCACCCCTTTGTCCATCCTGTGTTCCTATCCACTCCTGGGGCCAGGGAGCTCCCTTCACTGGCCCTGTCCCCTGCATTCGCATCGCCAAAGCTGTATGCAGTTCTGCTAGCGCTGCCCCCCCCCAACCTTTCCTAAAAACCACAAGAGGCCACACGTGCTGGGCACTGACCCAGCCAATCAGCCTGCTGGTTGGTGCTGCACCCACCTTGTCTTTTGGCACAGTTGACACATCATTCTTTTTACACAAACTTCCACTTCCTAGGCCAAGCTAGTTCACAGTGAACATTTTTTCCCAGCATAAAGGTCCCCCCCGCCACCACCCGCTTGACTACCCACACGGCTCTGCCCCAGTACCGACCCAGTCACCATTTCTAAGTTTCTTGTCCCTTCCAAAGAACTCAGTGCAGCCAATCAACACAGGGCCTCCCCAACTCCTGAGAAATGCAGGTTCTATCTGCCTATAAGCATGTCTTATAGCCTTCTTGGGCTTCATCTGCAAAATACGGTGGTTTAACAGAACACTGAGCTCTGACATTCTGTAACTGAAAGCAATGCCTAACATCTCATTTAGATGCTTAATTAGAATCGACAGCAAGAAGTCGCACCAGGTACCTCCCAGGAGAGATGCTAAGGGTTAAAGTCTTCTCAAATGTGTTGCCCCGGCAGCCAGCACACACCTGCAGTAGCACTGGTGGGCTGTCTATTTGTCTGTCTCTAGTAGGATACGGGCCCCACGAAGGTAGGGGCAGGGTCTGATTCACCACTGTATTCCCAGCATCTTACACAACGCCTGGCATATAGTATACATTTAATACATGTTTCTAGAGTAAATGAATAATGGAAAGGAAGGAACTAGAGGTAGGTTAGTTTTTTATGTTATAAATCTAAACTGACATTCCCAAGGCAGCACTTGGAGTACTTGCTCCCACAGGTAGGCATGTGCTATAAGAACATGAGGGTACATGACTTTTGATCAAGACTGTCCCATTAAATCCAGGATGTGAGATCTCTGTGGCTATAGGAGCCCAGAGGAAGGAGGGGAAAACCCACAGAAATTAGCTGGTCTAGGCCAGGCTGAGGCTCAAATCGACATCTGCTGTGTAGTCTACACAATAACATGCTAAGGACCCAACTTCCAGGCCCAGGTTCAAGTGGAGGAACTGTAGTAATTCTAGGTGAGCAAATAAAATATCTCCTGTGTGACAGATTCCTTACATAGTTTTCACACTTAACAGAACACCTAATTTCTTCCTTATAATTGCCTTATGGGGGAGATCTTAGGAACGAAGAAATTCAGGTTCAAAGAGATGCAATAAACGCACCTAAAGCCATTGAGGGATAAGGGATCCGCATTTGTGTCTAGTTCCACAGTCCATGCTTCGTTCACAGTCTTGCAGGGTTAAGAAAGACGGAACTAGTGAAACAGGACAGCCCAAACAGCGTGGCCAGCCCTGGGGACAGGTGTATTCAGCCAGACCGGTGGGGCAGCCCGTGGTTACTCTGTTCTGGGCTGAAGAGTGAATCTGGGGGTTCCAAAGTGCCTTCTGGCGTTCACGCTGGTATAAATAAGAGTGAGTAGGGGCACTTGAGCTCACCAGAGCCTGCATCTAGAAACACGGGCGCTCTGACGTGCTCCCGCTGACGTGGGTTTCTGCAGTCACAGATGCTCCGGCTCCCGGCATGGACGGGGAGGATCTTGCCTCCGCCCAGACCTTCGGGAGCTACTGCAACTCCCAAGCGCGCCCCGCCAGCCTCTTGGCGTCTTGAGGGCACCTGAACTAGTCCGCGGAGCCCCGCACGTGGGTCCGCAGAGCGGAGGGCGGGGACTGCGCACCGCCAGGACTACAAGTCCCACAATGCTCCGGACGGCGGCGGCGGAGAAGGAGGGGGTACCTTCAGGTGTCTGCGACCTCGGCGCCTCCCGCCCGGAAGTGCCCGAGGGTCCGCTATGGAGCTGGCGGAGCCCGGCGGTGAGTCCCCGCGCCGTGACTGCGCCTACCTGGTCGCCCCGGGCCCAGCTGGCACCCGCTCGCCCCGTCCCTGGACCGCCTGTGCGGTCTCAAGGCTCGGGGGTCGGGAAAATGGGAGGGGTGATGGAGGAGTTGGGGGTGGGGAGGGCGAAGCCTCAGATTCCCGGCCGGGATCTGGGGTCCAGCAGGGGACTGGGTTTGGGGAGGCTTCCAGAGGAGGCGTGGAGTCGGGCCGCCGCGGGGTGGGACTTCGAGTGGAACGGGAGGGGCTATTAGGTGGGAGGTGGCCACCCTCGGAAGCTCCAGATTGCCAAAGGGCGGAGTTCGACGTTTGGTGTGGGGAAGCCTTGGGAAAGCAGTCCCGTGCGAGCGGGTGGGGTTTGGATAAATGGCAGCGGGCGTGGGGTGTGGGGGTGTGTGGGTGTGTGGCCAGAGGCCCTTTTTTTTACACCTTGGAGAAACTTTAGTGATAGAGTAGAAAAGCTTGGGGTAGATAAGTAGCTTTGGGGTGAAATAGGCGAAGAAGTAGATGAACTTTGAGATGAAGTAGACGGAAAACTAGGTAAGCTTTGGGGTAAAGTTTGGTAAGGGGTAAATTTAGGGGAGAGGTTGCTTAGAAGATCAAGGCTCTCTTATCTCGGGATACGGTTTAGTGAATTTGGGAGCTGGTTAAAGACCTAAAACTCAGGTTACAAAAAGTTAGCACTTGGAATTTGGTGATAGAAAGGGGCACACGAGGTTAAGTTTGGGGCCAGGAGGAGTCAGAGCAGCCTGTGCTAGGGGTGGGGCCCCGGTAAGGGGGCAGAGAAGTGAGGACTGTGGGACAGTTGGGGGGGGCGGTCTGGAACCTGTTGGAATTCAGAGAACGTGGCCAGTGAGCCAGCCCCTCAACCCCTCATGGGTTCTTTGTGCCTCTCCAGCTTGGTAGCGCGGCGGGCAAGGCGGGTGCCATGGCCCTGATTGAAGGGGTGGGTGATGAGGTGACCATCCTTTTCGCCGTACTTGCCTGCCTTGTGGTGCTGGCTCTCGCCTGGGTCTCAACACACACCTCGGAGGGCGCCGATCCACCGGCCCAGCCATCAGGGACCCCAACACCAGCACAGCCCAGCGAAGCCATGGCGGTCATCGATAACATCAGAGGGGAGGCCCCGGGAGCCGAGACCCCCAGCCTGAGACACAGAGGTCAGGCTGCACAACCAGAGCCTGGCACAGGGCTCCCAGCGACGCCACCACCCCCAGACTCTCCCCAGGAGCCCCTAGTACTGCGGCTGAAATTCCTCAACGATTCAGAGCAGGTGGCCAGGGCCTGGCCCCATGAGACCATTGGCTCCCTGAAAAGGTAAGCTGGGACCAGGACAGGAATGAAATGCTGGAGTGTGAGGGAGTGATCACAGACCTGGAAGGGCCACCAGAGACGCCTGACACTTCCCCCTCATTTTATAGATGAGGGAACTTAGATGCCCCACCCACACACTGTAACTGCCCCTTCTAGCAGTAGGGTACCCCAGTGGAGGCCATGGCATGGATGCTGGGTGGACGGAGGGGCAGAGGTGAAGGGTGAGAGTGTTGTCTCGGGCAAGGGACTAGGGTTGCCTGAGGCCTGCTCTATTACCCAGGTCCCTCTCTCCTCAGGACCCAGTTTCCCGGCCGGGAGCAGCAGGTACGACTCATCTACCAAGGGCAACTGCTGGGAGACGACACCCAGACCCTGGGCAGCCTTCACCTGCCTCCCAACTGCGTTCTCCACTGCCACGTGTCCACACGGGTCGGTCCCCCACACCCTCCATGCCCACCGGGGTCAGAGCCAGGCCCCTCCGGGCTGGAAATAGGCAGCCTGCTGCTGCCCCTGCTGCTTCTGCTGCTGCTGCTGCTCTGGTACTGCCAGATCCAATACCGACCCTTCTTCCCCCTGACTGCCACTCTGGGTCTGGCCGGCTTCACCCTGCTTCTCAGTCTCCTGGCCTTTGCCATGTACCGCCCGTAGTGCCTCCACGGGCTCTCAGCAGTGTGGCTGGCCCCGCTGGACCTCGCTCCTCACAACACGGTGGGAGCTGCTGTCTGCCCAGACCCACCGCTCCGGCCTGCCTCTTCCCACTACCCTGGAGCCCAGCCCTGCGTCGAAGGGCATTCCAGGGGAAGGGGAAGGCTCCTCCCTGTGACCTCCATGGCTCTGAGCCACCTCCCCCAGCTGTTGGCTCTCAGCCCCCACTGACAGTCGGGTCCTCCGGGTCAGGCAGCTGCTGTACCTGCCTTGGCCCTGGGCAGAGTGGGACCACACCCCTGGCCCGGCTTAGCGCTCTGCCTGAGGACCCAGCCACCTCTAGTCCCTAATTGCTCCTTGTGCTGATTTGGGGACCCAAGGACCTTGAGGGGACTGAAGGGGCGGAGGAAATTCTCTGGAACATGTGCAGATTAAATTACTGTGAAGTTTTCACTCTCGGTGTGTGTCTGAGTGTGTGGGGGGCCGGGCTCGGGAGCCCTTGCCCACCGGGAGAGCGGGAGTGCCCGGCCCTCCCAGGACGGCCGCAGACTGCCTTCACCTTTCCGCCACAGGGTCGCAGCCTGGCCCCTCGGTCCCGCGGCCCCACCCCCTGCCCCTCGGCGCCTCCGCCCCAGCGCCGCGCGCACGGCTCCCGGAAGCTGGGGGCGGGGCTTGCGGGGCCCCGGCGCGCAGGGCCTGACGGGAGCCACGTCTTGCTGGCCAAGGACTGAGCGGCGATTGGCATCCGGGGGCTGCTGGGAAGATGGCGGACTCTGTGGCCCGCCGATGAGGAGGCCGCGGGGGGAACCCGGCTCCCGGGCCCCGAGACCGACTGAGGGAGCGACCTGCGCGGGGCCTGGGGAGTCATGTAGGGGGGGCGCCTGCGGGGCGGGCCGCGGGAGGGCGGTGGGAAGCTGGTGTCGGCGACCGTGATCACGGTCTCTTGGCGTCCTCGGGCTGGGTGGGTGTGGGGCCCCTGACACCGCCGACTCCGCGCCATTGCAAACCTGCGCACTCGGGCTCCACGGGCGCCCCCCGAGGTGGGCGCTGTGTTCTCGTTTCACAGGCGAGGAGGCTTAGGCAGAGAGACGAAGCCACTTGTCCAAGGTCACCCAGCTGGTAAGTGGGAGCGCCCAGCATGGAACCCAGGACCGCGTTCCACCCTCCGTGCCGCCGCCGCCTCCTGCGGGAGGGGGAGGTGGTCGGGAGGGCGTATCGCCGGGGCGAGCTGGACTCTTGGCTGGGCGCGACCACTAGCCAGATTCGTGACCTCGGGCTTGACTTAACCCTGCTTCACCTCTCTGGGCCTTGGTTTCTCCACCTATGAAATCGAGGTAATGCCAGCCCTGCCTACCTCCCCGTAGGCGTGTAAAGGGAGGATCAGTGGAGATGATGCATGTGAAATTGCTTTGTAAATACCCCTGCGCTGAGAACACTGAAGGATTCTGATTGCTGTTTCAAAGAATGGGAAGAAACAGAGGGCCGGGTGGGGCAGAGGACCAGAGCAGCCACAAAGAAGGGTGAACATGAGTCGGAGTTGCTCTGACCCCAGGTCCCTCTGGATGGGGAGTGAGGTGAGGAGTAGATAGCCGGCTTTTCTCCCGTTTGGAGAAAACCTCACCCCCTTTTCTGGGCCACCCCTCAGGGTCTCCATCACCCAGCTCCATGCTTCGAGTCCTGCTCTCTGCCCAGGCCTCTGCTGCTCGGCTGTCTGGCCTGCTGCTGCTCCCGCCAATACAGACCTGTTGTCTGGGGCCCAGCAAGTGGGGGGACCGGCCTTCTAGAGGAGGCCCCCATGCCGGCCCTGTGCAGGGGCTGCAGCGGCTTCTGGAGCAGGCGAAGAGCCCTGGGGAGCTGCTGCGCTGGCTGGGCCAGAACCCTACCAAGGTGCGCACTCACCACTACCCTGTGGCGCTTCGTCGTCTGGGCCAGCTCTTGGGGTCTCGCCCACAACCCCCTCCTGTGGAGCAGGCCACACTGCAGGACTTGAGTCAGCTCATCATCCGAAACTGCCCCTCCTTTGACATTCACACCATCCACGTGTGTCTGCACCTTGCAGCCTTACTTGGTGAGGAGGGTGTGCGTAGGGGGGTGGGTGTTAATAGAAGGATAGAGAAAGAGCCAAGGATAGAGTAGAAGACCCAAGATCACTGGCAGAGTCCACCTCTTAGGCCTTGCCAGGAATGGCACGCACCCCAGCACATTGACTGCTGCTCCCCCATATCCACAGCAGACGGCAAGAGTTAAGCAGCGTCTGTTTCGGCTTAGCTAGGGTGGTACCCCAGATTCGTTCTGCTACAATGCTCTAAGAGCCACTGTGATTCGTCACCGTTAGCACTAGGTGAGAACTTACTTGCCATCTTTGTATAAGGCGTTTCCCAGCTGGCGGTACTGATCCTTTAGTTCACACGGTATTTCACATTTGTCCAGTGTTTCCACTTACATTATAGCAAAACTTTGGGCCCAGAAAAGAGATGAGAGAGGTTGGGAATCCACTAACAACCCCAAGACTGGAGCAGAGCAGAGCAGAGCAGCTCCCTGTTACCAGGACCACCTCCTCTGACCTTCTTCCTCCCAGGATTCCCATCAGATGGGCCCCTCGTGTGTGCCCTGGAGCGGGAGCGAAGGTTCCGCCTCCCTCCGAAGCCACCTCCCCCTCTGCAACCTGTCCTTCGAGGTGGGCAAAGGTTGGAAGCTGCTCTGAGCTGCCCCCGCTTCCTGCGGCACCCACAGCAGCACCTCATCCGAAGCCTGGCAGGTGCTAAAGGGGGTTAAAGGCAGGTTGTGGGGCAGGAGCTGAGGAGGAGGCAGGTGGTGGTATCTGGGCTAAGGCGGGCACTAGTCTGGAGGTCTGGCCCGAAGGTCCAGTGTGATAGGCTGCTCTTCACAGAGGCCAGGCCAGAGGAACTGACACCCCACGTGATGGTGCTCCTGGCCCAGCACCTAGCAAGGCATCGGTTGCGGGAGCCCCAGCTTCTGGAAGCCATTGCTCACTTCCTGGTGGTCCAGGAAGCCCAGCTCAGCAGCAAGGTGGGGTTGCTTCCCTCCCTCCCATGATCCTCAGCCACCCTGTCTGGCCCAGCCCCCTGTCCAGTTTGGTTGGCTGCTGCATCCTACCGCCCAGCTCAGCTCTGTTCCCCAGGGTCCCATCTTTGCCTCACCCTCTTCAGCTCGTCCACCTCGCAATCACGTGGCTGGCTTTCTGTAGCCCTCCAAGGACTCTTGGCACTGTCTGATGCCATTCCTCTAAGCCTTCAAGGCCAGGTCTCACAGTGATGTCTCCGCTCACTTGGTGATTAACTGCATGGGGCTCAAGACACTGCTTATGCCATGCCATGCCGTGAAATTCTGGTGTGTGTGCCGGGTAGAGGGGTCGTTCTGCCTTTGCAGTGACGTTTTAAGCTTCCAGGCCAAGCCTCTCTGAGGCTCAGCTTGTCAAATGTTTTGGAGAACTGTTTTGCGCCTGGTGATGGCTGCTCTCCTCCTGCAGGTGGTACAGAAGTTGGTCCTGCCCTTTGGGCGGCTGAACTACTTGCCCCTGGAACAGCAGTTTATGCCCTGCCTTGAGAGGATCCTGGCTCGGGAAGCAGGGGTGGCCCCGCTGGCCACCGTCAACATCTTGATGTCACTGTGCCAGCTGCGGTGTCTGCCCTTCCGAGCTCTGCACTTTGTCTTTTCTCCAGGTTTCATCAGCCACATCAGTGGTGCGCAGACAGGAAGGGCTGGCTGGGGGGACCCCGTGGGCGGCAGGCAGGGGAGAGTAGGGTGGGGTCCGCAGCCCAGCGAGCCTCAGTCTCGCTCGCCCACAGGCACCCCTCACGCCCTGATTGTGCGGCGCTACCTCTCACTGCTGGACACTGCTGTGGAGCTGGAGCTCCCAGGATACCGGGGTCCCCGCCTCCCCCGAAGGCAGCAAGTGCCCATCTTCCCCCAGCCACTCATAACCGACCGTGCCCGCTGCAAGTACAGGTGAGTGGGGCGGCTTGGGGAGGGGAGAGGACCAGCCCCAAAGCAGCAGAGCGGAAAAGCCAGGGAAGCATGCACTGTCTGGGTCGAGGCTCTCTCCCGAGTCTTAAGGAAACGGGCCTCGAGGCAACGAAGGCGTGAGCCCAGGGCTACGGAGCTGTAGGGGACACAGCCAGGAGACTCCTGAGGCCTTCCTGCCATCAGTGTCCCTCTCCCTTCTCAGCCACAAGGATATAGTAGCAGAGGGGCTGCGCCAGTTGCTGGGGGAAGAGAAGTACCGCCAGGACCTGACGGTGCCTCCAGGCTACTGCACAGGTGAGCGCCAGCGGGACAGGCCTCGGGCTGGGGTCGCGGAGCCTTGGCTCAAAACCAATGGCCTTTCTCTTCCCCGCCCCAGACTTCCTGCTGTGTGTCAGCAGTTCTGGTGCTGTGCTTCCCGTGAGGACCCAGGACCCCTTCCTACCATACCCCCCCAGGTCCCGTCCCCAGGGCCAGGCCGCATCTCAGCCCACTACCCAAGACCCCGCCCAAAGGTAAGGGAGGAGGG
>NW_011889097.1:121771-141135 GCF_000151845.1 Pteropus vampyrus | reverse complement strand
GGGCTGGAGAATGACCCACGCAGCCCAGGAGTGGGCAAAGGCACAGAGCCCTTCGGGGCAGGGCCTCACCTTCTTGACGTAGGTGACATCTGGGTGGTGTTTGGGCGGCATGAGCAGCAGGTGCAGCCGCTCATAGAACTGGATCCCGTTAAGGGACGTGACGCCCATGTACAGGAAAATCCCGAAGAGCACGGCCAGGGGTATCTGCCGGAGCAGGTCCCCGATAACCATGGAGAGGCCTGGGGAGGAGGGGGAGAAACAGGCAGCCTCAGGGCTCCCCGCCCCCAGTGGACCCCAGGCCCCTCTGGGACGGGTGGGGGCAAGAGGTGAACATACCCACAAGCAGGGCGACCAGCAGCCCCGTCACCCGCTGCTCCTTAACCTCCTGGATCTTGGGCTTGTCCCCAGGCGCCACAGCCTTGCTCATGACAGTGAGCGCGTTGGCGTGAGTGACGGAGCGGACGGTGGCAGCAGCCAACCAGGGCAGGCCAAAGAGGGCACAGATGCCGCCCATGGCCACGATGAGCAGCAGGTCCAGGTGGAAGCCGGAGCCCTTCTGCAGCATGCGCTCCTTCTTGGAGATGATGAGCCTGAGCGGGACAGGCGGAGAGCCGCGTCTTTCCAGCGCGCCCAGCCAGTTGCCGCTGTTTTTGGAACCTGGCGGTCCCCGACCAATCCGTCCAGAGGAAAGTTCCACCACGGAGCTGAGCCCTCTCTGTGCCGCCCTCCCGCCCCCGGGACAGCTCCCAGCCTGAACTGGGCCCATCCCAGCAAATGCCAGTGGGGCTGTCTGCCGTCTACAAAACAATAGCGGCCAGCCTGGCATCCTGGGCTCCCGTCACCCCATTAATGCAGCTGTGTCCCCAGGCTGGCAGAGGGAGGTTCTTGCCCCTCCATCCACCAGGTGGTTCCTGACTGCACAGCATGCCCCCTCGGCTAGGACCACTCACGTGGTGATTTGCGTCTCCATGAAGATGAGGATGAAGACCAGGATGGCAGGGAGCAAGCTCGCCACCATCATCCACACGGGAAAGGAGCTGTTCTCCCCCAGGGGGTTGATGACCCAGCCCCGCTTTTCGGGGGCTGTCACCGAGAATCCACTGGGCACGCTCAGCTTCTGCAGGGCAGAGGGCGGGGCCGGGGATGGGTGAGCCTTGGCGGGAGAGCCCCAAGCTATGCTGGGCAGGGTGAGCACTAACGGGGTGCTGTGGAAAAGGCCAGGGTCTGCCCAGTTAAGAGGCGGCTCTGGGGTCGGGGGCCAGAGAGGAGCATCCAGAGCCCAGTGCCAGGTGGCACCTCACTGCTGCATGTGCTGCACCTTACCTGGGTGTAGGTATCCTCAATACTGTAATCCACAAGCACCATGATGAGGATCGCAATGGGCACCCCAAAGTCCCCAATCACCCGCCGTACCTGTGGGCAAGTACCATGCTCAGAGGCCCCCTGCCCCGCTCCAGCCTTGACCGTGCGTCACCCCCTGCTGCCCCCAGCTCCCGTTTCCCTCCGGCCTCTAGCCCACACACCCGGCCAGGGAAGAACCGGCTGTTCTTGAATTTGCGCAGGAAGAAGGCGATGAAGAAAGTGCCCGCCATGAGCACCAGAGACAGGAGGGCCGTGTTGGGCTGGCCCCGGGGCCTCCCCTGCCCAGACGGCCCTGCTGAGCTCCCATTCCCCGGCCCCAGCGTGGCTCCTGCCCCAGCCCACGTGGTATTATCGCCGCCGTCTGCTTCACCGCCACTGTCTGCCTCGGAGCTATTGGAGACCGAACAGCCGTGGAGGGGGTGTTCCTGGAAGATCTGGAAAGAGCACAAAGGACTCCGTCGGCTACACTGGCAAGGTTTCTGGCCTTAGCTGCATGCTGAGTGGAACAGGCGGGGTGGGGACGGCCAGCCTGCCCTCAAGGTACTTGTCTTGTCGATTGAGAAAATTACCCAGAAAACCAGACGTGAGTCCAGGACAACTAGGGATTAAGAGAGAGGCTGGTCTGCTTTAGGAAGGCAGCTGGGGAATGTGGTTCCAGCCAGGACCGGAGGAGCAGGATGTGGCATGTGGGGAGCAGGATGTGGAGTGCGGAGGACCCTGGGGGCACGTCTGCTGCTGGGCCTGTCACAGACGTGGGCCTGATGTGCTGGGACCGTGTTTGTCCTCTCAGGGGCCTTTTTATTACCGCATTTCTGGATTGTTTGCTGATTTAACAAAAGTGTATTATCTTTGTGATTAAAAGTATTTTTTTTAAGATTGAAGTCCTGATGTGTGTTGGTAACCTGGTGGGGGGTGGGGCAGGAGGACGAATCAGCCCGTCCATGTTCCGTGGGCTCCATGGACTGCAGCCAGGGCATCTCAAGGCCAGCCTGGCCTCACACCCAGGAGAGAGAACGAGAGAGGGGCAGAGAGAGGGGCAGGGCACCCCTGGCTCCCTCCAGTCCCAAAGCCTCGCCCCGCCCCGCCCGGCCCAGTTTTTGCCGGGCTTGCCCACCTTAATCAGCTTGTAGAAGGTCTCGTAGATGAAGATGAGGGAGATGAGGAAGGCAAAGATCTCCTGGGTGAAACGGGAGACAAAGCGCACCAGGAAGCTCCCCTCCAGGGCCACCATGAGCAGAGCGAGCAGCACCAGCCAGAAGCCAATCCACACGCGGCCCACCAGGTACTCCAGGTTGTTGCTGCTGCAGAACTGGGGGGCGGAGCGGGACACGTCCCATCAGGTCCAGAGACCGGGGACCAACTGGGTGGGAGTGTTCGGGGAAGAGGAAGGACAGCCCCGAGTAGCCTGTGGACCCTCACCGAGAAGAAGGCCTCCTCGAAGACCAGCAGGGGCCCCGAGAAGCCGATCACCAGCAGCGGCTGGGCGCCCAGCAGGCAGAAGACCACGCCCTGGAGCGCCGTGGACATGATCAACTCCGACACCCCGATCAGGTCCTGCGTCTTCTCTCCTGGGGTGGCAGGAACCCGCTCAGGAGCTGACAGCCCGGGACCCTGTGGGCTCCCCGCCCCCACCTGAAGCCTCGCCTTACCCAGCAGCCCCCCGAAGGTGATGGCAGGAGACAGGGCCGCGAAGTAGATGAAGATGACGGCGGCCAGGCACTGGGGGTCGAGCGCATCCCGGAAGTCACTCAGGTAGTGGGGATAGCGGCGCCGCACATCCCGGATCAGCCCCCCGAAGGGCCGGCCCGTCCGCCGAAGGGGATCGTCTTCCACTGCACTGGCCACCTCTACCATCTGCAGGAGCGCTGCAACCCAGGCCTCCATCAGGGCGCCCGCCGCAGCCCCCGCCCACCCCGCGCCCCTCCACAGACACGCGGCCGCCCCGGCTCCTGCCGCCCGCAGCCCGGGGCTGCACTGGCCCGTACCCTTATCTTGGGCCGACTTGGGCTCCAGCCCAGCCCCCGCGGGCAACAGCCGGCCCTGCTCCTCCCGCTTCTTGAGCATCTGGCGCTGGAAGTGAGCGACGGATCGCAGCAGCTCCTCGCCCTGCACTTCCGAGGGCGGCAGCACCACGCTGCAGTCCAGGAAGGCGTTGATGGCGGTCAGCAGGTCCTCCCGCTCATCTGCCAGGTAGGCCGCCTCGTGGAATTGCTGCCAAAACAGGACTGGGGCTGGTCAGGGCACAGGGCAGAGCCGGGGGCCTGCGGCAGAGCCGGGACAGAGGGGCGGGGGCGTCCCGGGTGGGCTCCGGGGCGGGGCTGACCTTGTCGGACATGAGGGTGGAGATGGAGCGGCCGATCTCGTGGTAGTCCATGTTGGCGCTGCTCGGGCCCAGTAACAGGAAGAGGAAACGCACAGGCACGGGCACCTCCAGCACCGCGTCCAGCTCCACCGCCTCCCGCAGCCGCACGAAGGCCATGGTGGGCCGGGAGAGGAACTCCACGCAGCCTGGGGGCGTGGGGCCGTTGTGGGCAAGAGCGGGGCGCACACCACCTCCCAGCCCCCAGCCCTGGGGTGACACTGAGGCCAGCCGGCCACCGGGACCCCCACCCCCAGGATTCACCCCACATACCCACGAGGACCACTGTGGCCTCGGCGTTCTCGGGGATCTTCTCCAGCAGCTTCAGCTCGTGCTTGGACTTGGAGCGAGTGATGCCGGCCGGTGGCACCGGAGGCGGCAGCTCACGCTGGGGGTGCAGGAGAACGGAGGAGCTCAGGCTGGCCTCGCAGCACCGCGGCCAGTGGTGCTGGCAGGCACCCTATCCAGGCAGGGCCCCCTGCTCCCCTCACCTCTCGCTCCACCTCCAGCCGAGTCTCGGGAACACCTCCGATGAGAGGCTCGGTGACGTGGGGGTCGCTCTCGGCCCCCTGCCCGTGGTGATGCCCCAGCAGGGAGCCCAGGGAGCCCGCAGAGATGTTTCGGGGGAAGGAGAACTCCTTCTCGTCACTCGGGTGGCTGGTGGGGCAGAGAACGGTGAGGTAAGGAGGGTGATGGCTGGGGCTGGGGGCCAAGGTGCAGCGGGCGAGGCCTCACCTGTGTTTCAGCAGCAGGGCCCGCAGCACGTTGGCTCTGTCCTCGGCCTTGATCTGGTCAGAGATGACCATCTGCTCCACCACCTGGTGGGCCACTCCAGGCAGGGTCTGCTGGTCCAGGTCCAAGAGCACGGCCCCTGGAAGGACAGCATAGGGGGGGTCCTCATCCCCAGCCAAGAAAGTGCAGGGCCAGAGGGAGAGCCAGGTACAAGGGGGCAGTCAGCTAAGCATGGTTCAGGGGAACAGTGAGCAGGGCCTGAGCCCCATCGCCTCTCTGACCTGTTCCTTCCCGTCTCTTCTCCCCATAGGAAATGCTGTGGGGCTCGGCAGAGGCTTCGGAGCCCCAGCCATCAGCGAGGCCACCTGGGCCGGGCCCTCCCTGGCCACCCCTTCCAGGGAACACACAGCCTCCGCTGCGGGCTCCGGGCTGGCCCACTCCGCGGCGTCAGAAAGCTCCCCTTGGGAAGCAAACGCTGCCATCCCTGACACACACTCTGGGGTCCGATCTCTTCCCTCTGGAGCACCGCACAGCCGGCCTGGGGCCTTGTCCACATGGCAGCCTGGAGCCATCCGAAGACATCCCCTCTACCCAGCTCAACTTCCCCACATCCAGCAGCTGCTCACACGACGCTCTCTAGACCTCTCCCCACCGGTCAGTGCTCTAAGCTGCCCTTCCCCATAGAAGTGAAAATCCTTTCAAAAGTCACCAGGTCATTGTTCTGCCAAGGGCAACTTCCAGAACGCAAAACTGAAGAACAAACAGCGGCAAAAGCCCCTGAGCAGCTGACACGGGGACGGTGAAGCCTGGCGACACAGCATCTGCGCGCCGGCACCTGGCCTGACGCACGAGCCTCACTCGGAGCCCGTCTCCTAGTGTGGACACAGCTCTGACGGTGGGTTTCTCAGTCCTCAGAAGCGGCCTCCAGATAACCGGGAGTGACCCCCCTCCGCCAGCGGGAAGGAGGAGACAGGCAAAGAGCAGAACAACAGACCCGGGGCTTGAGAGCCTGGCACCCGTGGTCATCCGGGCAGGTTTACACAGCCCTCCAGGCGGGAGCCCTTCAGAGAGCTTCCCATCAAATCTGTCTAAAACCACGTTAGGACCTGAAACATAACAGCTTTAGTGATCTGAAAATGTCACTTAGAAAAGCTGCCGGATAAGAAAGAGGAGTGTCAGTGCCCCCTGCAGTCGGTCACCCACGGACAGGCGAGCCTGAGGAATGGCAGGCTGCCGACATCCCAAGAAAAGGCTCCCTCGGGGCGCTGCGGACACTCACTGCACACGGCGTTGCTCAAGGAAATGTGGGGGCCGTCTGGTCCTCGGAGAGCGGGCTGGGGGGAAGGGTATTTCCTGGGGCAAGGGCGGGCGGGGAGGAGGGCAGGGCAGGCTACCGTGGGCCAGGGTCCGGCGGAGCTCCAGGAGGCTGCGGAAGGACAGGGAGGCCACGTGGGGCTTCCCCCAGCGCTCGGTCTCCTCCTCCACGTCCTCCTCGAACTTGATCCAGCGCGCCGTCTCCCGCCACTGAGGCTCCTGGTTTTTGTCCAGCAGCAACTCATTCAGTTCCACAAACACCTGGTGTGAAACGAGAAGACGGGGCAGGCTCAGGGCCAGAGGGACTGCCCAGGGACTGCTCTCAACACGCAGCGTCAGGACGGAGGCACCTGACTCTGGACGGCCCAGGGCACAGGCACAGAGTCTGGGCGAGTTTCTATCCGATCTGAGACTCTCTTTCCTTCCTCTGTAAAATGGGAGCAATGCCACCCACCTCGAAGGGCTCTTACGGGGATCAAAAGAAAAACCGCGCGACACACTGAGCCCAACACATGACTCACGGGAAGTGCTCGAATAGTGGCTGCACGTGACCGTGCACCGCTCCACTGATGCGCACTCACGAACCGGCAAAACTAAGTGCGAGCGACAGAAGAATGGTGGCCCCTGAGGGTACTGACTGGGTGGAGGAATGAAGGGACTTTCCGAGTGAGGAAATGTCCCCTCTCGAGTAGGGGTGGCCAGGTGTTTAAGGGTGCCCACAGTCAGTGAGCACTCAGACCAAGTGCCCTTTACTGTCATCTGTCAGGCCTCGATAAAAAGGTTTAAAAAATAGCCACTGGAAGGGTCAAGGTTCAGGACTGGAGCCTTGGAGCCTAAGACAGGCAGCATCGGTAAATCCCTGAGTGATCCTGGCCAATCACTGACTCTGATTTATGGCCGACACTACCTGGGCCATCATCTTCACAGGGTGTGAGGGGATCGAATGAGCATACAGGTGACTGGATTCTGGAAAATGAACTGCATGGCTCCACAGAGCCACCTCTAGTCCAAAGGGTCCACAGACACCTCACTGCCAGCCACTAACAAACGACCGTAACACAGCAACAGTGTGACAGGTGGGTACGGGACTCCTAACGCCCAAATCAACAGTGTGGAAGGCAGTCACAGCTACGAGTGGCACCTCCGGGGCTGGAGGAGGTCACTGCTGGTCCGAGAGGTGGGGAGGGGGGCCGTGGGGGGCTGGAAGCACATGACACGGAGAACGTACCTCATGGGGCTTATGGGGGGCCCGGGGTCGGGCCCGAGGCGTGGGGCCAGGCTCACGCCCTTCCCGGCCACTCTGCACGGACCCTTTGGCATTCTTCCTCACCAGGTGCCGCCGCACCCCAGGGACGTCCTCAAACCGGTGGCCTGGGTGGGTGGAAGGGCAGGGTCAGGCCCCCGGCCTCAGCTCCGTTCCCAGCCGCCCCAGGCCCGCACTCACTCTTCATGAGGTCCAGGTCAGCCGTGGCCAGAGTCTGGGCCTCGCTCTCGTCCGTGGGGACCCGCGGCAGCAGTGCCTGCTCGGCCCCTGTCATGCTTCCAATGCGCCTCCGCTCCTGTAGGCTGTAGCTGCGGTGCCCAGGCTGCGCTTTGGCCAGGGGGCGCCCGGAGGCACCCCCATCGTCACCTCCTGCTGTGCCGCTGGCCACAGCCACCACCTCTTCCACTGTGGCTCTGGACAGACAGAGCAGCTGTGAGCCGGAGAAGGCTGGTCCCTTCCCCTCAGCCAGGCGCCACGCAGGAGGAGCCCAGGAAGGGGACCCCGCGGGATCCCCGTCCCACAGCATTAAATCCGGCTCTCCCCTTCATGGGCTGTGCCACCTGACGACCACGAAAGTCACCTCGGAACAAACTCCTCAGCGGCAAACGGAGCCGAGGCCAGGTACCCAAGTCGACCTCTCAGCCGCTCAGACAGTGCTCGCTCCCTCCTCCCCTCTGAGGCGCACCCCTAACCATGGGCTCAAGAGGGTCATAGGGCCCCACATTTCTGACCGAACCAGGTAAAAGTACATGGAATGGGTCTCTGAGACCACAGACAGTCCCCGTGGTCAGGAGGAAGGTATAACTCCCTGTCCTTTGCAGACTGCAACTTCTACTCCTGTTCCCCACGTCGGATGTCTCCTTTCTGCCACTGGCAGTGTGTCCTGGTCCCTGCCACATCTAAACCACTGTCCTGGCATCAGGCGCCTCCCACAGGTTCCAGCCCATGACCAGAACCCCCACCGCCAGGCTTTCTCCGCCTATGCCCACCCTCAGAACCCTCGTCTCTGCCTGTACCCCTGCCCACAAATCTGATCCACTTTTGCAATGCCAGGCTTCCTCTGAGGCTCCTCACCTCTCCTCGGCCATCCAGCCACCCGTGCACAGCACAGCCTGTCTCCCCAGCGAGCCTGCACACACACCCTGGAGGGGCACGGTGCCCTTCACTTCCCCGCAGCCCTTCACGCTGCCTGGCACCCAGAAAACAGGTCCACGATAGTGGCGACCTTGAGACTCAAAGTGATTTCAAAGTGATTTCCTCCAGGCAGCCTTCTCTGGCTAACATCCCCAACTCCAATCACCCGCTGGTACCGACACTGTTTGTCTGGTGCCATTTTATGAGATGACAGAGTGGACTGGCAGCTCCCCAAGAGCAAGAGGGGGGGGGGTCTGATATTTCTCTCATGCCCTTGGGGCCTCAAGGGGTACTTGGAGGTCACCAGACCAGTCACTGACCCAGTGCTTGATGCTGTACCACCTGAAGCCTTGGGCAGGGGGATGACAGCGGGGTAGACAGCTCAGATGCTCATCTGCTCTGTGCCAGGCTAAACCATTCCTAAACTTTAACTTGTCGCACCCATTGACACCCTACAACCACCTTGGGCGAAAGGTCCTATTATTCTTGGTTTACAGGTGGGGAAACGGGCTTAGAGAGGTTGCTACTCGCTGAAGTGGCAGGTGAGGGGCGGGACTGGGATTTGAACCCCAGTCTGATGACCCCAAGGTTCTTGCTTCTTTTCCGGCATCGTCTCACTGACACCTGCAGGGAAGGTCTCTGTTTGGGACACTTACCCAGTCTGGGCCCCTTTGGTGGCCCGGGGAGCTGCCTCCTGGTGGGGCAGTGGTGGAGGGGGAGAGGGACTGGTCCTTTCCGCCTTCCGGTCAGTGCCTTCATCTTCTTGGAGAAAGAACTGGAAAAGGGACCCATTTAGGCAGGTGAGGCCAGGCCAGGGCCCCCACAGATGTGTCCGCCAGGAGTCCTGCCTCCTCCTGCTCACCTGTACTGAAGAGGGTGTGGAGGCAGGAGATGGCTGGGTGAGCGCCCGGGGGCCCTCAGCCTCACTGGCCTCATCCTCATCTTCCTCTCCCTCCTCAATGGTAGGCGTCTCCCCAGTGGGGGAGGCTCCAGGGCGCCTTCGAGGCTTCCGTCCTGGGCCCTGGGGTGTCTTGCGGCGGCGGGTGTCCGGAGGCAGGTGGGTGGACAGTGGGTGATGGATGTGGTGGGAGGACTGGCGGTGGTCTGCAGGGAGGAGGGGACGCGCTGCTGGCAGACACAGCCTCCCCCCCTAGGCCATTCCAGTCCCCGCGGGGCCCTCCCACTAGGCCCCGAGCCCCTTCTTGCTGGGCAGTCAAGTCTGAGGGGCCCCCTCCCACAGCCCGGGCTCCCCCTCACATTCAAAGTCTTCCTCCCCATAGCTGCGGCCTGGCTCCTCCCCTCCTCGAGACCCAGCCTCCTGGAGGATCTCTTCGAACCGCTCCACGCCCAGGGTGCGGTGAAGTTCATCTTCGTCCTGCTCGGGGAACCGGGGCGCCACGGAACCCGAGCTCTCTGGCTCTGGCTGTGAGGAAGAGGGGCAGAGAGAAGACACGGGGGCTTGCCACGACTTGCACCCTGAATCCCCACCCTGCCCAGTGCTGGAGATCCTGTACCTCGCAGCAGCCTGTCCCCTCAAATGCTGGGGACCCAGCCCCACCCCTCCCCAACCTAGGGCCAGGCTATCTGGACCCTGGCTGTGCCCATTCCAGTCGGCTCTAAGGCAGGTGGAAAGGGTCTGCCCCGGAGTCTCAGCAGAAACCCCGTGTGTCCAGCTCCTTGGCAGGGTGTGTGAACCGGGCAGTTCACGTGGCCGAGAGTGAATACACTCCCTCCGCTGCGGCTGAGCCTGAAAAGTAACTTTTGAAGGCACCTAAGCTCACTGACCGGAACTCGTCTGAGTCAAACTGAAACCCAACCCCTGGCCAGGAATGCGGCTTCACGGGTTCAGGAAAGCCCCCCATTCACCACAGCCAGCCGGCCGCGCGGGGTCCCTCCGTGCTCCCGGGGCCCCGCCCCTCGCCCCACCCCCATTCCCCCCACCTGAGTCATACTGCAGGAGCCGAGCAGCGGGACTGCGGTGGCGCTTTGGAGAGCTCAGCCCAGCTAAGCAGCCTGCTGCCCAGCCGGCCGCCTTGGTCCAGCCCCCCACCCACCCGCTGCCGGTCTCAGCTCCGGGCGCGCCAAATATTTGCTCAAGAGCTTCAGGACCTGAAGGGCATCCAGACCTCAAGGGCGGGGTTCGGAGCCCCCTCCCTGGCGGCGCCAGAGCAAGGCTACAGCAAGGAAGAGCAAGGGGGGGGAGGGCTGGGAAGAAGGGCGGGTCTTGGGGAGACACTGAGGCGGGGACAAGAGCGGCCGGGGTGGCTGGGACATTGGATACATGAAGAGGCAGGGGTCAGGGCGCTGCTTCTCCCCAGGCCATCTCTGCGGCTCTAGCCCGGCTCCCCCCAAGCGCTCGCCCCACTCTCACCAGAATTAGCACGCGGGCAGGAGGAAGGCAGGGGGGCGTGCTGAAGCGAGAGAGCTCGGGGAGCTAGCCGGGATGGGGGAGGGAGGTCTCGAACCCTGCGCACCTGAGGGCGCAGGAGGAAGTCCATGGCCGGCAGGGGTGAACTTGAGAAGGAGGGGGAGGGGACCAGCCAGCACCCCTTCCCAGTCACGTGCCCTCTGGGCCACCGTGACCAATAAGGGGCCGATCATGGCACTTAGGGTTAATCATTAGACTTCCTAGTAAAATCAGGAGGGGGCCACGGGGGGCGGGGACCACGTAGGGGCGGGAGGGGCGGGCCTGTGTGGCACGTGGGTTCGGGGGTGGGGCTAGTCACCAGTGACCCCGCCTAGAACTACTGTGCTCAGACTGCCGCTGTCTCTAAGGCCCGGTGGGTGGAGGGGTGTGCATCATCCACTGGGTTAGGGACCCAGGATCCCCAAAGTTCCTCTCTCACTTAGGCTACCACCCAGGTTTTCAGGAAACAGAGCCTCAAGTCCCTTCCCAGGGCTGGAGGCCTCCTGACCCCCCATCAATACCCATCCCAGACTCTTAACCCCAAGCAAGTCCAGGGCAGCATCGCTCAAGAATCCATCACAGGTTCCCCTTGCTGTTCCCCGAGTCTCTGTCTCTCTCTCCACACACACACACACACACACACGTACGTCTGATGGGAATCCTCAGCCGGAGCACCTGTGGCGTCAAGAGGGACAGTGGGGTGACCCACCCAGCTGGCAATACTCACAGTGCGGAAAGCGCCCGAGGCGGGGCGCCGGGGGGCACTGCTCATGGCCAAATCTTAGCCCTTTTCGCTGTCGCTGCGGCTTTCAGGACAACAAGGCGGAGGCATAACCTGGGCCAGGGAGAGGACCGATCACCGCGTGAGAGCTGCGCCAGGCCGGCGGGGGGCGCCCTGGCATCGCGCAGCCCCTGTCCCCGCTCAGCCCCGAGGAAGACAGGACGTGGGGGCTTCCTATCAGCTGGCTACGAAGGGTCTCCAGGCTGTGCAGGGTCCTCTCGGGCTGCGAAGGGCCTTCGAGTGGCCTTAGAGGCAGGGAGAGCAGAGGAGCGCTATTTATAGGGAAAAAAGAACAGAGAGAGACAGACGCAAGGACGGGGGCCAAAAAGGGCCGAGACTAAGGAGTGAGAGGTAGAGGGGAGGTGGGAGAAGCTACAAAAAAAGAGGGGGCAAGAACGGAGTCAAGGCCCAGACCTGGAGAGCAAGCAGGAGGGATGGGGGGAGGGGGCGCAGCGAGATAGAGGAAAGAGGGAGGGAAGGGACAAGCTGAGCCAGAAACAGGAGCAGTGACCCAGTGGCGGCATGCGGAGGTGGGCTGAGATCAGGGAGGGGTGTGCTGGGCAGAGTGATACCCCACGGAGCAGGGAAGTGGGGGGGAAGGAAGGGGGAGAAAGAACTCTGGAGAGAGTCCAAAAGGGCAAGCAAGGGGGTCCTCGAGACAGCTCAAGGCGGGGACGGGGAGCGTGGCTATGCCCCCTCCCCTGACGAAGGCCAGACAGGGACGGGTGCAGGCTTCCTGGGGGAGGGGCGGGAGCCCAACTCCACTCACTCTGTGGGAGGGAGGAAGGGAAGACAGCGTGCACAGGCTGGGCAGAGCTTTATAATGGGGGAGGGGCACGTGACAAACTTGAACTTGGAGGAGGGTGGCAGAAACCCTGAGGTTTTGCCGTGAGGGACAGTCCTGATCCCTCCCCTCCCCTCCCACTCCTCCCGCCAGGAAAATCTGAGTGGCAGGGCTGACGCCCTCCTGACTGTGACTGTAGGGGTGTCTGGGGAGAACACTGTGTGGTGGGGGAGGAGAGTGGCATGTTAGGGAACCCGACCATTCACAGTGGGGGGCGTGCAGGGGGCCATCCGAAGCTCCCCATACTGAAACTCCCCAGTGTGCTGTTGAGGGGCCAGGGCTGCCTTAGGGCTACCTGGGGGCGGGGGCAGGGAAGACAGGTCCGTGGAGGGTCAAACAATATAGGTCTGGGGGTTCAGTACAGGATGGGGAGCCTGAAGTGACACATTCCTGGCAAGCACTTCAACTCAGCTGACGGCTCTCCTCACCTCCCCCTGCAGGCTTTCGGCCAGGGCACTGGGGGGAGGGACCCTGGTCTGAGAAGGGTGTGGTGTGTCCCGAGCACCTGCAGGTGCCCCCCTCCCACCTCCAGGTTGTGCCTTCAATGTGCTCCATCCTCCCTCCCCTCTTTAACACCCCTTCCTGCCCCCTCCCCCGCCATCCTAGAACACAAAGCAGCTTCTGTCCAGAGCATCGGTGCCCATAATCCAGGGTAGGGGCACATTCCGGGGACCAGCCCCGACCGGCCCGGAGGATTAGCATCTTTACCCCAGCCCAAGGGATTAGCACCTTGGACCCCCACTTGGGCATTAACCATCCCACAATTGAATTCGCACATTCCACAGCTCTTCGACGTGGGGTTGGCGGGGGTGGGAGCGGGATTTCAGGCAGCACCGCCCCCGGTACCCAGCCTCCCAGAGGTCAGGTCCAACTCTTACGGGCTCGTCGTTCCCATCCCCACCCAGCTGCTCCCACTGCTGCCTGACCCCTTGTCCTGACCTGACTCGCCACCCCCACCCCATCCCCCTGCCCCGCTTCGCGGCTCTTCCTCTTCACCCGGAGGTTGCGGGCGAGGCCCCAGGCAAGCCCCCGGCTGGGCGCTCTGGACGGGCTGGAGAAGAACAGAGTAGGGGTCGTACGGGATGGGTGTCTCCCAGGAGCTGGGAGGGCCGGCAGCGCCTTCCTGAGACTACCCCCTCCTGGTGGCAGGGGGCGCGGCACCCTCGCCTCAGGGAACTCCGAGAAGCGGACCCCGGATCCCGCTTCCGACCAGCACTACGATCGCCTCCCCATCCTTTTCCCCAAGATCTCGCTTCCCCGCGCCCCAGTCTCCGCCCTTTCCTCCACTTCCACTCCCTCCCAGCTCTGAGTCCCGAGTTCCCCGCTCTCCTTCCCCCTCCCTTCCTCCCTCCACGGCCCTGGCCCTCCCCCGCCGCCACCTCTCCGCTTACCCGCTCGCTCTGGATTTCGTGCACCGGGGGTCTCGGGGTCTCTCCCCGCTCTCCGGCGCCCTCGCGCGCTCCCGACAACTCCTCCGTGCCCACCTCGGGGCGCGCCCCCGCCGCTCCCAACTTCTCCCAACTCAACTTTCCCCCGTGCCGCGGGCAGGCCAGCCCCCTGCGTGCGCGCCCCCCGGCGCACCGTGCGCGGCCCCGCAGCAGCGGGTGGAGAGGCGGGGAGCAGGGGCCCAGACCCGGGGGCGGAAGCGCGCTTCCAGGCACCACCAAGCACCCAAGCTCGGCATCCGGAAGGCCTCCCCTGCTGTACCGCGGCCGCGCAGCGCCATGCCCCCGCCCCGGGCCTCCCCGCAAGGACCTCAGGCTCCCCGGAGACGCAGTCTCTTGGCCCCATTAGGCACCTCTGGGCGGAAAGGAGCCCGCTTCACGCTTGGTGATCCCAGGCAGGAAAAGAGACACAAAGATGATCAGAAATTCGGTGCGGAGGAAGTCGAAATGTAAATACATCGGGGTCAAGATTCCCTTTGCGCCCTCCTCCCCCTACCACCCACTAATCCCCAGTTCCTCCAAGAAAACCGGAGCGGAGGATGGGCGCCGAGAGGGGTGATGCGAACTGGAGGTTGGATGCCCATTACCCTGAGCTGACTTAGACTTGCCGAATGTGGAGGAACTTATGCCTCGGAGAAATTCCCTGATGTCATCTCCTTCCTCGAACCCTATTCATAGTCATCACCTGCCATTTAAAAACATTTCTGGTTTCTTCAAATAAATTATAAATTCTTCCAGATAAGAAATATACTTTTCGCTTCTACTCTGTAGTCCGCCACTGGATGAACGTCGCGTATGCAGAAAACGTTCAGATATAAACGAGTGAGTTAACGTGTTTGGCACCAACTCTGGTTCCCGCGCCGAGGAGTACTGTTTGGGGTTGTTTTCGTTCAGTTCACAGCCCTCAAAAATGCAATCGTGAGACAATTAGAGAGCAGCACAAGAAAATCTGTAATCAACTCCTTAAGGGATGAGGTCAAGGCTGCTGCAAGTGTAGCCATCTGTCTGTGCTTCTGTCTGTTGAGGGCAGTAACCAACCTGCCAGCCCTACGCCACACCCTAACTGACTCCAGTGGGCCCGGGCTCTGGAGGCTGGCATGGGGGCGGGGGTGGGGGCTGAACAGAGTGATTCCCAGCGCTCCAGCTAGTTTACTTCAGGATGTGACTGCAGCCCGGGACTGGAGTCGGGTGCGCTCCAAGCTGACAAACGGGCCAGGGCAAAAAATGGTCTCTGATGTATGTTCAATCCAGTTTCAAATGGGGCACACCTGCCTCTCTGCCCAGCCCTGTGGTCAGCTGGTCCCTGTAAAGCCATTATCAGAAAGACATGGCTCGGAGCCATTCCCCAATCAAACCTAAAGTCACCAGATGGCCCGGGGAGAGGTGGAAACCCGTGCTGAGATTGCCAGGAGGTGGCTGGGACCTCAACCCCCTCAACCCGTTCAGAGGGGGGCCACCTGGGCCCGAGATGTAGGCCGCCAAACCTAAAACTCCACAGAGCGCCCCACCCCCACGTCGGCTGCATTCTGGAACGTGTAGTCGCAGGGAGGACCTTTTCAAAAGAAGGTTGCGATCACAGAAAAAAAAATAAGTGCGGGGCACACTGGGAGCCGCAGCACTACGCGAGGCGTCGGGAAAGCGGACACGTGATGCTTCCTGGGATTTGAAGTCCAGGGTTTGCCTGGGCGGTCGAACCGGAGTCCGGGGAGGCGAGTGCGGCAGAGAGCCTGAGCGCGGCCTGCTGGGGGTTGTAGTTTTGTTGTCTAAAGCCCAGGGCGTTACCGGGGATCTTGGCCGTCCTGTGACTACAAGTCCCAGAAGCCCATGCGCAGGCAGGTGGGCGGGGCAGGGCCGGAGGCTAGGGTGCCGCCTCCTCTGCAACGCTGGCGCTGGAGTATTAGAACCCAGGGCCCTCAGGGGTCCCCGCGGCTGCCGCGATGCAGAAATACGAAAAACTGGAGAAGATTGGGGAAGGTAATGGGACCACGAGGTGTTCCTGCAAGATCTCCTGCGATCTTTGCAGCTCTGGCTCCTCTACCTAATCAGCAGTGCCTACAGACTCCGACCTCAGCACTGGCCGCAGCCCTGGCCCCGAGCTCAACACTCCGTGCAGTCAAAAATCCTCCCGTTAGCATTTCCCGCGGACACCCTCTCCCAGCCTTAGCAAGCTCCCTGTAGGCCCGACCTCCGGAGCTCAGCACTTCCTGCGTGTCCTACCCCCTGCCTCAGTTCCGCAGCAGACCCCCGACCTCAACAAACCTGCCGGCCAACATTCCTACCCCAGACCCCTGCTCGCTATTTCCAGACCCACCCAAAGCATCGCCTTTATTATAGACCCCCTACCCTGGCAGCTACAGCCTCTCCCCGCTGCAGATTCCTTTGAGCGTCAGCAGGCCCCTCTCCGCCACGTCCCCACTTCACAAAGCTCTGCCACGCCCGGCCTTCACCCTGAACCTCTTTCCTCACTCCAGGCATCAGAAATGGCACATTCCCGTGATGCCTCCCCCTCCCGGGATGGACTTCCTGGAGTGGAGAAGGGTGCCCCATCCTTCCCCCACACACCCCTGACCTCCCTCCTCTAGGCACCTACGGAACAGTGTTCAAGGCCAAAAACCGGGAGACTCATGAGATCGTGGCGCTGAAACGGGTGAGGCTGGATGACGATGATGAGGTAGGACTTGGGGCATCTGGGCCAGGGGGGTGGTTGAGGATCTAGGCAGGGTGGGATGTGACTGTTGCCCATCCGGGTCCCCTCCTGTGTGTAGGGAGTGCCGAGTTCTGCCCTTCGGGAAATCTGCCTACTTAAAGAGCTGAAGCACAAGAACATTGTCAGGTATGGAGACCAGCGGGACCCTCCTTGCCTGGGTGGCCGGTTGGAGGAGGTGGGGGCTTCAGAGATGGGCTGGGCTGATCGCTTGTGGACGTGTCTAGCCAAGCCCTTCCTTCTCCCTAGGCTTCATGATGTCCTGCATAGCGACAAGAAGCTGACTTTGGTTTTTGAGTTCTGTGACCAGGTGAAACAGCGACTTGGGGAACAGTTATCTTGGGAGGGTCTCGGCCAGACCGAGGTTAAACTCTGTCCCTTTCCTCCACCCCCATCCCTTTTTAGGACCTTAAGAAATATTTCGACAGCTGCAATGGTGACCTAGATCCTGAAATTGTGAAGGTGAGGGGACCGGTGTTCTGGGGACTCGTTGAGGCTGGGGCTGGAGTCTGTGTTCGGTGTACCTACTCTTTGAGCACCAAGTTCAGGCCCAAACAGCGGGGGGTCAGGGACTGAGAACACCCTGTTTCTGCTCTCCAGGGGCCTCCATCTTAGCAAGCATTTTCACATGAGCTCTTCTACCTGACAGTGATGCTCCGATCTCAGTGTTAGGACTTACACTTGAGAGATGAGAAAATCAGATTCAAAGAGATACGTTCGTTCATTCAACAGATGCTCACTGAATGCTTTGCTGTGCACCAGGCACTGTTCCAGGTCCAAGGCCAAGGGCCTTGTCCCAGGTTCCAGGAGTAACAAGTGCTGAGTGATGATGCAGTTCAGTATATATATGTTGACGGTCACAACATGCACGTGTTCAAATGAGGCCAGATCAGGGTGGGCTGGGAAGGTAAGGAGGCCCACTGGGCTCTAAGATCCAGAAAGGTGGGAGCCAAGGCCCCCGCTCACTGTTCACTTCTAATATCTAGCATGACGCAACGTAGGTCTTCGATAGTACATGAATGATGTCCTGCTGAGCTTGGTGCTGAAAGAGACAGGTGGATTCGAGGCAAAGCAGAGGGCGAAGAGGGGAGCGCGAGCCATTGCTGGCCCCACTTCCTGTCCAGAGGGTCTGATGCCACCCTTCCCGCTCCTCCCCCAGTCATTCCTCTTCCAGCTCCTAAAAGGCCTGGGATTTTGTCACAGTCGCAACGTGCTGCACAGGGACCTGAAGCCCCAGAACCTGCTCATAAACAGGGTACCTGTCAGGGAGAAGGTGGGAGATTGGGGAGGCTGGAGCCAAGGGCCAAGTGACAAGGGGGCTGGCCTTGACACTATTAAAAAGCCCCTCTCCTGTTCCTCCCATCTCCCTCAGAACGGGGAGCTGAAATTGGCCGATTTCGGGTTGGCTCGAGCCTTTGGGATCCCCGTTCGCTGTTACTCAGCTGAGGTGAGCTGGGGGGGTGGGACACGGGGGTGCGGGAGGGCGTCCCCAGTAAGCATCTCTCCGCTCCTCCTCCAGGATCCGAAACATTTTCCCCTCTTCTCTGAGCCTCCTCCTCCCAGCCCTCTAAGTCGGGGGGGTCCCTGTGGGTGGGGTCTTCTCCAGGTGGTCACGCTGTGGTACCGCCCACCGGATGTCCTCTTTGGGGCCAAGCTGTACTCCACGTCCATCGACATGTGGTCAGCCGGCTGCATCTTTGCAGGTGACACACTGGGGAGTCTGCAGAGGCACTTTTCCTCCCGTTTGAGTTGACAAATAGGGTTTGGAGGGTTCCCTCTGGGGCAGGGCGTGGGGCCCTCGGGGATGGGGCGCACAGGGTGCCGTGGGAATGAGGGGTTCTGCGTGTGTCAGCTCCTCCATCGCCCCCTTTCTCCCAGAGCTGGCCAATGCGGGGCGGCCCCTCTTCCCCGGCAACGACGTGGATGACCAGTTGAAGAGGATCTTCCGATATCCTCCCGCTTCCCTTCGCCTCCAGCCTCTGGAAGGGGAGGAACCCGCTGTGGGTTCAGAGTTCAGGCAGTGAGGGTGCCGATGGGCCGGGCGGGCCAGGATGGGGAGGGGCTGCGTGGCTTCTGAGTGTGAAGGGACAGGGCAGAGGGTGTCAGACACCCCTCGGGTGTCACAGCGCAACTGCGTGCTTCCAGCTGGAGAATGTGTGACGTGTAGGCAGGGAGGGCTCCCTGGGGGAAGAAGCCAAGAGGATGCTCGTTCAGCCGAGAGGTGACTCCTTAGGACCAAGGAGCCGGAAGGAGCAGGAGGAGGGTCCGTGGGAGTCGGGGAAGGCTGGCTGGTCGTCAGGACCACGGACATCGGGGTTTAGGGCAAAGCACTTAACGTTTGCAGCCATAGCACCTGGCTCGCGGGAAACACCAGGCAGGTGGGACTGAAAATGAGTCCCATGTGTTGGGGCCACTTCTGTCGTGAGCAGGGGGATAACGTGGGGAGGGCGAGGATGGGTGTGAGGGATCGCCCCGCCCCTTTGCACTGAGTGATCCTTGACCCTGTGGACACACTGCTGGGGACACCGACCGAGGAGCAATGGCCTGCCATGACCAAGCTGCCAGACTATAAGGTGTGACGGGGCTCGGTTCATCAGGGACGTCCCTTTCTCAGCCCGAGCAGCCTCCACGCCCTCCACCCCTGACCTGACTCCCTGTCTCCCTACAGCCCTACCCGATGTACCCAGCCACAACGTCCCTGGTGAACGTTGTACCCAAGCTCAATGCCACAGGGAGGGACCTGCTGCAGGTGACCAAGGGCAGGGGTAGAGGGCGGTCAGGACACTTGTCCATGGGACTGGAGGGGGGCTGCTGTCCCGGCCTGACCCCGCCATGGCGCCTTCCTTCCAGAACCTCCTGAAGTGTAACCCTGTCCAGCGCATCTCAGCGGAGGAGGCCCTGCAGCACCCCTACTTCTCCGACTTCTGCCCCCCCTAGGCTCCTGGCCCCTGGCCGCCAGGCTGCGGCCTGGCTGTTTTGGTGCCCTCCCGGGAGGGAGGGAAACAGGGAGGCACGCTG
>NW_011889097.1:109270-121721 GCF_000151845.1 Pteropus vampyrus | reverse complement strand
CCGATGTACCCAGCCACAACGTCCCTGGTGAACGTTGTACCCAAGCTCAATGCCACAGGGAGGGACCTGCTGCAGGTGACCAAGGGCAGGGGTAGAGGGCGGTCAGGACACTTGTCCATGGGACTGGAGGGGGGCTGCTGTCCCGGCCTGACCCCGCCATGGCGCCTTCCTTCCAGAACCTCCTGAAGTGTAACCCTGTCCAGCGCATCTCAGCGGAGGAGGCCCTGCAGCACCCCTACTTCTCCGACTTCTGCCCCCCCTAGGCTCCTGGCCCCTGGCCGCCAGGCTGCGGCCTGGCTGTTTTGGTGCCCTCCCGGGAGGGAGGGAAACAGGGAGGCACGCTGTGCTGAGCCCCAGCTGTGCTGGGCCCGCCAGGGTGGAGGCGCCCCCGCCCGGGTCTCTCTCCCTCCACGGACTTTATTTAATTTCATAAAGTGGCTCCTTTCCCACCGTCTGGCTGATGTGGTAGAGCGGCTCTGAGGGGGTGGGCTCGGGGGTGTCTCTGCTCCACGGCGCTCTGGGACCCTGCTTCCAGCTGGAACGCAACCCAGCTGTCCGGTCCTTGCTGTGCTTCTCTAAGTGGCCTGAGGCTGGGGGCTGGAGGCTGGGGGCTGGGCTCAGGGGCAGTGCTGCGCTCACGCATTCTTGTGTCTTGTGTACTCGTGTGACCCCCATCCTCCCTCTGCCTGAGACAGCCCCGAGGGGTTAGGCAGCTGGTGCCTGAGCAAGGGTGGGCTTCCACGGAGGGGAGGTCCGAGCCTTTCCTTGTGGTTCTCCATATCCCACGGGTACCCACCCTGTTTCTTCTCTCTTCGTCCCCCCATACCTAGGCCTGCAGGCTGGGATAGGACAGACCGAAAGATGTGGTTAGATCAGGAATACCCCCTCCCTGCTCCCTCATTTGTCAGTTTTCTAATATTTGGGGGGTGGGCAGAGAAAGAGAACAGGGAAAAGGCGTGGCCGGGGCCTGGGTGTGTCCTTACTGGCAGGAGTGGGGAGCGAGGGCCTCCTTGACCATCTCAAGTTGGGGCCTCTGCTGTTGCGGGAGGTTGGGGAAAGAGGTCTGTTCCCATGGAGATGGAGTGAGTGTGCTAGAAGTTGGTTCAAATGTGAGAGAGTCATGATCTTCTTGGAAGTGGGGAGTCTGCTCCCTGCCTGCTTCATTGTTCACCAGGCTCTGGGGCAGAGCCTTCCAGCCATTTCCTTACTGTCCCCCAAATGGGACTGCCCTGCCACTGACTCCTCTCTACCCACACACCCGGCCGTGGGCTCCCTTCTCTGAGACGTTCGTCTGATGAACTCTTTCTCACTGGTGCCCTTGTACGACTGCTCTGCCAGAGATTTCTGGAGGTTCCTGGAACCCTGCCCACATTTCAGGCACCGTGTCCTCTAGGCGACGCTGGCAGAGGTCTGGTGCCTGACTAGTCTGCTTGTAAGAGGAACAGCTGAGGCTGATGCACTACAGCTTTATTTGGGGTAAAGATGGCAGTCATATGCAGGCTGGGCGTGTCCGAGAAGTCGAGGTGCAGCCCCGAAGACAGACACCGGGTCTAGAGCCGGGTGACAAGGTAGCAGGTGCGGTGGGAGGCAGAAAGAGTCCGGGTGACGGCACAGGGAGGGGTGGGGGGCCTGCCGAGAAGCAGGCCACAGTGCTGAGACAGGCGGCCTCACACTCTGCCTTGCTCCTGCCCCTGCCCTTCTGGACCAGACCTGCCCCTCCTCCCTTGACCTTAGGGGCCATTTCATGTTACCTGGGGCCCAAGCTGAGATGGGGCATTTGGTTTCGATGGCTGCCCAGTCCTTCCTGAAACTGTGGGAGGAGAAAGGGTCAGAGGACGGGAGGGGTCCCCCTCCTGGGGACCAGCCACGGTCGCTGCATACCCTTCCCTGCCACTCTTCCCAGCTGGGTAGGGGTGGCGTCCTAGGCTTCATGGGGTGGGGCGGAGCACCCAGGTGGAGATGGCAGGGAAGGAAGAGGGGGCCGTTACCGGATTGGTGCCAGAGTGCCTTTGGCGGGAGCGCTTTCGGTTCCAGAAGTATCCCAGGACCCTCTCTCGGAATACCTGGGGGCAAGCAGTGAGGGAGGTGGCCAGCGCACACCTCCTCCACCCGGGGCCTATGGGTGGCTTCCTTTCCCTCCCCCCAGCTGGGGCCCTGGGCCCACCTCGCAGAGGTAGTCCAGGATCTCAAGGATGGTGAGCAGGCTGGCCCCGATGAACAGCCCCATCTGGCCCCCAATGTCACCTGCGGATACCGGATCAGCGGTCAGTCAGCTCACAGCCACCTGCTCTGCCCACCCCTCCACAGACCCCCTAGGGCCACCCTGTGCACACACCCCCAGGGCCACCCTGTGCACACACCGAGCAGTTCCGGCACCTCGTAGGCCTTCTTCTGCTCCACCGTCTCGTAGTTGAGGGCCTCAAAGAAGACGTCCAGCACCAGCACATTCTCCCTGGAGGGTAAAAGAGGCGAGAATTTCCCTGGACACTCCCTGGTGCCAGCTGCTGGCAGGAAACCGGTGCTCATTCTCTGCGACTCCTTTCAAGAGCCCTGGAGGGGCGTCACCGCTTCCATTTGCAGAAGACAGCATCGGAAAGGTTAGGCAGCTTGTCCAGAATCCCAGAGCCTGGTGATGACATGCAGACCGCTGTCCCACCCCAGTGTGCTCAAGAAGGCTCAGCCTAGAGGAGGGCGCCCGCCCCTTCCCCGGCCCTGGTTCGGTCCCGGTCCCGGTCCCGGTCCCAGTCCCCGGTCTGGCCAGCTCACAAGATGTAGGCCTCGCTGCGGTTGTATTTCCGGGCCAGGTAGCGGGTGGCAGAGCGACTCGGCATGCGCACCATGGAGAGCTCCTTGGCGTAGCGCGTGCTTGCGCAAGGGTTGGAGCAGGTGCACGTGTCCTTCCGCAGCATGGCGTCTGCGGGCCACAATCACCCGGGTCAGGGCCGACCGCCTGGCGCTGGCGAGGTTGGGGTCCCCGGCCAGGTGGGGTGGGGACGGGATGCCAGGAGGCTTGCTCCTTACCCAGTGCCGGGTTGGCGCAGTCCTTGTATTGCTGGGGGCTGCACACCGGCGAACTGCCTGGGAGGGGGGCAGCTTCAGGGCGGCCTGTCAGGCCCCGGCCCCTCCCCATCTGACCCCTCCTCGGCTCCCCAGCCCCTTACCAGGCATATGCATCATTCGGCAACCGCACTTCCGAACCACATAGCGTGTCTCGCAGGCCAGGCGACACCCCATTAGAGTATAGGGAGGGGTAGGGCCTGGGCTGGGGCTGGGGGGATCCAGGGGACCAGAGGGTTCTGGCTCAAAGTCGGGATCCAGAGATGATGAGCTGCAGTCGCCCCAGGGCGGTGGCAGGAAGCTCAGCTGTAGAGGGACTGGTTAAGAAAGCTCCTTCAGGAAGAACGGGACACCCAGGGAGAATGTGAATGGTCACTCCGCCGGGGGGGGTGGAGGCCCCGGGACAGTCTGAAGAGCTGAGGGTTGGGGTCTGAGATGGTGTGGGCTAAAGGAGGGGTTTGGGAGTCTTGGTGGGGGAGGGGGCATTTGGAGGCCCAGGGGAAGATACTTGCTGCTCCTGGCAGGACACGAAAGTCTGGTACCCGGGGGCTGCCCCAAAGCCCAGCTGGTCGATGACGGGCGGCTCCTCCTGGCTGTGGATCTGGACTCGGATCCCCGCCTCGTACAGGGTCTCCTCTGTGGGGGAAGGGGGGCCTAAGCCCTGCTGCAGCCCCTTCTCCCCAGGAATGGGAGCGGGGGACAGCTTCAGGGCAGCCTGCCAGGCCCTGACCCCTCCCCATCTGACCCCTCCTGTGATGAGCCAACCCTGCCCACCCCCTTCTCACAAGAAAGTCTGTGCTGCAGGTCGCACCCCAGCACCTCCTCTCCTTCCCGGAACCTTCTGCAGCCCATCCCTGCCCCGCTCCAGCCTCACGCACGTGTTCCATACCCATGTCCTTCCACACGGGCAGATACTCATCCTGCTGCACGTCCAGCATGACCTCCAGCCCGTTGCCCATGCCGCCCTTGGGAGTGGTGAGCGGCTCTGCCCCGTCAGCACCGGAGTTGAAGGTGTAGCACTGCCCCATCCGGGTGAGGGTCTGAGGGTGGGCAGACGGGGCAGACCTCACCCGAGGGCGAGGAGCCCAGCCCGGCAGACAGGGCCATGGGACCTGTCCCTTCCTCTTCCTCTGTTAGGGTCTCTTCTTTGAGACCTACACCTCGATGCCCCAGCCCCTCCCTCATCTAGGCAGGTGTAGTCGGACTTCATGGGCTCCCATCACTCCATCTTCCTCCTCCTCCCCAGCACAGGGCACAGCCCACAGGGCAAGTGTTTTTTCGAAGCCTGGGGTGAAAGGCATGGGTCCCAGCTGCCCTCCTCCAGGACTGGCAGAATGTTGAAGAGGCAGAGGGAAAAGCAGCCCCCACCTCAGCAGAGAGAGGGGTCTTCTGCCCTAGAACAGTCCCACTAGTGTCCCCCCTACCCCCAGGAGCAGGGTCCCCACAGACCAGCCCTGGGGCCCGCAGCTCCCCTGGGCAAGTGCCTCATGCTGGGAGGTGTGACATCGCACGCCACTGTCCAGCTGCATAACCTCAGCAGAGCCCATGGACAGCTTCCTGGGCTGAACAGAGAGGCACTAGGGTGGGGGGTGGGGGGGCTGTGGCCTGGTTAGGGAGGAAAGGGTCCTCGGGCATGGGCGTTGAGGTTTTCTGGCTTTGGGGGAGCCTGGGCTGACAAGGCTGGGGATGGCAGGTCCTGGGCAGGGACTGGCCGGCACTCTGGGGTCCCTGGTAAGACAGGTCGGGTGGCCAGCTCACCGCGGTGAAGTTCTCGGGCCCGCACGGTTGGCCACGGTAGCGGCAGTCCAGCAGCATGTCCTCTAGGGCGTGCCCGGCCCGGGCATAGAGCCGGGCCGTGTCGAAGGTGGGGCTGGGCATGAAGCCGGGAGGCGCGGGCGGCCGGCCCAGGGCGCTCAGGAAGGCGGCGTGCTCGGTGGGCTCCAGGCCCAGCAGCGCTGGCCCGGCCCAGTGCAGGTCGTTGGGCGTGAGGCGTGAACGGCGCAGCGGGTTGATGTTGCACAGGGTGACGGCCGGGAAGGTGAGCTGGTGGCTTTCGACCTCGTCCAGTGCCGTCTCGTGGTGGAACTCCCCGTAGTAGCGCACCCTCTCCGCCACCTGGTAGAGGAAGGCAGCCAGGGACAGGAGCACGGCCACGGCCCACAGCCCCCGGCGAGGGGTCAGGCGCCCCGGGCCGAAGACATGGCCCAGCCCGTGCAGTGTGCAGCTGCTGGCGAACACACGGATGTCCGAGGCCGGCCGCCGGGCCTCCTCCGCCCCTGAGAGGGGCTTCATGGCAGGAGCCGAGGTAGGGGGACTGAGTGGCCTAGGGGTGGTGACCAGGCTACAGGAGCTTAGAGGGAGGAGAGGGCCCGTCCGAGGGGGTCGGTGCAGGTGCAAGGCAGAGAGAGGAAGTGGAGGAGAGGAAGCAAGCCTAGGAGGTGGGGAGGCACTGGCCTGGCTGGGTTGGATGTGGTGGCCCACAGGGTCCAGGGGGCCTTGTCCGGGAACAGGCTGTGGCTCCGCCGGGCTCGGTGCTGGGCTGGGGGCTGCGCAGCAGAGAGCAGGTAGGGCGCGGCCGGCGTGGCGCAGGGCGGTCTGCTGCTCTGCTGAGCCAGAGCTGCCGCAGAGGATTGGGTTTCAGCAGTGAGGGGGCCAGGGGGCTGGCAGAGTGGCCTGGGGGGCGGGGAGGTCCCCGGGGCCCCAGGCTGAGCCATTAGTGCAGCATGGGGAGGGCCTTGGCTGAAGAGACCAGAGGCGCCAGTAGGAAACCACAGCAGCCCTGGTGGGGCTTGAGGGGAGCCAGAGACAATGGGGCTGGGGTGCCCTCGGGGCCTCTGGGTTCCCAGCTGCAGCCCCTCTGTGCGGGGCCCAGAGTCAGTCACTGGCCCTTGGCCTGGCCCCTCCCTCCTCCTGGCCCCTCCCTCCCCACTAACCTCTTCAGGGTCAATGTTCTTTCACTAAGAGCGGAGCTGGCTCTTGACCAGGCTGGAAGGTGGTGGGGAGTTTGGCACTGGCCGCCTCCTTCTTTTGAGCCCTGGTGTCCCAGCCTATACCAATGACCAGGGGCTCTTTAGGTCTCATGTCTGGGGCGGGGGTCTGTCTCTTGAGTCAGCCTCTTCTCCCCCTCCCCCCACCCATACTCAGGCCCTTCTGTCTGGGACGCTGGCCTCTACCACAGTGATCGTGGGCCCACCTGCTACCCTCCCAGGAATAACATGGGGGCGCGCATGCCACCCTCCCGGGTAACGTGGTCCAGCTCCCAGGTATAATATGAAGACCCTGGGATTTCACATCTCTTTTCACCATTCTGGGGACCATGCAGTATCCTGGACCTGGAAAACGCCCGCATTTTCAGTGGCTGCGTACCGCTCATTCCATACGTGGACGCACCCTCGTTTATGTCACTATGTCCCTATGACGAACACCGAGGGGGTCCCAGCTCCCAGCCTGCATCACAAACAGTGCTCTCAGCAACGCCGCACAGCTGTGGCTCCCAGAAACAGAAGTGCTGGGCCAAGAGGTGACTGCGTGGGCCATCTGACACACGCCACGGCATCCCCGGCCACAGGAGTCACACCGCTTTGCACTCCCAGCAGAAGCGCGGGAGTATGCGTGTTTTGCGTGGAGCTTTTCTGAAGGAAGATACTGTCCCCCTAAGTCAGCTGGGGTGCCCTGGGCCACAGTGGCTAGCATGGTGTGACAACTCTGGCCTCGAGAAGGCAGAGCCGGCACAGATGACTGAAGAGGCTTCAGGGGATCCAGGACGATGGCCGGTGTGCAATCTTCCCACGGCTGGAGCAGACGCCTTCCGAAAGCAGAGCGCAGTCTGCAAGATGAGTGCCACTGAGTGGGACGAGGGTGTCTTGGGGACCCGAGGAACAGAGGACAAGGAACAGCAGCAGGAGGGCCGGGCGGCTGAGGGCCACAGGAACCAGCCCAGACAGGCCGCGTGGAGGGTGGTGTCAGAGCCTGGTCCTCGTGTCAAGCTCGTGTTTGGTTAACGCTCACCTGTCCCCACCCTGTGACTCGGGGATGGGGAGACAGACACTGCACCTGAGAGAAAGCAGGTTTCTCTCCATTAATGTCCTCTCTTTTCACGAAGCATTTGAGGCCGCCGGGTTCATGTTGCTGGGTTCTTGGCCGTGAGTAGAAGAAATGACAGTTCGCCACCCAAATATGATCACACAGCTGCAATCGCCTGCCCACCTGTCTGTCTTCACAAGACTGCAGGCTCCAGGGGGCAGGGACTGTCCTTAACCCCATCGCGTGATTGATGCTTAATGAACACATTTCAGACAGAGTGGACAACGTGGTTTATTGCACAGATGTGACCACCTTCGGAGGCTGCAGCCCTGTGACTTTCAAGTACTTTACCACAAATCGTCCCATTTAAACTCTTAAAACAAGCTTTCAAGATTAAGCACAACCAGGCTTACAATCCACACTGAATAACTGCAGGAGCCGAGGTCGAGGTCGAGGCTACATGCCGACAGCACGGCCTTCCGAAATAGAGGCTCCATGACCTCACTACCTCTCTAGTTGAAGTTGGGGGTGGGGGCAGGATTCCGAGGCCGCCCTGAGGGGTATGGAGAGACCTAGAATCTGGTGTCAGAGGCTGGAGGTAGAGGAGCAGGAACTGGCCTTGGCAGGTTCTCCTGAGGGAGGCGCCGGCCCACCAGCATGAACTTGGCCGGGGCACTGAGGGCTGCTCTTGGCTGCACTAGGAGGTGTTTAGTGGCCAGAGAACCCAGAGCCAGGCCCATGTTCAGCTTCCTGGGCTGAGGCGCCCTGGGCTGCGACCTCTGGTCGGCCAGCAAGGGATCTACCAAAGCAGGGGGGCTGTGGCCCTGGTAAGCTTTGGATGGTCTGTCCCCAAAGTAGCATCTAGTCCTCAACCACACCCAGAAGAGGCTGTGGGGTCTCTCACCTGGCTCCCGCGTTCACACCTGAGCCGCTGCTACTTTTTCTAAGCTGGCCTTCAGCCACAGCCAACTCTGTGTGTCTTGCAATTGTGGCCACCCCCTTCTGCGCCACAAGATAGACCCAAAATGCTTGGCTGGCCCCGACAGCCCAGCACAGGCGATTCTTCCCACCCAAGGGAGCAGGGCTCGGTGGGCCCTCGGCTGGATGTGGCTGAGAAGGGGGAGGTTGCCTGGTGGGAGGCGACGTGGGCAGAACCAGGGCAGGAGGGTGGCCGGCTCTGGGAGTCCACATGCGCTGGTGGGGAACCCTGGCCACTTGCAGGTCCTCAGAGGCTGACGGAAGCCAGCCCCACCCCGGTCACCACTTCGGGGCCATGGGCTCATGCCACTTGTGTGGTCGGCCAGCCCTTCATCAGGGTGAGGCTCCGGTCCCGTCTTCCCCTGGCCTGGTGACTGTCCCTCCTCAGGCTGGTTCTGCACTTTGTCAGCCCAAGGGACTTAGTGTTGGTCCTTTCCTCATGCTTTGGTGACTATGGGCACTACATGCCCCGAGGTTGGAGTTTGGGGTGTCGGCTCCTTCTCTGTCCCCTTCGAAACTAGTGCCCTCATTTAGAAGGGAGCTGTCCACAATTTCAACAGGTGACAGACTCCAGGTGAGACACCCCATCCCTCCTTCTCCTGCTTGAGGGCCACCTGTCCCATGTGGATAGGAGGAGGGTGAAATCTAGAAATAAGGACCATATGAAGGATGAGAAATTGTCCTGATGGGGACTGTGGGCTGGAGGGGCTGGCCCAGGGGGTGGGCTCCTTCTCCCAGGGCCCAGGGAGGCAATGGGGACAGAGGGGTGTTGGGAGGTCCTGGGGCGTGAGCGGGGAAGAACCCCAGTGTAAATTCACTGCCCAGTCCCTGACCCTAATTTGTAAAGTCCCCCCAGAGCTGGGGCCTGGAC
This sequence comes from Pteropus vampyrus, assembly GCF_000151845.1. Taxonomy (NCBI): domain Eukaryota; kingdom Metazoa; phylum Chordata; class Mammalia; order Chiroptera; family Pteropodidae; genus Pteropus; species Pteropus vampyrus. Next base: position 112,792 of record NW_011889097.1, on the reverse strand, counting down.
GTCTTCAGGCTGTCAGGCAGAGGGGACACTTAGCAGAATTCCTCAGAGGGGCGGGGAGGGTCTGTGCACGGGGAGGGGACAGAACAGGGCCCAGGGGCTCTGCCTCCTCCCCTGTGCAGCCGCATGACCCGGTGGTTCTGGCAGGAGGGAGGCAGCCTGGTGGCAGGAGGGCAGTGGGTGGGAGCGGTCTCGCCTTCCTCCTCGTCCAGTGCGTGGCCCGGGTTTATCGTGAGCAGGTGGCCCACAGCCCAGCACGTTGGCCCTCCTGGGGGTTCAGTTCCCGGCCCCAGGCACTAATGCCCGGCAGTGACCGGACTGCAGAGGGCTGCTCTCAGGACTTGGGGTGGTGGTTCCTAGGGCCTCTGGGCGCCTCAGGAAGTGGGGCGTCCAGGGCCTGTCTCCGGATGAGCTCGGCATAGAGCCCGCCTTTCTTCAGGAGCTCTTCGTGGGTCCCCGCCTGGAGAAGAAGGGGGGCAGATGGTCACCTGACCAGCTCTGAGTCCAGGGCCCTAGGAAAGCTGGTTTCGTATCAGCCATCGGGCTCACTGGCACCTAGGCCAGTGTCCCTCCTGGGGACACTATGAAACCAAAGCACCATTGGTTAGAGACGCCACTGGCACATCTGTAAGTGTAAGTGCCACCTCCCTGCTTAGGTGGATGTTGGAAGAGCATGTGAGTGCTCCTGGCTCCTTACAGAGCCCAGACTCTAGCTCACGGCCAGGCCCCACACGGCTTCCAAGTCCTGCGGCGGACCCAGGCTCAGTGCTGCACCGGCCAGTCCGTGGTGCTGCCTCTTCTGCACCTCAGCCCGTCACAGTCCACTTCCCTGTGACCCTGTGAGCTCGATGACCCCAGGGGACGTGGAGGACACCGGGGCCCTGAGAGGCCAGGGTTTACCGAAGGGCAGGGACTCGTAAATCCAGGAGAAGCCTGAAGTCTCCAGGCCCAGGCCAGACCCCCACGTAGCTCAGCCAGTGTTCCGCCGCATCCACAACTCAAGCTCCCCAGGCCCCCACTGACCTCACAGACACGGCCGTGGGCCATGACGACGATGTGGTGGGCCCCGCGTACGGTGCTGAGCCGGTGGGCGATGACCAGCACGGTGCGGCCGGTGCTGGCGCGGTCCAGGGCCTCCTGCACGACCCGCTCAGACTCCGCGTCCAGGGCGCTGGTCGCCTCGTCCAGGATCAGCACCGCTGGCTGCTTGATGAGGGCGCGGGCGATGGCCAGGCGCTGCTTCTGGCCACCAGACAGGGTTGCGCCCCGTTCACCTAGGGAGGAAAGGGACAGAGCAGGGGCCTGAAGCGACCCTCAGCTCTGCACTTGGAGGCGGCCCCCCAAGGGAGCCCCGGGTCTGTCAGGAACTTCTCATCCGGCCCGTCAGGCTCCTCCGCTGGCCTGTGAGCGTTTGTCCTGTCTCTGCAAGGTCAGGGGCGTCACCTGTCAGCATCTGATCCCACATCCCTGTGCACGTGTGGGCGCTCAGGCAAGGTGACGTGAGCTGTACGTGTGGTGTGGCTCAGGGCACCGTCAGGAGTCACCCGGTGCCCCTGCTGCACCAGGGCAGGGTCTGAGCCGGGAGGGGACCTGCGGCTTTAGCTTCTCTCCCCAGCCTCCTGGGTCTCTGGTGCTGTGGGGACGTCCAGGACCCAGATGTGAGCGCTGGAGTGAGGTGACAGCAAAGTGGGATGTGAAGCCCACCACCCAGGCCTTCTGGGGAGACCACATTTAGGGAGAACTGTATAGATGACAGCCTGGGAGCCAAAAAGAACCTCAAGGTGACTGTAGTCACAGAGCAGCAAGGGACAGACTGACGTCCCAGAGAAGCCTGGGAGCTGCTGAGTCAGAGGTACAAGGAAGTGGCACCCACGAGAGGTGTGAGCGTGGCTCCTTAGTCAGGGCGGTGTGGAATCTGGGCAGTGAGCAAGTGCACTGGGTCAGTCACACAGGACGTGAAGGGCGGCCACACGGGGGTCACCGTTCCGGAGGTGGGGGCTCAGCTAGACTGTGGCCTGTGTCCAGAAGCACTGAGAACCCCAGACATGCCGGCACCCTGAGTCATGCGGGAACGTCCTGCAGCAGAGCCCAGAGACTCCGGAGCCCTGTCCTGGGTAAGCGGAGGGACAGGCCTGCTCGCCAAATCAACCCCGTGGATGATGAGGGACAAAGCTTCAAGTTAGAGGACTAGCGTGACATGGGAGTCGGAGAATAAGCGACCGCGAGGCAGTGACGTCCTTCACTGCGGGTCGGGTCTTGGGATGCAGAGGCCCCTGGTAACCCCTGCAGATCCCCAACAGCACGGGTCACCGCGTCCCTGGCTGGTCTGGTACAGTCACACAGTGCTCAATGACGGGGTCCGTTCTGCAAAGGTCAGTGTGGCCTTGCACAGACCCGGGCGGAAGAGCCCACCACACGCCTCGCTGCGTGCGGCGCCACCGTCCTGCGTGCGGTCCGTCACTGTCTGGAATGTCGTCATGCAGCACTTGACTGTGACTGCCGTGTTCCTGCCTCTGCAGCCTGCTTGTGCCTGGACCTCCGCCCCCATAGAACCGTCTCCGTCCTCCTCGGCCACACTTCCGGTCTGGTCTTCCCTGACGACGCCTGTGCTCCTGCCTCGAGCCCCGGCCTTGCGCCGTGGGCCCCGGCACTCACCCACGATGGTGTGGTAGCCCTCAGGGAAGCTGGTGATGAACTCATGCGCGTTGGCTGCCCGGGCGGCCGCATAAACCTCTTCATCGGAGGCGCCCGGCTTCCCAAAACGGATGTTTTCCATGACCGTCGTTCCGAACAGGACTGGCTCCTGGATGGGGTCGGGGGGGGGAGTCCACAAGTAACGTTCTGACTTTGCCCTGAATCCCCGTGCGGCATGTCGGGAAAGGCTACTCTGGCCAGACCAGGGCCCCCTGGAGGGCAGGCAGGGGCAGTTCAGTCAGAGGTCAAACGAGAACAGACTGGTCCATGGGGGACGGGCACGGAGCCCCTCAGGAGCGGGAGCAGGACAGTGGCAGGGAGAGCAAGGCCACCTGGCCCTGCAGAGCCCCCCTCCCTGGAGAGATGGGGAGGGCGGAGCCTTGCACTGTGGCTTTCCTCTGCTGCGGTGGCAGCCCGCACAGGTTGGCTGCACACACGGGGGAGCTGGGCCTCATGGGGCACTGCCGCCTCAAGCTGAGGGAAAGGGGCGGGGCCTGACTTAGCGGATGGGCAGGTGACCAGCAGTCCCCAGCAACACCACGTGGGCATCTCTAGACTCCGGACCCCACGGGCTTGTCGGTGAACCCAGGGATCCTAGGACAGCCATGCCAGCCCCGCCTGCTTGGCCAGCTTTACTCAAGAACAGCATCCCCACCCTAGGGAGACGAGGGCAGAGCCGGGTGGCCTGGGACGCGGAAGCCTCAGACCCCGAGGAACACCGGAGAACACGCGAAGGCCAGAGCCCCTCCAGAGCAGGGGTGACAGGCTGGGAAGGAGGGAAGGCCCAGGCACCATAAGGACTGGGAGAGAAGCAGGGTCGTGGGGAGGAGG
>NW_011889097.1:105665-108115 GCF_000151845.1 Pteropus vampyrus | reverse complement strand
GCCTGAGACGAGGTCAGCTCGAGGGGAGGGTCTGGGTGTCGGCCGCACAGGGGCCACGTGGGCAAGGCAAGGAAACAGCTGGGCTGGAGCCAAGCGCAGCAGGCGCTCCTGGAATCTGGGGCCGCAGGAGCCCTGGGACCAGGCGGGCCACCGGGCAGGTCCCCGCTCCTCAGAGCCACATCCTCTCCTGGGCCGGACGGGGCTGACTGTCAGCTCCCTCAGGATTGGGGGCTCCAGGGCGCGGTGGGGCTGGACTCCACAGGGCCCGCAGAGTGCAGGGCAGGGGCTGGCTCCCGCGCGCATGGGTGGCGCCAGCGCCATGAATGGCGGTCAGGCTTGTGAGGCTCCCGAGGGCAGGTCAGACCCAGCGCTGACAACTCCTGGCGGAAGCAGGACTAATTAAGGTGGGAAAAGGATGGTCACCCTTTCAGAGAAAGAGGAAAACAGACACCGGACCAGAGGGGGAACTCTGGGGGGACCCCAAAACAGAACTCACTGGAGATGTTTTACCGTGGGCTAGCCCTGGGTACGGGGTAGTGGGAGTGCGTATCTGTCTAGACAGCGGGCCGCCTCCTCCACCGTGCGGGGCTGTCCGTGGCTGGGAGGCAGGTGAGTCACTGCTTAGTCACCAGTCACGGGCCACGGTGTGTGCGTCTGCGATCGTGTGTGCAGGTCCATCCCGAGAGGAAAGACTGACTCCTCGGGAGCGTCACTGCTTCCAGCCCCGGGGTGGGTGTGGGGGAGGGGACACGGTTCCGGCAGGCTCGGAGCTGTCAGCACTTGCCAAAGGGTGGCGGGGGGTGGGGGGCATCGAGCAAAGAAGAGTCAGGACAGCGAGAGATCTGTGCAGGAGAAGGGACGACATTCTCCACGAGAGATATGGGAGCCATCAGTGCTGGCAGAGGTGCCGGGCAGCAACCGAAAACCAGACGCACATGACTCGCTGGTGTGCGATGACCTTGCTCTCAGAGACGGTTCAGAAGTCAGGCCTGGGCTCTCCCCGGGGGCCCGGCGGCGGTGTGCTGGGGGGACAGCCCGCTCTCGGGACTGGGACTAGGCGGCCTGGCCCCGACTGTGGTCCGTCCAGGCATCTTTCCATCTCCTCCGGGGCTCCAGCGCTGCCTCCCTCCCCTCCCCTCTCCCACTCCCCTGCTGGACCCCAAGAGGAAACGCACTAGCTTCCTTCATAAAATGAGACCCAATTCCTCCCAGGGGGGTGGTTAAGAACCCCTGCGAGGTGAGGGCCCTCCGAAAGGCGGGAGCAGCCCCCCTGCAGCCCGCGACAGTGCGCGCGAGCCCCTGGCCTCCTTGTCTGTCGTGAGCTCCACTAGCTGGCTGCGCAGAGCGGTGGGGAGGGCAGAGCGGTGGGGGGGCCCAGGGGAAGGTGAGTCTGATGGAGGAGGGCCAGGTATGGGGTGCAGCTGCCTCCCCAAGGAGACTTTTCCTGCCACTGCCCCGTGAAGGCCGAGGGGTGACTACATGAAGGGAGCCAGCGGGGTTCATACGGGTCCTTAGGACTAAAACAAGAGGCCAAAGGTCAGCCTGGAGGAAGGGCAGCAGGGGGAGGCCGCACGTCCTCAGCTCTGCAACAGTCAGAGCCTCTTAGTTCCAAGGCCACCAGAGAACAGTTCTGGGGCTGGAGGAGGGATGGGGCCCCCCAAGACCTGGGAGGAGACCAGAGAGAGGGGCCTAGATTAGAGAGCACCGGGCAGAAACGGGGCCAAGGACAGGAGTCTTTCCCGCCTGCCCACCTCTGGGATGGCTCCATTCTCCCCAGGACAATAAGGCCGATGTGAGGGATTCCGTAAGAAGCAGGCGGTGAGACACGACTCAGAGCCAGGCCACACGCGCCATCAGAATCAGGGCCGATAGGGAAGGCCCAGAGGGGGCCCCTGGGGTGACGTTCTATTTCCTTGCCGTGGCTGGAGGCAACACAGGTCTCCACTCTTCAAGGGCTTATCACGGCACACTCACTCCTCAGTTACCTATCGTAACGTGCAGCTGCGTCTCGCGTATTTTTATGCGTGCGGTGGCTGCGTCTCGTGTATTTTTATGCGTGCGTGGGGGAAGGCAAACGAAAAGAAACGGCAGAAGGAACTGCCAGTGTTTAGCTGGGAAGAGGCAGGGAAGGGGAGGCCTTGGGCGGTCTCGTGGCAAAGTCGGCCCACAGCTCCAGGCTGCCCGCCGGCAGACGGGGCCCAGAGGGGCAGGGAGATCTGAGCATGAGCTCCGCGAGACGCTGGCGTGGGGGGGGGGGCAGGGAGAAAGTCAGGCAGAGGATGGCGGGCCAGCTCATAAAAGGCGGGTCAAAGATGGTCCATCCTTCCCTTGCCTCCTGTTCAGCCCTAAACAGGAAGAAAATGCTGACACGTGCCGGGATGAGCTCGGAAGGCGTCACGTTGAGTGAAGTGAGCCAGTCGCAAAGGACAAAGACTGTGTGACCTCACTTA
>NW_011889097.1:101985-104955 GCF_000151845.1 Pteropus vampyrus | reverse complement strand
GAGGGAGGAGGTAATGGGAGCAGAGGACAGAGCCCGGCCCGGGTGTTAGCCCCCCGTTTCAGGCCCTGCTGTGCCTCCGACTGACTGGAGTTCTGGTGAGTCACCTGAATGGTCTCTGCCTTTGCTTCCCCGTTTGGAAACAAGGGGCAGGAGAAGGGGGCACCTCCATGGCTTCCTCCTGGGCAGCACGCTACACACAGCTCAGCTGTGCTACCAGCCCACCTGCCCGCTGCCTGTTGGCGTGACCAGGCTCGGGCACCTGGTACTCGAGAGACATCTGAGGGACATGAGAGCTGCCCCTCGCCTGTCCCTTGTCCCTCCCAGCGCCTCCTCAGCCATGCCTGGGCCCCCTCGGCGAGGCTGTGCTCACTCACAGTTGAAGGCGACGTTGGAGAGCCCCTGGAACAAGGCGATGCCTCGGCCCAGCTCCTCCGCCTTACAGCGGGACCCCTCCAGCTCTGCTCCGTAGCGCCTGGGGACGGAGGTCAAGGCAGGCCTCAGGCAGCAGCTGGGCTGGGGTGCAGGGTGGCTGAAAGCACAACTGGGAAGCACCCCCGCCTCGGGCTTTGCCCCTGCTCGGGACTCACTCCTCCTCCCGCTGCTCCATGGCGAAGGCTCGCACGGTCCGAACGCTGCCCAGGGCCTCATCCGCCACACCTGTTGCCCTGGCGATCTGCAAGGAGTCAGCAGTGAGGGAGCCAGGCCGGAGATGGGGAGGAGTGACCGGCACAGAGGAAGTGGGGGGGGGAGGAGGAGGGGACAGGCAGAATTCTGGTACCTGCTCCTGACACTGCCGAGACAATTTCCGGAGAGCTGAGCCCATCAGGGAGCCCACTCCCATCAGGGCGGGCGTAGCCACCATCAGCAGCAGCGTGAGGCGGGTGGACAGCATGGACAGGGACACCAGGCAGCCAGCTACTTGGGTGCAGCTTCGCAGACCCTGGGGAGAAGGAAAGAGGCAGGAAGGCAGTCCGGCATCAGCACGACACAGGGGACATTACTGAGGGTCAGCTGGCTACAGCTCTACACTCGCAAGGCCAAGGCCACAGGACTGACCCGTGGGAGGCCCACTGGCAGTCCACTGGTCGCAGGACATAAACCTTTCTTGCCCAGCAGGCGTGAAGGGGCTGCGTGAGAATGCCTACGGACACGGCTTCCTTCCCCTGACAGATCCCAGTGTGCTGCTCCTTCTGCTCTAGAAACTGAACAATGAGAGTCGCGTGGGTTCGCTGTGGGCCGTGTCTGCCGTGACCCAGCAGCCGTGGGGCCATCACGGCTGGATGAGAAGACATCGGTCACCCCGTAAAAGCCACCACTTCCTCCTCGATGCTCGTCAGCACGCCAGGCGTTCTGGGGGCACGGCAGGCCAGGTGATTTTGCCCTTGGCAAGCCGGGCCAGGAAAGGCTCCGGTCTGAGTCCTTGGGAAGGTTTTCCGGGGAGGTAGGGTTTCAGGACAGGAGAGAAGCAGCCCGTCCTGACCTTGGACCCTGCCACGGCACCTCCCTTCCGTGAACTTCCCCAGATGGCAGGCTTCCTGCTCCCTGTAAGCCTCGGCTCAGGGCCCACAGACGGGCGAGGCTGGCTTGGAGCATCTGCCCAGGTGCGTGCGTGCGTGCGTGCGTGTGTGTGTGTGTGTGTGTGTGTGTGTGTGTACCTGGGGCACTAACCTGGGAGATGACAAGTTTGAAGGATGATTTAAATTCCTGCACATCGGTTGTCAATCGGCTCACCAGCTGCCCTGTCTTTTTAGCATCAAAGAAAGCAATGTCTTGTCTGGCGGTGGGACACGGGGGCAACAGATGGGAGAGAGGGAGATGTCACCTCAGAACGAGGCCCCATCTCCAGACATTTGCCAGGACCCCTGGGGCCCCTGGCCGGCCCACGCCCACCCCCTGCAGCTGGCAGTACCGGAGCAGGTTGCTGAAAAGGGCCCTTCGCATGTCCACGGCCATGCGCTCGCCAATGCGGGACAGCAGAACCAGGTACCCGAAGGTCAGCAGGCCCTGGGAGAGAGGGGCGGCACTCAGGGGCGCCCGGGATGGGGGGCTTCTGCGTCTGCGCCCAGGCCCTCCCTGCTGCTGTACCTGGAGGCCATAGAGGATGAGCAGGTGGGTGCTGAGAGTCCGGGACTCATTTAGGAAGCTGCCTGAGTGGTCCCTCGTGTACTTGGCCACGATCTCCACCAGCTGGCCCAAGAGCAGGGGGATCTGTACGTTCACCAGCGCCGCGCCCAGTGCCAGCTGAGGTTGGGGAGGCAGACATGACAAGGGAGCCGCCCATCCCCAGCCCCGACCTTGGCCCTTCCTCTCCTGCTGCTGTCTCTGCTTTGGCTGCTCCTGTGGCTCTTCGAGAGTTAAAGTCCAGGCTGCCAGCCCCTGGGGAGCCCTGAACCTGCACACCCAGCCACCCTGCACAGGTAACCCTTGGGCCCTAGTCCCCGAGCCAGCCCCTACTGCCTCCTAAGATCGCTAAGGCTCAACAAGGCAGGCGGCTGTCCCTACACAGCTCTGGCTGGGGCTTCGGCAACCCCCTGGCTGGGTCCTTCCTTGTCCCTGGTTTTGAGGGTGCGGGGGAAGATCTCACCACGATGGCTGCCCCCAGAACAAGCATGTGGGGGCGCAGAAACTTCCAGAAGAGCTTCCAGTTAAAGTGGGACTCCCCGACACAGGGTCCGGAGCAGGCGGGAGGGGCTTCTTCTGCCTCACACCGTGCCACAGGGCAGAGGCGGGGGCACTTACTCAGCACCACGGGGCCCAGGAGGATGCCCCCAACCCAGCACCAGGCAGAGGGGCTTCGGCTGGGAGCTGGGGGTGCTCGAGGGAGGCAGGCCCGGAGCTGGGACCGCAGCTGGGCCACGGCCCTGAGGAGGTAGGAGCTATGGCGGTCGCTGGAGTGCCTGTAGGGAGAGAATCACACTGATGGCTCCGGGCCCCGACTGTCCTTCAACTGAGCGATAACCCAGAGCTCCA
>NW_011889097.1:97211-99490 GCF_000151845.1 Pteropus vampyrus | reverse complement strand
ACATCTAGGAACCATTTTTGTTCAGCTTATTCAGAATCCTGGGAACACCACCAATACTAAATGTCTCTGGATACAAGTAATTTTTATCCAAATCGCCAAATCAATTCGAGGAAAGAGGACGGGGCCATAACGGCGACTGAAAGGCCAACACCTCTGCAGCACGGCGCCCCCTGGTGGGGAGTATAGACCGGGCGTGGTCACTGACCCAGGGTGTTCCCTCAGTCCGCCCACAGGCGGATACAGATGCGCGGAGCCTCCTGCTGGCACCCGGGTCATCGCTATAAATAATTGAGGCCAATATTCTGGGGAGTGACATTCCACCCCGGGGCAGGTCGGCCTACAACTCCCAGCAGGCCTCTCGCGAGCCCGGAACTCCATCTCCCGGCGGGCCCCATGTCCGGCCGGTCAATGGGGCCGCGCTTCCAGTAGGTTTGTCCCTTTTTACCTGACAGCCGAGAATGTCTGGAAGCGGAGAGGGAGTGGCGACCTGCCTGGGACAGGGCAGCTCCTAATCCCAACCCGAAATAAGTGCACCAACATCATGATGGGGCAGGAGAACAGGAGCAGCCGGCAACAGCAGTTTCACCCTCATCCCACCAAGGGCTCCATGTTGGCTCTGGCCGCGTCCCGACAAACCCCTCGCTCCTTGGCTATTATTGGCAGAAAGACACATCAATCTTGTTGCAAGCTGTGATTGGAGAGAATCTTGTCAGCCCTCCCCCCCTTCGGAACTGTGATTGGACAGAGCCGGGCCCTCCCCGCAGCTCTGGGCGGGGCCGAGCAGGAGAGGGCACTGCCTTTCGTCGGCTGCCTGACAACTCCGGGATGACGATTTGACCGTGTGCAGAGTGCGTCCCCCCACCCTGGGGTGCCCATAGTAACACGTCGGCCGCTGACCTCCGGGTCATTCTATCGGTGTTCCCGGCTGACTCTAGAGGTCCCTGGGTCTCCAGGGAGTGTAGAGCGCTGGTTCTGGGGGAAGATGACAAAAATCGCCTGGAGAAGTTTTTGGAAACACGTGCACGTGCCTTGCAACCCACCCGGCTTTCCCAGGCGGGTCAGAGCTCCGGGGACAGCAGCTTCGTATATTTGAGGAAAAAACTCCCCAGTGATTCTGATACGGTCCCCCCCTACTCAACGATTGAGAACTACGGGTATGGAGGTCTGGCAGCTTATCAAGGCGCGACCTCAGACCCATCTCCCCCAAAGAGTCTTCTTCACTGCAGGTCAGACTAATTTGCCTAAGGCTTCCACCGCACGGCTCTTGATCCTCTGCTTATTTATTTCTTCCGTGCAATTATTTGCGTAGCTGCCTCCCCCTACTGGCTGCGATTTCTTTTCGAGTAGTGGCTCCGTCTCATTCATCCGTCCCCGCTTCCCCTTCAAATGCCGGGCATGAAGAAGTGCCATTATTATTATAAATAATAAATTGACTTGAACTAGGGAAGTGGTGGGGAGGCTGTAAATGGATGAATCTGGGGTGGAACTGGGTGAGACAATGTGCCAGAAGTAGTTTGAGGTTGGCTGGGTGTATGGCAGGGATCCTAATGTGAGTATGGTGGAATATTGAGGTGAGCCCCGAGGTTGAGGAGAGATCAGAGGAAACCCCTCATAACCCATCTCGACAGATGTCTCAGAGAGAGTATGGAAAATTCCTAGCCCCTCTACAGTGCGTAATTCCATTCTGGGCACTAGGATGAGACCGCTAGAAGGGGCAAATCTCGTTTTCATAGCTCTGCCTTCTGATCAGGGATAAAACTATGCAAGTCCTGAACCAGAATGACAGTTCCCCTCCCAGGAAGGAGGCACAGAAGGACAAACAGGCATATCTGGGCTCAAATTTTGTGGGCAGTTCTATGATTGCCTCCACACTCCTCCAGTGACACTCTGGGAAGCACCCTGTTCCTCGCTCCGTGTCTTGGATACCGGCCTGCAGAGGCCTAAGCCTTGGAGGCCTGACACCTGGGTGGCTGAGTCAGCACCCCAGGCATGGGCTTCAGTAGGAAACCTGGTGATTCAGGGCCTCAAGAATGGCGTTGGACAAGCCACCTGACCAGCTGCCTGGGCCTCCTCCTCCGCCTTATTGCAATGGCAATAAGGAACACAGTTCGGTCGGCTCGTTCCTGGGCACCTAAATTAGCCTTCCAAACCCCAGACCTCCAGCTCCCCTCTGCTGGTTCAGTCCTGATGCTTCTCAGGCGACTCCAGAAACTGGATCAGGTCTTGGGGGAGAGGATTTCAATTCCGGAGGATAAAGAATTATACATAATGGAACTTCC
>NW_011889097.1:89703-96991 GCF_000151845.1 Pteropus vampyrus | reverse complement strand
TTCCTTCCTTCTTTTTCTTTTCTTTCTTTCATCCTGTTTTTGGTCTTAAAGCATTTCTCTGTTGATCACTGTGTGTGCATGTCTCTCTTGTGTGTATGTGTGTCTCTTATGTATATGTGTCTCGTGTGTGCGTGTGTGTGTGTGTGTGTGTGCGTAAGGAGGGAAGACAAGATTTTAATTAATCAAAGATTTAACATCTTGGCCCCATAGACCTATAATCCTTTGATAGGGTTTTCTTTTTCGCTTTTGTTACTTTGGCTGCTACTCTCCGGCATCCCCCGTAAATCCACTTGAGGTCTGAAGATGGAACAGCAGGTGTCTCTTCTGGCTGCTTTTCAGCATCTGCCTCTCTAGCTGACGCCTCTCCTAGGCATGGAGGCGGGGCCCTGAGAGCTTTGGCCAAAGGTTGCTCTGAAGGGGGTGTGAGTGCTTAGACAGGTGACTAGGAGCTGGGACGCCTGGGGCCTGCCCCAACTGAGTCACTGTGCTGTTGTTGACACCGTCCTGTCGAAGTCCCTTCTCAGCTCCCCAGACCTCTGTGGAAACAGCAGCAGCTCCCATCCTTTCAAACTCTCAGGAGAAGGTGCCAGCCTGATGGTGAGGCGAACGGGCTGGGGGGGGAGTAGGGGGAGGCTGGGGCTGTGGGGAGACCTGGGGCCTGGATCGATGCCCCTCCTCCCCATGCCCCTGCCTCCTCTTCCTCCTCCTCCATGTCGGAGGCCTGGGGGAGGGAGGGTCTCCATCTTCTCTCTGTCCCCTGCTCCTCACACAAGAAGTGTGCCTTCCTCAGTTCCTCCTCTGGCCCTGGGGTCCCCCCGCCCAGCGGCACAGGCCCCAGGGGCTTCTCAGCCTTGCCACAGTGCCCTCCCCACCCCAGCCACACCCCCAACACAGGGCGGGCGTGTGATGACTCCCATCTCTGCTCCCCCCTCCTGGGGTTCCCATTCCACCCCACCCCTCGCCTCGGCGACACCCCCTCCTTCATGCCGATGCCCCCAGGACAATCCTGGGCTGCGGATAGGCCCTCTGATCCCTGAGCAGGATTATGAGCGTCTTGGGGACTGTGACCCTGAGGGGTCCCAGGAGTCACCCATCCATGGGGAGGAGCAGCAACCCCTGCTTCATGTGCCTGAAGGGCTCCGAGGTGAGCATGTGGGCGTGGGATTGGGGGCAGTGGGTGTTCGAGGGCCTGGGGGTTGAGGCAATGGGTTGAGGCTGTGATCTCACTGAGATGACAGCTGAGTCCCAACGCTCTCTCTTCTGTGCCCAGGCTCCTGGCACCACATCCAGAACCTGGACTGCTTCTTCACCAAGATATCCTTTGTGCTGGGCCTGGCAGTGGTGGCACGGGAGGGCCCTTTGGGGCTGGTGCTGTTCTTGGCAGGGGGTGCTCTGGGGGTTCAGTGGGTTGGGGAGGAAAGACCTATCATGCCTCAGGTTTATTTCTTGACGCACCTGCCACATCTACAGCTACCACCAGAGGAATGGCTTTGCCTGTATCCTGCTGGAGGATGTCTTCCAGCTGGGGTGAGATGCTTATCCTGGCAGCGCCTGCTGCTTCTAGTCCACCGAGCCTCCCCGCTCCCCATGGCAGCCCAGGGGTTCAGCCTTGTGGGGAGGAAGAACCGCACTGGCCTGGAGGCTGGGCCAAAGCCCTCCCAGCCGTCAGGCTTGATTATCGCACTCTGCTGTCTCAGACAATTTGTGTTTATCGTCGCCTTCACGACCTTCCTTCTTCGCTGCGTGGATTACAATGTTCTCTTTGCCAACCAACCAAATAACCGGACAAGACCTGGGCTGCCTCACAGCAAGGTGACCTTGTCGGATGCCATCCTGCCTTCGTCCCAGTGTGCTCAGCGGTGAGTGACAGCCGGTGGGGGAAGTGGGTAGGAAAGACAAGCAGATAAGAGCCACCCCCACCTTTTGTCCCCAGGGGTAGATCAGTGGTTCTCCAAGGTTTGGATCTCAGACCACCTTTTATACACTTAAAATTGATTGAGGACCCGAGAGCTTTGTTTATGAAAATCATCTCTATGTTTACTTTATTAGAGATTAAAGCTGATCACGGCTTTAAACCCTAAGAATGCATAAGCACGCATTCCATGTGACGTCACACGGCCTCTGAAAAATTGCACTGTGCACTTGCGAGAGAATAAAAATGAAAACGACAGAAAATATTCGTGTTATCTGAACAGTTTTGACCTTGCAGACATTTGCTAGGGTCTCGGGGACCCCCAGGACCCACACTTCAAGAACCCCTAGTCTTGATGGATCCCGTCCATCTTTTCCATTGCTCCCCAAGTCCTATCTCCCTCTCTATGGGAGGGTCCCACTTTCTCACGCCACCTTCCCCCCCCACCGCTGCCCCCAGGATCCACTCCAGCCACCTGCTGGTTCTCCTCCTGATCCTGGCTGCAGCCTTCTGGCTGGTCCAGTTGCTTCGCTCAGTCTGCAACCTCTTCAGCTACTGGGACATCCAGGTGTTTTACAGGGAGGCCCTGCACATCCCGCCGGTGAGCTGGGCAGGCGTGTCTGTGCGGAGGGGTGCCGTGTCAGGGGGCAGAGGACAGGGGAGGAGTGGGGGCCGTACAGACGGAAGGGCTCACCTGGAAAGCAGGCAGAAGGCCTCGCTGACACCTACCCTGGACCCCCGAGAATGTTAGAGATGGGGTACCACCACTAGTAAACCACGGGCCTCACCCTAGAGGCCTGGTTGATTTAGACGGGTTATTTATAGATGATGACTTGTAGTCACGTGCTTGTGGTATTTAGAGGAGGGGTGGGCATCAGGCTTTTACAGGGCAGGAGGAATTCGGGTGGGCTGGGAAGGACAGCAGGCGGGCGCCAGTCCCAGCCTCAACGCAGGGAGGGGGAGCAGTGAGTGTCCGTGTGCAGTGCCGAGTGTTCACCTGCCAGGTGATGCCACTCTCCTTCCTGGCTTCACCCCCTATTGTGGTCACCCACTGTGCGGGCCCCATCACTGTCCCATCTCGCTTTGCCCTTCCTTCCATCCCTGTCTTGCTCATGCTCCTTGCTCGGCGTGTCAGTTCTTTAAGGCACTGCTCCATGGCTGCCTTCTGCAGCTGGCTTCCCTTGCTCCACCGAGAAGTCTACTGCCTCTGCCGCCCTCCTGCGCAGCCGAGGAGAGAGGTTCTAGAAAGCCCCCTTGAGTAGGGGAGCACTAGGCACAGTGTAGGGAGGATCCGGAGGGCCAGGCAGAGGCAGGGGAGAGCAGGAGTTAGACCACTGCTCACCCTTCTCTTTCTCCTTCTTTCTTTTTCCTCTTCCCCTATTCCTTCCAGGGGAAGGGGAGACCCTGGGATGGACTGGAGAGGCTGGCCCAGAGGGACTTGACTAAGCTGGACTGGGGAAGCTGGGTGAAACGGGGCTGAAAGGAGGTTTGCAGATGAGATCCAAGTGAGAGGTCTGACAGCCCCCTCGCCCCAGAGGGGGACACAACCAGTGTCTTAGGAAGGTCACTAGGGTGGGGGGGGTGGTGCAGAGGAATGAGATGGGGTGGGGATCTCAAAGCACACTGGGACAAGAGACGTGAGGCTTCAGGGCCGACGTTGGCAGGCCACCGAGTGTCTTCTATGTGTTGGACTGGGGAGTGGGCGCTCAGGAAAATCTACTCGTAAGGATCTAAGATCAGATACCTGAAGAGTTTAACTTATGAGGTGTCGCTGGGAAGCACATGACTCATGACCTCAGGAGAGACAGGGCCATGAGGAACACAATTCAGAAGAGGATGAAAGGAAGTAGGAAGTGTCCCCTGGTTAGTGACATGCTTAGGGGAGGGTAGGAATCGGAAGGTGACAGTTCTCGCGCCTGAGGGACACTGGTGATGTCGGTGGGGAGGGGGTGCTGAGGGATGTAGCTCTGGTCATGCTGAGTGTGGGCATCACCGTGCGGAGGAGTCCAGGTCGCTGGCGCTCACCTGTCCCCTGTCCTCAGGAGGAGCTCAGCTCGGTCGCCTGGGCTGAGGTGCAGTCGCGCCTCCTGGCGCTGCAGAGGAGCGGGGGGCTGTGCGTGCAGCCGCGGCCGCTCACCGAGCTGGACGTCCATCACCGCATCCTGCGCTACACCAACTACCAGGTGGCGCTGGCCAACAAGGGCCTGCTGCCGGCCCGCTGCGCGCTGCCCTGGGGAGGCGATGCGGCCTTCCTCAGCCGCGGCCTGGCCCTCAACGTCGATCTGCTCCTCTTCCGCGGCCCCTTCTCGCTCTTCCGCGGGGGCTGGGAGCTGCCCGACGCCTACAAGCGCAGCGACCAGCGGGGCGCTCTGGCAGCGCGCTGGCGGCGCACGGTGCTGCTCCTGGCTGCCGTGAACCTGGCGCTGAGCCCGCTGGTGCTGGCCTGGCAGGTGCTGCACGCCTTCTACAGCCACGTGGAGCTGCTGCGGCGAGAGCCGGGCGCGCTGGGGGCGCGCCGCTGGTCCCGCCTGGCCCGCCTGCAGCTGCGCCACTTCAACGAGCTGCCGCACGAGCTGCGCGCGCGCCTGGCCCGCGCCTACCGCCCCGCCGCCGCCTTCCTGCGCGCTGCGGCGCCCCCCGCGCCCCTGCTGGCGCTGCTGGCCCGCCAGCTCGTCTTCTTCGCCGGCGCGCTCTTCGCCGCTCTGCTGGTGCTCACGGTCTACGACGAGGACGTACTCGCCGTGGAGCACGTGCTCACGGCCATGACCGCGCTCGGAGTCACGGCCACCGTGGCCAGGTGCGGCGGAAGCTGCCCGCGGTGGGCGGCGGGGAGGCATTCCTCCGCCCTGGGGTTGAGCCCCGCCTCCTTCCCCCCCCACCCCCGCGATCCTGACCCCTCCCACGGCCAGTACCCCCCGCCTTGCCTCCCATTCGCACATCGTGCTAAAGGCGGGCCCCTTTCCTACCCCGATCTCGCTCTCCAGGTCTTTCGTTCCGGACGAGCAGTGCCAAGGCCGTTCCCCGCAGCTCCTGCTGCAGTCGGCCTTGGCCCACATGCATTACCTCCCGGACGATCCCGGCGCTGCGGGCAAGGCCAGCGCTTACCGGCAGATGGCGCGTCTGTTGCAATACCGAGCGGTGAGGGTCGAGACCCGAACTGGGGTCTCTGCTCCGGGAGGAGCTGTGCAGCCCGCGTCGTCTGGGAAAGGGCATGGACAGACGGCTCGGGGCTGGCTATCCCGAGAGCCGGGAATGACTGGGTTGGAAGTGTCCTGCCCTGGGCAGCGTCCCTGGAGGTCTCTTGGTCCTGATCACAGTGTGGCATCCTCAGCAACCCCTTCTCAGCCTCACCCCTGCTTCCCCAGGTCTCCCTCCTGGAGGAACTGCTGTCCCCTCTCCTCACCCCGCTGTTTCTGCTCTTCTGGTTTCGCCCTCGTGCCCTGGAGATTATTGATTTTTTCCATCACTTCACTGTGGATGTGGCCGGGGTTGGCGACATCTGTTCCTTTGCCCTTATGGATGTGAAGCGCCATGGCCACCCCCAGGTCAGAGTCCCTCCCTGGGTGTGTGGGGGGGTGGTTAGGTAGGGGTTTGCTCCTCAGCTCCATCACTTGCCGCCTGTGACCTGAAGCTAATCACTTCACTGTCTTGCTCCTTGACGTCCTCATCTGTCAAGTGAGGACAATGACCATAGCCGACGCGCGGGGTTTGCATGAGATGATGTGCGTACAACCCTAGCACCAGTAAATGGGAGCGAAGGCCACCCGAGAGGCCGAGAAGTGAGCTGGTCAGTGGATGGGGCTGGAGTAAGGCCCAGCTCGGGTCCCACGTGCACAGGCTGGCAGAGCGCTGCGCCCACACTGTCTTCCAGTGCTGGGCGTGGCCTGGCCCTGCTCTGCTGCCCTGTTTGGGGTGATCTCTGGCAAGTCCCTGCTGTGGCTTCCACTCTTGCACCTGGAAACTGGGGCTCATGTTTCCGGTCCCCCTCCCTGTCGAGGCTCCCACTGCAGCTCTAGAAGCAGTGTCCACAGCTTTTGTTTTTCTCTTAGTGGCTCTCAGAGGGACAGACCGAGGCCTCGCTGTCCCAGCGTGCGGAGGACGGAAAGACTGAGCTCTCCCTGATGAGGTTCTCCCTGGTGCACCCACAATGGCGCCCCCCCGGGCACAGCTCCAAGTTCCTGGGGCACCTTCGGGGCCGGGTCCAACAAGATGCGGCTGCCTGGGGTGCCACCTCGGTTCGCAGCCCCCCCACCCCCAGAGTGCTTAGCGACTCGTCCTCACCTCTGGTGAGCCGCAGCCTGGCTGCTCCCATTTCTCTTCCCTCTGCCTGCCTCACCTTGGGCACTGACCTGCGCACTCGCTGGTCCAGCCTGCTCTCCCACCTCTCTGTCCTCTCTTCTGACCCCTTCTTCTCCTGCTTCCAGCCGGAAGCCTTCCTGGCCAACCTCTTGGTGCACCCCCTCATGCCCCCACGGGACCTGAGCCCCACAGCCCCCTGCCCAGCTGCAGCCACTGCCAGCCTCTTGGCCTCCATTTCCCGAATTGGCCAGGACCCCAGGTGAGGCGTGGGGATCTGAGATGCAGGGGAGCCGGGGTGGTGAGGCTGATCCTCCAGGAGGAGGGTGCAGGGGGAGGGGCATGCCTTTGATTTGCGGTACCCTCTGTTCCAGCTGTGTGTCCCCAGGAGGCACTGGGGGCCAGAAGCTAGCCCAGCTCCCAGAGCTTGCTTCTGCTGAGATGAGTCTCCACGCCATCTACCTGCACCAGGTGAGTAGAGAGGTGCCGAGAAGCAAAATGTGGGGAGAGCAGCACAAAATGGGTGCGGGGTAATGTGGAGGGGTAAGGAATTACCCAACAGGAGCTGGAGGAGGAGGTCACAAAACCCTCCGCACCCCGTGCTGCGTAGGCAGGAGGGAGCCCTCATTCCTCTTTCCATTTAGCTCCATCAGCAGCAGCAGCAGGAACCATGGGGCGAGGCCTCCTCCCTGTCCAGGCCCTGGTCCAGCCCCCCACAGACACTCTCGCCTGATGACGAGAAGCCATCCTGGTCAAGCGATGGTGAGGCGGGCAAGGTGGGCAGGGGACAGACCCCAGGTAGACAGTGGGTGTCACGGCACTGCCCAGCTGACAGCTTTTCCCGTCAGGTTCCAGTCCTGCCTCCAGCCCCAGACAGCAGTGGAGAACCCAGAGGACGCAGAATCTGTTCCCTGAACAGTTTCAGGAGACCACAGACACCCAGAAGGAGCCTGGCCAGGCCCCGGGCACTGACTGAGGAGGCGCCTTAGGGTCAGTATTGTCTAAATGGGGCAGGGGGGTGGGGAACAGGGGAACGAATAGGCAATTGGGTGGAGCCAGACTTGGGGGAATGGGAACGAC
>NW_011889097.1:80816-89653 GCF_000151845.1 Pteropus vampyrus | reverse complement strand
GAAGGCCACCCGAGAGGCCGAGAAGTGAGCTGGTCAGTGGATGGGGCTGGAGTAAGGCCCAGCTCGGGTCCCACGTGCACAGGCTGGCAGAGCGCTGCGCCCACACTGTCTTCCAGTGCTGGGCGTGGCCTGGCCCTGCTCTGCTGCCCTGTTTGGGGTGATCTCTGGCAAGTCCCTGCTGTGGCTTCCACTCTTGCACCTGGAAACTGGGGCTCATGTTTCCGGTCCCCCTCCCTGTCGAGGCTCCCACTGCAGCTCTAGAAGCAGTGTCCACAGCTTTTGTTTTTCTCGTAGTGGCTCTCAGAGGGACAGACCGAGGCCTCGCTGTCCCAGCGTGCGGAGGACGGAAAGACTGAGCTCTCCCTGATGAGGTTCTCCCTGGTGCACCCACAATGGCGCCCCCCCGGGCACAGCTCCAAGTTCCTGGGGCACCTTCGGGGCCGGGTCCAACAAGATGCGGCTGCCTGGGGTGCCACCTCGGTTCGCAGCCCCCCCACCCCCAGAGTGCTTAGCGACTCGTCCTCACCTCTGGTGAGCCGCAGCCTGGCTGCTCCCATTTCTCTTCCCTCTGCCTGCCTCACCTTGGGCACTGACCTGCGCACTCGCTGGTCCAGCCTGCTCTCCCACCTCTCTGTCCTCTCTTCTGACCCCTTCTTCTCCTGCTTCCAGCCGGAAGCCTTCCTGGCCAACCTCTTGGTGCACCCCCTCATGCCCCCACGGGACCTGAGCCCCACAGCCCCCTGCCCAGCTGCAGCCACTGCCAGCCTCTTGGCCTCCATTTCCCGAATTGGCCAGGACCCCAGGTGAGGCGTGGGGATCTGAGATGCAGGGGAGCCGGGGTGGTGAGGCTGATCCTCCAGGAGGAGGGTGCAGGGGGAGGGGCATGCCTTTGATTTGCGGTACCCTCTGTTCCAGCTGTGTGTCCCCAGGAGGCACTGGGGGCCAGAAGCTAGCCCAGCTCCCAGAGCTTGCTTCTGCTGAGATGAGTCTCCACGCCATCTACCTGCACCAGGTGAGTAGAGAGGTGCCGAGAAGCAAAATGTGGGGAGAGCAGCACAAAATGGGTGCGGGGTAATGTGGAGGGGTAAGGAATTACCCAACAGGAGCTGGAGGAGGAGGTCACAAAACCCTCCGCACCCCGTGCTGCGTAGGCAGGAGGGAGCCCTCATTCCTCTTTCCATTTAGCTCCATCAGCAGCAGCAGCAGGAACCATGGGGCGAGGCCTCCTCCCTGTCCAGGCCCTGGTCCAGCCCCCCACAGACACTCTCGCCTGATGACGAGAAGCCATCCTGGTCAAGCGATGGTGAGGCGGGCAAGGTGGGCAGGGGACAGACCCCAGGTAGACAGTGGGTGTCACGGCACTGCCCAGCTGACAGCTTTTCCCGTCAGGTTCCAGTCCTGCCTCCAGCCCCAGACAGCAGTGGAGAACCCAGAGGACGCAGAATCTGTTCCCTGAACAGTTTCAGGAGACCACAGACACCCAGAAGGAGCCTGGCCAGGCCCCGGGCACTGACTGAGGAGGCGCCTTAGGGTCAGTATTGTCTAAATGGGGCAGGGGGGTGGGGAACAGGGGAACGAATAGGCAATTGGGTGGAGCCAGACTTGGGGGAATGGGAACGACTGTGGGCATTCAGGGTGAGTGGGTGGTCACCTCTGGCACCCAAACCTCTGGACTACTTGCCAAGAGCCTTCTCTTCTCTCAGGTTCCTCAGCTTCTCCAGCCGCAGGAGACTGGATGAGGTGGAGCGGAAGAGCACACTGAACCCTCTTTAGGGACCCCCCCCAGATGCTTTAGTTGGGCAAGACTTGGGGATCAATGACGAACTCGCCCCAGAGAACACAGAAAGGGTAGGAGAGGAGATGCCAAAGGTATCTATCTAGAAACAAGTCTTGGAGACAATCGCCCCATGGAAGGGAGAAGGGGACACCCCCCCCCAACTAGCCATCCTGGAGCAGGTGCCTGGGAAGAAGTCCCCAGATATCCTTAGGGTGGGGGCAGGGTCAAGGCAGAGGCCAAGCTAAGTGCAAAGGAAACAGTGAGGGACAGGACCTGAGACGCACTTAGTCCTTTGGTTCCCATGGGACTTGTGGAGGGGGCCACAGGGACCTGTGAGTGGAAAGGCTAGTGAGCGCTGACGTTTTTGGAGTTCGGCATTGCTATGATGTCTGAGGAAGTGGGTGTGGCTCCTCATCCTGTCTGAAACAAGCAGTAAAGGTTGCTCACGGCTGCGTTGCACATCTCTGTGACCTTGGTCTCTGGCATCTCCATTCCTGGCAGCTGAGGGAGGTACCTACTTCTCACTCAAGAGCAAGCGAACCGCACTGGAGAACTGCCTGTGACTGGTGGCCGGGAACCACGGTTCTAGAGTGCCAGGTCGGAGTGGAGTGTGTAGGATGGGACTCGCTATCCAAGAGTTACCACCCCCACATCTGCACAAGTTAAAAGACAGAGCTCGTTGTTCTATAATTTTAATCCACGGGGCTGGGTTAGGCATCTCAGTAGCTCCCATGACATCCGCTTCAGTCTCTTATGAATTCTTCAGTAATAAATATTTGAATGATTTGGAGATTAGGTTTCAAGATAAGATGGCTCCTGAGAGAGGTAAGGGAAATCTAAAATTCACCTAAAGGATACAGAAGGGGTGGACAATAGGCCCTGGAATACCACTGCTGGGAGGCGCCTACCATATTTAGTGGGGGGTGGGGGGCAGGGAACCAGGCCTGGAAAGACGAAGGCATTTCGCTTATTCCCAGGGGTTAGGCGAGTCTCCGCAGACTGGACAGACGTGGGAAGGCACCTCAGGAGGGGAGGGAGAGGTGGCAGGTCACGGGAGGCCGACAGGAGAGTAGCAGGGCCACAGCGGACTGACGGTGCCTCTCCTGGAACTGCGGTGGATAGGGAGAAGGAGGGCTCTCAGGGGCCGGGGGTGTCTGGGCCGGGCGGGTCGAAGGACCAGGGCACTGCGCCGCGCAGATGCCGCTCCTGCAAGGAAAAGCTCTGGGTGCGAATGCGGCTTGTCACCTCCTGGGTGCGTAGCGTGAGCCCGAAAATGTCCTCGTGATAGCGTTGCTGATCCTGCGGAGAAAAAAGAATGGATCAGAACCCAAGCCGGGGACGCTCCCGAGAGCATGCCCCGCCCCCGCCAGGGCCCCGCCCCCGCCAGGGCCCCGCCCCGGCCCCGCCCGTCGGGGCCCCGCCCCTTGGCACCCGCAGCACGCCGATGACGTCTCCGGCCTCATCCAGCTCCATGTCGCCCTCTGTCGCCAGTATGCGCTGCACTGTCTGCAGGACGCTGGTTGCCATGGTGACATCGCCGCAGACAAACATGTGGCCTCGTTCGAGGCACAGCACGCGGTGCACCTCAGCAGCCAGCTCTGTCCGCAGGATGTCCTGTACGTAGGTCTGAGGGGAGGCGGGGTTAGGGGCGGCCCGGAGGGGTGCGGGCGGGAGGGGAGGGCGGACTCCCGGTGTGAAGATTCCCGCCAGGTAGAGCTTAAGGGAGCTGGCCGTGGGGTCTAGAGAGGTGGAGTGAGTCTGGGGCGGGGTTCGGGGGAGGGTGCCAGATACCCAAAGGGGCCTCGGGCACTCGTGGGACGAGTGAGGGCGGGTGCCTGAGTGCTGCTGGGTGGGAGCAAAGGGGCGGGGCGGAGGGTGTGCACCGCGGGAGCGCGCATCGGTCCTTCCCACGTCCCTAGTTTCAGGTTATCCCTGAGCCCTCAAGGTCCCGCACCTTAGGGCTGGCGGGTTCCCGGGAGAAGGCAGTGAGGACACGGCCGAACACTCCGCGCTGCTGGGCATCCTGCACCTCGTCGCGGTAGAGGTGGTCGAGCTGGGAGCATCGGCAGCCGAACACCAAGGTCATAGGGGCGGGCTGCAGCCCTGCAAGTAGCGGGACGGCTTGGGAGAGATCCCTCCCTCGCGGCAGCCCTGGCCACACCTCGCTTTTGGCTACTTTTGCCTAGGCAGACGGCCCACACCTTTTGGGCACAAACTACCACTCCGGCAGGGTGCAGGGCGCACTCCTCAAACACCCTGCCAGAACCTGGTTTACAGAGAAGCCCAAGCTTGCAGGAGGTCGTGCCTTTCCTCGGCTGGAATGGTCACTGACGGCGCTGGAACGTGGGGCTTCTGACTCGGACTTCCATGCCTTTTGACCGCCTAACACTGCAGTTCTGGGACTCCATCTAGTCCCTGCCCTGCTCCAACCCCATAAGCTCCCACACCTTCAGATCCCACACTTCCTACCTTCCTCTCAGTCACAGCCCCTTCCTTCCATTTACCAGCTGCCCTGGGCTCCCGGTGCCCAACCTGAACATCCTGTAGCTTCCTTGGATCTTGGACACACCTAGGTGAGCTCCGGCACGGTCCAGAGTCCGCCCAGGGCATTTGTCTTCCGCGTCCCAGCCCCATCCTCTCCAGACTTCTGGTTCCCTTTGTCCTTAATCCAATCCAACACTGTGCCCACCACCAGGAAGCCATACCTACGGGGCACTGCCCTGGCCTCGAGGCCCTCCCCCTTCCCCTTGGTCGAGGCTTCTTTTCACCTCTGTAGCGCATTCCTGGCCCTCTTTCCCACCTGGCTCCTGCACCCCAGCCCCGCCCTTTGTGTGGCTGCTTCCTGCCTTCCAGTTGTTCCCTTGGCCCCCAGCCTCACCTTTGCTCTCAATGTCATGTAGCCGCTCCTGCCAGAAGCCCCGGAAGGGGGCGATGCCAGTGCCTGGGCCCACCAGGATGCAGGGCAAGCTGGGGTCCGGTGGCAGCCGGAAGGAGGGAGCCCTAGCAAACAGACAGCCCGTCAGGCCCCCCTTTGCTGCCCCAGCTCCCCTTTCTTACCAGCCTTTGGTGGGGTGGAGAGAGGAGAACTCAGCTTCTGTTGATAATCGAGTTAATACTTGTCAAGTGCTTACGGCAGTGTCTAGTTTGTAGTAAGCACGGTGTGTTTATTAGAGAACTCTGCTAGCGGGCAGAAGCTCCCTGGATCTGTGGTTTCCAGAAGCTGGGTCAAAGGAAATACAGTTCAAATTTGAACTGAAGAATATTTTGACATCCCAGCTGAGGAGATTTAGAAACTAAGGGAAGGGAAGGACGGTCTCTTGGTTCATTATGAGTTCACCGAGTGTATTAATTTTAAACCATAGCCTCAATATTAGTGTTCGGTTTGTATTCAGTAGGTTGCTGCAGCTTATTTGTAATTTAGCCTCCCACATGGGTTTGGGTCACTGGGCCTGGCTGGCGCCATCCTAGGAACTCTTCACTGACCTGCCCGAGACTTTCGGCTCCCGGCCACTGGTTGGGGCAAGACTTCCGACCCAGCAGGAGGGGAGGGTTTCCTGGGAGCCCTCGCTGACCCCGTGGTAACCTGGCTAGTTCTCCCGGGACTGAGTGGGGACCTGCTCTTGACTGGGTGGGCACAGTTCCCAGGTGCCATGCCTCCCAATGGCAGACTGACCCCAAGGGTGTAGCCAGGGACACGGTACATCTTCTCAAAGCAGCAGAGCCTGCAGGTCACACCCCAGCCCCGTCTCTGGGAGCTGCAGTTTCAGGCCAGGACCCTACGTCCAAATTGGTTCAAGGCCAAAAACTTAGCCAGAGCTCTGAAGTGGCTTAGCTGGATGCCCTGGCCTTGGCGTGGTCAGCGGGTCTTCCTTGCTCCCAACCACACCCCTCACCGAAGCTTCCACCTCACCCTGTGCAACCCCACCGAGTCCTCCAGCTGTCCCCGCCAGCCGTGGGGCGCGCTCTCCGCCCCTGCTTGGATAGACACTCTCTCCTTGGTCCCCCGTCCTCCGCCACCTCCCGCGGTGCTCACTTACCCCCTGATGAAGCAGGGGACAGGGGCTCCGGCCTTGAGCTGGCTCAGCCACGTGGAGCAGACGCCGTAGTGCAGGGGGCCCAGCCCATCTGGTTGGGGGCGCAGAGGGGGCCAGTGAGGGGCCCATCCCAGGGTCGCTCCAGGGCCCGGGCCCCGGCCACGCCCCGCCGCCCAGCCTCACCCTGGGTCCTGTATGCCAGCACGGCCACCGTGAGGTGGATCTCTCCGGGGTGGGCGCTGGGCGCCGAGCTGACGGAGTAGTACCGGGGCTGGAGCAGGGGCAGCTGGGTGAGGAGCAGCGCGGCGGGCAGAGCCACGGACGGAAACTGCTCCAGCACCTCCAGCAGCGTGGGGCAGCGGAACCACTTCCACTCCTCGTAGCGCCGGGGGTCCTGGTGGGGGCGGGGCGCAGTGGGCTTGGAATCCCTTAGCTCTGCCTGCTGACCCCTCTTCTCGACCCCTCCCGCGCCTCAGTTCAGGCCCACAAACATTTCTCCATCACCGCCTCTGTGCCCAGCTCTTTAAGACCTTGAGAATGCTAGGTGAATTAGTAGCTGGAGCTGGGCCCTGGAGCCCCAGTGCGTGCAGCTAGGTGGGCTCCCCTCCCCCAGCCCATCCGGCCTCACTGGCCCCGCTTCCCTCCAGGGTGGCCCCCAACCTGGCTGAGGGTCTCCAGCTCCTGCTGTTCGCCGGGCTCTTCAGCCAGGGTGCTGAGCAGTTGAAGGAGTCGGGGGCTGGGCGGGGAAGTGATGTCCAGGAAGAAGGTGAGAGCCTGGCGCAGGGTGCACGGGGGCAGCCGGGGGTCCCGCACCCAGCCCGGGGGAGGGCCACCTAGGGGTGGTGCACAGGGGAGCTCTGAAGGAGGGGCCACGCCAGAACTGCCTTGTCTGGGGTGAGGACTGCTTCTTGGGGGGCACATGGGGACCGATCATGCCTCGTGGCATTTTATTGGTGACCTTGACCTTGAACAGTGGTGGTGGGCTTGTCTGGGCAGCTCCCGTGTGTTTGGGGCCTCCTCTGCCTTTCCCCCACCCGACCTATTTCAACCCTGGGCACCAGTGCGGCAGAGGTGGAACCCACGCCAGCCACAGGGCAGGCCAGGTTGCTGGGGGAGCCTTTGGGAGGAACCAGAGGGAGGAGACAGCCTCTCGGGGGTGTGTGGGGACAGGTCTGGGAAAGGAACTGTGCTCTGTGGCACAGCTAGCGGTGAGTGGATACGACAACCCTCTGCCAGGTCCTGAACCCAGGGGCCCCTGGGACCATGGGGACGGAGCGGCTCCCATCGCGGCGCCTAGACTGCGCCCCTCACCGGGGCTGCCCTTCTCCAGCTGCTCCACGGCCATGGCCTCGCCCGGCGGCGGCAGGTCCTCCACACGGCTCAGCAGCGCCTCCACGAGGCCGGGCCGGTTGGGCGGGCAGATGCCTATGTGGTCCCCTGGCTGGTACTGGAGCCCCTCCTGGCCTCCGGTGTCCAGGCGCACGAGGATCGTGGCCCGACTGTGGGTGGGGGGAGGGGCCAGTTACAGCGGGGCGGGAGGCAGAACGTGGGGGGAGGAGGGTGCCGGAGTCCGGGGAATGAGGCAGGGACAGGTGACAGGGGGTGTCTTCCTCACGTGGACTTGCTGCTCTGCAGGTTTTCCACTGAGAGGACTGTGGCCTGGAACATCTTTCGTCTGTGCACGTAGGTCAGGCCTGGCGGGGAGGGGCGGGGTGGCAAATGAAACTGAGCCTGAGCCAGGGAGCCAGTGTCCCTGGGAGTTGGTCCTGGGGCCTTGGAGAGTCCAGAGGGCCAGCAGGGTCGGGGGAGAGGTCAGGGCCGCACCTGGCAGCAGCTGGAGGCCCTCAGCCTGGGCACTCAGCCGGTACCTCTGGCGCTTCCAGCTCCGTTTGGGGCTGAATATGTCCCGGGCGGCGGCCTTGGCATCCTCTCCCACGCAGAAGGTCTCACAGGAGGCCTGAGGGGCAAGGTGGTGAGGGCTGAGGAGCTCGAGGGGCCTGATGTGGGAGGTGGAGCTGGGCCTGTTGGGTCTCCAGTTGCCACCTTCCATTCCTGGGGCTGTGGGAGCAGAGGGGCCCGGAAGCGGGAGGCGCCATCTGAGGCTCACAGGCGACTGTGGCATCAGCAGCCATAGTGGCAGGAGGGAGAATGGGCTTGAGATGGAGACTGAGCCTGTGGCACCTCGTTCTTCAGCCCATGTCATGTCTCTGCCACTGCTATCCGTTCGCATATGTTTGTGTCACACCCGCTCGTTACTTAATCTGGGGTGTTAGTCTTGTGCCCCAAGGAGCACAGTGCTCGGCACACGGTAGCATCCAGTGAATGAATCTGCTGTTCTATGCATTCAGACCTGCATTCAAATTCTGACTCCTACACTTACGGTAAAGTGCCTCAGTTTCCCCATCTTTACACCTCATTGGGTTCCAGTGAAGCTGAAATGAGATACTTTACGTAAAGCTCTTATTAGCTCCTGGAGTGAGGCCATGGAGGGGCCTTTGGCAGGTCTGTCCTCCCCTGCACTGGGCACAGGGGGCTGGAGGGGTCCCCGGGGGCCAAGCCCAGGGAGGGTGCGTATTCTATTTGTTTCTGCTCAGGCGCAAGTTGCAAGCCGCTGGGCCAGTCCCCGGCTTGAGCGTCGGGCTTGTCCACGCTGCTTCCTCCCTGCCCGCTCGCCCAGTTCTGTGAATCCGTCTTTTGTGCATGTAAAGTCTTACATCCCTTCCTTCCTTCCTCAGCCCCCTCCCTTCCTTCCTTCCCCCACTGCTACCGCCCTAGTCAGCTCAGCGCCTTCCTGCTTCCAGCTGGAAGCTCCTCCGGCTGACCCCGCAGGCTAGAGAAGGCCCCGAAACCTCGCGCTGCGCCCCTTCCTTCTCCCGTCCCGCTCCTAACTTGCAGGAGCTTCTCTTTGCCCGGATTCTTTAGTCTCCCTCTCCTCCCAGTTCGGACCAGTTTCTCCGGCCTGACCTCCTCCTCCCCAGCAAACCCTCCTCCTGGGCTGCCCTCCTCTCCATCAGTCCAGACCTGCT
>NW_011889097.1:77167-79051 GCF_000151845.1 Pteropus vampyrus | reverse complement strand
CACGGGACCTCCTCCCAGGTCCGCCTGCTAAGACCAGCCTCATTCTTTTGAATGGCTACCCAGCACCCCATCATACTGAGAACATCTGGGTGGTCCAGGCCCAAGGCTCAGATACCCGTGCATGCCGGCACCCTCATTGACATATTTCTGACCCTCATTTACATATTCTGCACCCTCATTTACATATTTCTGCACCCTCATTTGCATATTTTGGTGGAACTGCTGAGTCAGTGGACTCAAAGCCTGATGGGATCCTGATGATCCTCCCAGCGTCAGGGCAGAGGAGCGCTCTTTCTGCACTGCCGTCAACACTCGGCGTTGTGGGTCCTTAACGCTTCAGTTTGATAGGTGGAAAACAGCGCCCGGCCTCCCCGCCCTGATCACTGACATCTTCCAGAAGGCTGAGGCACATCACGTGCCGCCTCGGAAACAGAACTACGCCGAAGCACCTTCACAGAAAAAACAAAACGTGGCCAGCCCACCACATCCAGCGTTAACTGCAGGTGTATTTGGATGGGGAGGTCTTTGGGGTCACCATAATTAGCATGTGCTACCTTAATTTTATTTTTCGCGCGTTTTTTCGAAGTGTAACGTACAGACAGAAAAGCACACATATCATAAATGTATAGCTTTCTAGACTTTCACAAACTGAACAGACCTGCGTCATCAGGGTCCCCTTAAGAAACATCACTGGCACCCTAGAAGTCACCTTCCTGCCTCCTCCTCACTACCGCCACCCTGGGGGGACCAACCCCTCTCCTGAGTAAAACCACGATTCGCTTTGCCTGTTTCTGAGCTTCATACGGAGTGATTCCCATGGTCTGTATTTTTTTGTATCTGGCTTCCTTACACTCTAAATTGTGGTTGAGACTCATCCATATTGCTGCGTGGTTGTAATTCGTTCACCCTCATTGCTGTATCGTGTTTGAATATGCCACAATTTTAAAATCCAGTCTACTGTCGATAAGTTATTTGAGTTGTTTCCAGTGGGGTATTATGAACAATGCTGCTATAAATATTCTATTTCGTGTCTTTAGTGCATATACACCATTTCCTGTGGTGTATATTCCTGGGTTTGCTCCATTTTAAAAATTTGAGGTAAACTTTACGTGCGTTGAAATACACAGAATTTAAGGATGCAGTTCAATCCGTTTGGCTCTTCAGCAGTTAAAAAAAAAATTTCAATGTACATCTAACCCGATGACCCAGCAATTCCACTCCTAAGTATTTTTCCAAGAGAAATGAAAACATAAGCCCACAAAAGCCTTGCACAAGAATGCTCATAACAGCTTTATGCATAATAGCCGAACACTGGAACCGGCCCAAGTGTGCGTCCACGGGAGAGTGGAGAAACACACCGGGTGTAGTCACACAGTGAGGCTGCTCCGCCTGGGACAGGAACACACTACCCCGTCACGCAACCGCGAGACGACCCTCGAAAGCGGGCTGAGCAAAAGGAGCCAGAAGACCGAATGCTCCCCTTCCTAGGACGCCCTAGAGCAGGCAAAGCTAACCCAGGTGACAAAGTCAGAATGGTGGCTGCTTCCGGTGGGGACACTGGCTGTGAAGAGGACTGATTGACAGGGGAAATTGGCAAGGGAACGCTCCAGGGCGACGGAGATGTTCTAGGTCTCGAAAGGGTTGTGGGTCACATGGATGTAAATATTTTTATGCTAAACAAAAGTGAGTGATTCTGTTTTTCTTTAAAAGGCAAATCAGATTGGGGACTGAGATGGGCAGCAAGGCCGGGGAGAAGGCTCATGTCGGGATTCTGCTCTGGGTGTTAAGAGGGCATTTCTCACCTGGAAGCAGGGACACATAAGGGCTCCAGACACGAATGGAGACAGAGCAGCTTGAAAGAGAATGGTTCACAATAAAAGACGA
>NW_011889097.1:63678-76612 GCF_000151845.1 Pteropus vampyrus | reverse complement strand
ACGTCATACTCATCCATGCACAGGACCTGTGGGCAAGGAGAAGACAGATGTCCTGGGGATTGAGGCTCTGATGCTGGGTCCTTCTCACTCTGTCCCCTTCCCCCCCACCACCTCCCACACACCCCACAGGGCTGGACTCAGGCCCCGACTTGCTCCCTGACTCCCCGTGGATCCCCAGGATCCTCGCGGGCCCTAACTTGTGACTCTCTCCTGTCCTCCAGGGCGCATCTGAGGATGCGAATGGACCCCCCACTCCCCCCAGACACCTGCCGCTCTGTGCTCAGCCCTACCCGGGGGTCGAAAGCCTTCCGGAAGAGCCTCCCCAGCTGCTGTGCGTAGCTCTGGGCCCGGCCGGTCTCAGAGCCATACAGGATTGTGGCCTTCACACGCTTGGCCATCACGGTGCCCATGAGTGAGGCAGAGATCTTCACAGCACTGTGGGCAGGGGTAGGTGAGGGCGATCAGGTACATGGAGCTGGGCCTCTCCCAAGCGCACGGGCCAAGCAGGGTCTTGGGGGCACTAAGTGGTGAGTGTGGAGGGCTGGTGCCACCACTGGGGCTGGTCCCCGCTCCCCGGGTTGGGGGAAGGGCAGCATTCCCAGGGCACCTACTTGGCCACTTCCTTAAAGGTCTTTTTCCTGGTGATGCCGGCACCCTTGGCTGTGCTCCCCTTCCACGGATCTGGCTACAGGGGAGTGAGGAGGGCGGAAGGGGATGCGAGTCAAGAAAACAGAAGTTTAGAGGCTGCTTAGTCAGAGCAGGCAAAGCCAGCGGGGTGGGTACCTGGTAGCGGAAGGCAGGGGACAGGAAATAGTTGACCATCTCCTGATGGAACACAGGGGTGAGGCTGCCCGAGATGGGGGGCACGATCCAGGCCCAATCGGCAGGGCAGCCCCCCCTCGCCTTCTGCTCATTCTCCAGGTGCTTCATGAAGGAGGAGGTGGCGGCATGGTGGTCCACAATGGTCACTTTGGCCAGCTGGGGTTTGGGGGGGTTGGGATGGGCTTAGACTCAGCCTACGGGCCCTACCCTTGTCACCCCAAACCCTCCTGTGCTCCGTGTCACCTCAAATCTAACAAATACTGTGTTCTCCTCAACCTGCGTCACCCCCTAACTGCAGCTCAAGGCTCAGCATGCAGTCTCCGGTATCTGTATGCCCTGCGCCCCCAGCCCAAGATCCGAAACTCTCGAGACCCCATAGCAGTACTCAGCAGGCACCGTTTCCCCCAAGCTGCCTTGCTCGGCATACCCTCGGTCCCGGAACTAGAGTTCCTAGACTCCAGTGGGTCCCACAAACTTCAGTGTGCCCCCAGAATTACTGAGCATACACTCGTCAGCTGTGCTCCTGGCACACACGGGCCCCCACGTTGCAGCACCTGGAATGGGATGGGCCGTGTCCCCAGAACTGCGGGCCCCGAGCGCCCCATGGCGGTTGGACTGTAGAACTCCTGCCGCTGTCCCCAAATCCTGCCCCGGTCCCTAAGTGCCACCTCCCTTCTCGCCCCGGGCCTCACGCCCCCTGGCCCGTCTGCCCTGTGCACCTGGTAACTGTGCAGCACCGCCAAGTTGATTTCCACGGCCGCCTTGTCTTTCCACAGGGACGAGGACGTCCGGGTGTCCAGGTCCATGCAGACGGCCACATCCTGGGGGCAAGGGTGCGTGGCATTGGTAGGCGCGGGGCGGTGGGGAGGGGATGGAGAGCGCCTTTGTCTCCAGCTCATGCGTGGCGGGAGGGAGGGTGGTAGGTAGCCTCGGGAGGCCTCACTGCCTAGTTTGGGGCCGGTTCAGGCTCTTGTCTGCAAAGGCACCGCAGAGCAGAGAGGGACCCTGGGCCAGTCGCTTCTCAACCCTGGGCCTTAATTTCTCATCTCTAAAATGGGTCTTAACATTTTGGGGGGCAAAGTCTGCTTTGAGAATCTGATGAAAGCTGTAGGCCTATAGATCCTATCTCCAGAAGGGTATATATACACTTGACCCTGGAACAATGTGGATTTGAGCTGCGCGGGGCCACTTACAGGCTGGTTCCCCAACCGACCCTTGCAGTTCAAACCTGCCTTGCTCAAGAGTCAACTGCACTCACGCAAGCACCCCCTGCCCCCCCGTTGCTGCAGCCTCGGTGCTTCCAGGGCCCTCCCCCAAAGTCCTGGCGTGGGAGGCGACCCCGCGCTGCCAGCGCTCGGATGCTCCCTCGGCTGACGCTCTGTGGATCTGTTTTCGAGTCGAAGGCCCCCGCCCGCCGCCCCCACTGCGGGGCGCTCACCTCCAGGATGTTGTAGCGGTGCGGGTCACACAGGTTCCGCGAGCCGATCTCCGTGCTCATGTACCAGCCGCTGAAGGGCGCCGCAGGGAACTCCAGGCCCCCGATCTCCAGCAGCATGTTGGACACGGCGGGGAGGGCGTACCAGCGCAGGCCCAGGGCCGCGAACCACTCCAGCCTGCGGGCGCCGGCGTGCGGTCAGGTCTCCCGCGAGGCTTTGCCCGCCCGCCACCCCCACGGCAGCCCTCTCTCCCACCTGACCCGGTCCCCCTCGTGCTCACGTGGGGTGCTCCAGGGGCACCTCGAGGACTAGCTCGGGGGGTAGAGTGAAGAGTTCTGGGGACTCGTCTGGGGCCTGGAGCAGCAGGGGCAGCACGTCGAAGCGGCCGTTTCCCGGGGTCCAGCCGTGCTGGATGCAGAGCTGCGGGAGGCAGGGCCGCAGGCGGGTCTCAGGGACCCCTGCATCGGTCACCTCCCCTTCTTCGTCTCGGTGAGGGGCCCCTCTCCCTGCTTCGCTGACCCCTCACCCCAGAGCCCTCGCCGACCGCTTCCCCCTACTCCGCCTCCGCGCCCACCTCGGTGATTTCCACGTTGGCTGGGTCCCCGCGCACCGAGCCGTCCTGCTGTCGGTAGCCCGCGTAGCGCACCAGCTGGCTGTTCCAGATGCGGAAGTCCCCGCGGCCCGGGGTGCGTTGGGGGAACACTGTGATTGCGGAGCTGACACGGGGAGGTGGGGGGGAGCTGGTCAGAGCTCCGACTTCTCTGCGAGTGGGGGGTGGGGGTTGGCCTGGCAGGTTCGGACACTCACCGGAGGTTGCCCCTGTTGGTGGCATACTTGATGTGGCTACAGATGTAGGTGAACATCTCCTGAGCAGAGCTGCAATCACGGGCGTCAAACACCTGAGCCAGCCGAGGCAGGGGGACAGGAGGGAGATGGGGACTTGAGGCCAGCCCAGGAATGCAAGGAAGGCAGGGGAGACTTCCAAGGCTGGGGTGTCACTCGCTGTGAGCCACGGTTCTTTCTCTTCTGGGGAGCCCCCTTGACCATTTGCACCCACACCGACCCCTTCCTGCCCCGCACGCCGCACCCGGATAGCCTGGTCTCCAGCCTATCTCCAGCCTACAGAAGCTGACTCGGTGCCCGGCACGCGGGAGGAACCCTCAGTTTGACGCAGGAGGAACTGTCAAACTGAGGCCTGGGGAAGGGCCCCAACTGATGCGGAGGCCACCTAGAGGTGTGGGTGCTGAGCTCCCTGTTATCCATGGTGCTTAAGCCTCAGCCCTGCCGCGCCCCAGCCAGCCCTCTGACTCTCCTGGAACACAGCGACGATGGAAAGGGAGGGTGGCTGCTCTAGATGTCCTTTGGGGACGCTGCCCATCCTGGCATTTTGATGCTAGGAGGAGCCGTCTGGACTGGCCGAGTGGAGGCCCCAGCAGGAGGCTGGGAGGTCCCTTTCCTGCCTCAGGGAGGAGGAGACTTGGGTTAGTGAGAGGCAGGAGGTGGCAGTGGCTGGCCTGGGGCCCAGAGAGGGATGTAGCAGAGTGGAGTCAAATATAGACGCTCTGATGGGTTCAGAGCTGAGCGCCAGCCTTGAACAACTTAGAGGGCTTTGCTAGCTAGCGTCAGACGGGATTATCCTTATTATCTGAGACTCCTTGGGATTTACAGAGCATGTGGCTTTATTCTAAGTTCTTCAGTGATCAGTTACAGTAAGGAGGCCAAGGTCATGGATCGGGTTCTCCTGTGAGCCAGCTTTCCTCTCTTAGTGTCACAGGCTGTTCCAGCAGCCCAGGCTGGCTCTGAGTCACATGGTGGGGCAGGGAGGCTGTGGGGCTGAGGTGCTGGGGGACTGGGGGGGAGTGATGTGTTTGGGGTGAGGGGCCTGGACTGGGCAAGCAGCAGTCTCTTCCCGAAGGTTGCCCCTGTTTCTGACAATACCCCCCAGGGACCAAAGCTCAGCTGTCCTCACAGACTTGGTGCGTCTGGGTGTCCTCCTGTAAGGCACTGCCATGGGGCTTCACGACCAGGTATTAATGGCCAGGTGTTAGCTACGTGCTGGTCTCTAAGGAAACGGGCAGAGATCTCCCTACTGCTCGGGACCCCCCAGGGAAGCCTCAGAGCGGCCACACCCCTCCTCTCGTCTTTCGTGTCCCCCACCCCATCCTGGGAGCCTGCTAGCCAGCCACACCTGCAGCTTCCCCCACTGGATCCGGCCCACGCAGCGGGGAGCGTTGCGCCAGGCCTGCTTGGCCCCGAACACTAGCTCGCTTTCCCGAAGCTGGTAGGTGCCTGTGGCTGCCACCTCGGCTTCCACCTCCTCAAGCCGCTGCTCGTGGGCCTGGGAGCCGCTCCTGCGAAGGACAGGGGAGCAGAAGGGAGTCTTGTGGGCTGGGGAGGGCCCCAGGCTCCCTGAGGGCGCTGGGGGAAGGCCGGTGGGTGCTGAGCTCAGGCTCCGTGTGGGCGGATTCAGGATGGGGGTCGGGGAAGGACAAGGGTGGGCGTGGGCGTCAGGTCCGGGTCACACCGCTTGATGGCGCTGTAGTACTGGTCGATGAAGTCCCTGGCCTGGCTCAGCAGCTGCTCGGGGGGTGGGGGGCCCTGGGATGGCCGTCCCTGCAGTTTCCGTGGAAATACCAGGGAGCCCAGGCAGCGTCGTGGGGTGCAGGGTCCGTCCTGGATCGCGGCGGGGGGCAGAGGTGGAGAGAGCAGGGAGCACAAAGGTCAGGATCAGGTCAGGGGTCAGGAGCCACGGTGGGAGGTCAGGGGTCAGGCGCCAGGGTGGGAGGGCAGAGGAGGGTGGGTCCTGGGCGGTGCAGATTTAGGGCAAGGGCCGAGACTGGAAACAGGGGTGAGGGTGGGCTGGGTCAGGGCGGGACCCTGGCAGAACTTGGGGCAAGGGCTGGAAGCTGATTGTCACCAAAGTCCCCTGCACGTCCCTTAGCTCCTCTGGTTCTTCCCAGTCTTGTCCTCCAGCCAGTTCAGGAGGGACTGCCCTCAACTTATGATGGGGGGCTCCCACCTTACCTGCTGTGCCCGGGCACTCAGGGTGTCGTAGGTGATGCTCCCCACTTCCCAGTTCTTCACGCGAGGGAACTTGGGCCCCTCCGGGGACCGGGTGGGCGGGGGGCTGTTGAGAGCCAGGGTGGGGTCATGGAGGTGGAATGTATTTCCTTTTGGGCGTACCCCAGAGACCCCTCCGACGGCATTAATAATCCCAATGATTTGTTGCTTGCTTGCCACGTGCTTCTTGCATTTTCTCTCCTCTCATGACCTTAGGAGGCAGGCAATATCTGCATCCCATTTACAGATGAGGGACCTGAGGCTCAGAGAAGTGAATTATCTCGCCGGAGGCCACACAGGCAGAGCTGGTCCCTTCCATGCCCAGGCCAGCCTGACTCCTTCCCAGGCCTCCTGATGCTCAGCCAGACCCGGTGCCGTCGGGGCTATGGTCCTGAGCCCCTGAGTCCCTGGCCCAAGGCCGGTCCTCATCCCTGTGCAGGGCCCACCTCGCCTCTTCTGGACATGGGGTGTCCAGCTCCCGAAACTGCGATGAGCCCTACCTTGAGGAGTTAGTTAGAGGCTCCAGCCTGAGCCCAGCGGGGACTCTTCAGCCCAGATTTCCCTCCCCACTCCCACCCCTCCGGACAGTAGCCATCGTGTGAAGGGAAGCCTCGGAGGCCTTATCACTTCCTCCCAGAGCCGCCAGGCCAGCCTCCGGGAGGAAGGGAGGGCCTCGGGCCCCCGGCGCGCCTGTGCGGAGCCCTTCCCCAGCAGCCCTGCCTGGCCTGGCACCCCACCTGGCCTCCCACCGCGGTGGCCTTCCTCTCTCCAGGAACCTCTGCCCTAAGGAGGCCCCTTCTGGGGGCTGGGGCTGCCGGCTTAGTTTTGGGGTGTGTGGCCATCAGGAGGAGGGGCCTCGAGCGGGGCAAAGGGCTAGCTGCTGTGTCTTCTCGGCTCCCACCCCAGCGGCCTGTGTCTCCTGCCCCAGCTCTGCCCTTTCGGTGAGACCCGAACTCTCGCTGTCCTAGAATTATTCCCCCAGCTCCTTTCTTCTGTTAAATAATCATCGCCATTCGTGGAAGGCTTGCTGTGAGCTCGGACCTTACAACGACCCCAGGGACTAAGTGCGCTATGTCCCTGTTTTATACAAATGCAAGGCTCAGAGAGGTTAAGTAACTTGCGCAAGGTCAAACAGCTCTTGGTGGAAAAGCGGCATTCAAACCCTGGCCATTCAAATCTGGTGAGCTGGCTCCCTTACCTCCGACTTTCACGTGTCGCCTGCTGGCCCTGCCCCCGGCCTCTTGTCTGATCATCCTGTTCTGTCCACACGGACAGCATTTTTGCATTGGCAAGCTGGCCCTCCAGGCTGGGCTGCAGACCCCAGCCCTTCCAAGCTCTGGGCTTCAGGTCTTGACACCCGCCTCCCGCCCCTACCACTTGCTCCTGGCCACTGTGGCCCTCACCTGTGGTCTGGCTCAGGCAGGGGTGCAGGTGCTGGCGTCCAGTTGGGCTCAGACACCGGGGAGGCTGGGCCCTGCTTGCCGCACAGCCCGAGGCCCAGCCCCAGCCCCAGGCCGCAGGGTGGCCCCGGCTCCTGGCCCACGCTCTTCAAGTTGCCCATGTCAGCCTCACTTCAGCTCTGCTGCTCGGAGCAGAGCCCGGGCCTTTTCCTTAGGAAGGGGAGGGGGCTCTCCGGTGCTGGCCCTTGCCCCGCCCCTGTCCCACACACAATGGGACAGGAACAAGGCAGCTGGGAGGCTCTACAGCCTCGGCTCCACGCCCTCCGGCCCAGAGGGAGGGGAGCCGGACGCCGGGGTTCCGCTCCAAGGGCCAGGCTTGGTAAGTGGGAACCCAGGTGTCCAGCGGTGCTGTGGGGCTGCGGTGCAGCAGCTGTGGTACGGGGAGCGGCAGAGTGGGCAACCAGAAGGTCAGAAAGGCCCCTCTGTGGCGTCTGACCAGGGGAGGCCGTCCACCTGGCCCTTGCTGGCCACACCCTGAGCAGAAAGTGAGCACTGCGTCATTAGGAAGGGATGAGTCTCAGACTATTTGTGACCACAGGGACTTTTAGGGTTGCCCCAAGCTCTCTTTATCACCTCCCTCATATCTAAGCCTCCCCGGATCCCTGCCTTCGAGTTCTTTTGGGTTCTCGGGGACACAAGACCAGAGCGGATGCAGTGACACTTTGTCCTTGAGTATGGCATTAGGGTATCCCTTCCCCTCCCAGCCCCAATTTCCTTGAACCCCCGCCCTCCAGTGACTCAAGTGGGGGACACAAAATTGCAGGAAGCTGCCATTTAGGGCCTCCACCCCCACTCTGTCATTCAGTGACGCATGCATCCCTGGGGGCAGTAGGTCAGCAGATAGACTAGGCAGGGACTGCCCACTGGGGAGAGCCTGGAGCCCTAGCAAGAGAGCGAGACTAGGGAAACTACAATTCCCAGAATGTAGGTGGTGCACGGCAACACTCTTCGGGCACCTTGGAGAGTAGTGCATGCTGGGGTTTGTAGTTCTAAGACATTTCGAGGGCTGGAAAAAGCCCATGAGCTGGGGCATCTGGATCTATAGGTGTCCAAGCCTCGTGGATTTGAGACCACAGAGACCAAAGGAAACTGCAAGAAAGAAACGGAAGTTGAGATTCTGGGGCAGGCAGAGCCCGGGAGAGGCAGACAGGCAGACAAACAAACATGTGGATTTGTGTTGGCTGGACTCCTTCGGAAAACAGTGGAGGGTAGGGTTCGGGTGGGCCTGGGTGGGGGTCGGGCCAGCAGATCAGCGGAAGGAATGGGCTGTGCTGTGAACTCTGGGGTCACACCGTGGAATTAGTAGGGTCTGCCAAGGAGGAGGGCGAGGGGTCCTTGTAAACACGGACAAGCCCGAGCTCCTGGAGGCCTGGAGAACTGTGCTGCCCGTCTGTCGGCAAAGGGGAAAGGCTCCGTCCAGACCAGCCCGTGGTCCCGGAGCCCGAGGCCTCACCCCGCCCATCCCCCTTTCCCTTGGGGCAGGCGATGGCAGGCAGACCCCACCACTCAGACATCTGACCCCGTCTCTGGTTCCTATTGAGCCGTCACCTAAGTGCAGGATCGAGAACTCCTTTTCCCAGCTTCCAGTTAACGGACCTGTGGCCGGCCTCCCCAGGGACCAGGTGAGACGGGCATCCGACGCTGAGGTCCTCATGACCCCTTGCCTGCATCGCTGACCACAGCCCCTCCCGTGCTCTCCTGATGTCTGGGCTTCCTCTCGAGACTAGCTGTGTTCTGTACTTCTGCCAGCTTCATCTCAAAAGCAAGGCTTGCCTCGCGCGTTGGCTTTCCCTGAGATCGTCAAGCCAAGGCCACTCCAATACACTGGCCTGACCCTCCATTCTCCAAGTGTGGTGCTCACAGCCTCTGTTTCAGACAAACGGGCTTTCTCGCAGATTCCCAAACAGTCCTCGTGTTTCCTGCCTCCCGGGCCCTTGCCTGTGCTGTCCCCGCCAGCTCCTCCTTCGCCCTCCGACTAAAGGAAACCTTCCTTCCCCTTCCTCACGGCCCAGCCTTGTTGGCTCTGGATGTGTCCTGCTCAGATCTCCCTTCAAGAGAGAATGCGCTGCAGGAGGTGCAGGTGGCAGGCAGTTCCCAGCTGCAATGCCTTCAGAACCTACCCAGCATGTACCCCAAGGCCTCAGGCTTCCCTGAAGCTTCAGATAGTCACTGAGCCCCGGGGCGGCAGACAGGCTCACTGCGTCAGCCCAGCTGAGACTCCTCGGTGGGCAGTCTTTCCGCAGTGCTCCCATCGGCTTGGTGGAGAGCTTCTCAGAAATGGTCTAAGGCTCTCGCCACCCAGTCCTCCTCCTTCTCCCTCTTTCCGTAGAGGTCGAGATTGCACCTCATTCCCGAGGCTTTTCCGGCCTCCCCATCATCTCTCACAGGCAGTACCCCAGACAGTCTCTTCTGCTTCCAACCCCTTCTCAGCCACTTCCCGGGTGACCCGACCCACGCGGCCCTGGTATGTTTCCTCTGGGAGGCCTTGCTCAGCGCCCCTTCTGCATGCTCCGCAGCCGGGCACGAGTACCCTGCACCGAGTAGCTGTGTCGAGGACGTCGGCCTGCTTCGCCGCAAACGCGTGGGCAGGCCTGAACTGGCGTGGGTCTGGGCAGAGGGAGCCATGGCCTGGCGGGGCTGTGTCCACGCTGCACCACGTGTCCACGCCTCCCCCAGGGGACTCTGACAGTTCTTCATTCTTCCACCTCTGGGATGGGCTTTCCCTCCCCTCCCCAGGGCCCTGCCCTGTTCTCCTCTCTCGACCTTGCTCTTTGTCAGCGATCCCGCTACCGTGTTAAGGCTCGTGCATCTCAGTGGCTGACGCTCTTATTAGTGATTGCATTTTAAAGAGTAACTTCTGAAAAAAACGAAAATTTCAAGACCTTGCAGAGTTGACGTTCCACCGATAGGAAAGAACTTGAGTTTTAAAGGGTGGGATTTCAAGCTGGAAGGCGCTTTGGAGAGAACCTGTTTGCGAGCCTGACCCCTTGGTCCCTGACAGTGACTGTGTTTTCTGCCACCGGGGAGGCTGGCTCAGACCCCAACCCCTTAGGCTCTGGTCAGGAAGGGTGACAGACCTTCCCGTGGGTGAGTAGCCAGACCCCTGGCTCATCCTGCTCCCTCAGAGGGAGGCAAACCTTGCTCCTTCCTCCCCTCTCAGAGCGGAGAGCTTTCAGGGCTGGAGATGGGATGCCATGACCTTGGGGGAGGAGAGGCCTTGGCCCCAGGAGTGTGTATAAGGCTGTGGGGCTGCGGGGGTGGCGGGTGACGAGAGCGGAAGGCCCTGACTCTTTATAGCCCAACCCGGGGTTGTTCAGTGTGAGCTGGAAGTGCCCCACCCTCCCCGCTATGAACAGCTTCCTTCCTGCCTGCTGGCAAGGCCTGGGTGGGGAGCCAAGGGGAAAGGAGGGAAGGGAGGGGGGAACTGGGCAGAGGGGAGGGGAGAGCCCTCTTCAGCTCAGGGAGGCCCAGTCGTCAGGATATAACTCATGCTGCATTGAGAGGCTGGGAGCAGAGAGGTTTGCTCAGCTTCCATTTGCAAGGCGGAGGTGTCTTGGGCAGGGTCTGGGGTGTTTAGGACTCAGGCAGTGGAAGGCCCTGAGTGTCTGAAAGGGGCTCCTGGCTGGCACTGGCCGGCGTCAGGCAGCCCCATGAGGAAGCCACATGGGGGCAGCAGAGAGCCAGCAAAGGCCTGGGCTCTGCGGCTCAGAGACAGACGATGAGACCCAGGACGAGTGAGGGCCAGTGACCTGTGCCTCTGAGCCTGGTTGGGGTGGTGGGCCCGCACTCGCCCTCTGGGAGCCTGAAGTGGCGTTTGCATAAGCTTGAAGTTCCTGATGATGACTCTGTGACCGACGCACCCCAGAGGAGCGGGGTGGGGGGTGGCTTCTCACTTCTGCACAGGTCACCTGGGGCGTGGTAAAGCGGAGGCTCAGAGCAGACAGCCGTGTGCAGAGCAGCCTGGTCTGGAGCACCAGGTGCAGCGGCTCCCTCGAGAGGAGAGGAGGCACTTTGGGCAGCTGCCAGGGAGGCGTGGGAAGGAATTCAGGGGCCCCAGTCCCACAGGTGGGCTCCCAAGGGCAGATGGCCCCTGTTCTGGAGACTCTTTTGTCTGCTGGCCCTCAGCCTGGTAGGAAAGTCTGGGGGCCGAGAGGCCTTCGAGAACTCTAAATCCTCATCTTGGGATGACAGGTGACTGTCGACCTGTAGGAGCTCGTGGGGAGTTTGATTCTCCTGAGGCTTAGACTTTTCCTTCTGAACCATCGCTCTAGGTGGATTCTGTGCATGTGGTGTGTGTGTGTGTGTGTGAGAGAGAGAGAGAGAGAGAAAGAGAGAGAGAGAGAGAGAGAGAATGCGCGTATACCTGTGTGTGTGAGTTTGTATGTGTGTACGTGTGAATGTGAGTGTGTATGCGTGTTTGTAAACACACATATGCATGTGCCCTTGGGTGGTGTGCCCTGAGGCTCGTTCCTTCATTTGATTCCTCATCTGATTCTGCCCCTCCAAAGCTAATTTAGACTAAGAACACTGGTGTGAATATGAAAATTTTCACATCTGTGAAGACTTGAAATTGTCCTTTGTTCCTGGGATACAGAGTGAAAACAAGAAATTTTCAAGGTCAGGCTGAGGTGTTCCAAATGATGACTCACGAGCCCCTCTCTCAGGCCATGGAGGCCCTACGTAGAAGGCCACGGTTGTCAGGAGTCAGTCTGACAGGCTCTGCCCCCTTCCTCCTCCCCTGCCCCCCTTCCCTCCTCCTCTCCCCATCTTCTCTCTTTCAAGCCCTCAGCTGGCCCAGTTTCCTGGTGTGGTTGCTGTGGTGCTGGGTCTCTTGGGAACCAGGGCTTTGAGCATCAAGTGCCCAGCACGGAAATTCCGTAGCAACCACCCCTGGGGGTTGCCTGGACGGGACCTCTTCCCGCTGCCTCTCACAAGCCCCGGAGAGAGGCCAGGCCCTGTCTCCCAACCAAGATGGGAGGAGAAGCTTTTAGAGTCCCATACCGATTTGCGAGGTATGGAGACCTTGATCCTAAACCTTTATGTACCTTCTCCAGTCATTGTGCTGTCTTTTTTCTGCTCTCCCAACTGGATTATAAGCCCCTCGACCCCCAATGACCAGCAGACGAGATGTTCCTGGTACGTTTGCTGGTGATGGCAGTCTGAGCCTTTCCTGGGGGTCCCTGTTCTGTTGTCTGCTTTTCTAACCCGAGTCCAGGCTGCAGAAGGACCCGCCAACCTCAGTTCTTAGAGGATCCTGATTTAGATGGTGTTCTGCCTTGTAGATCCAGAAGGGGGAGTGCTCTGAACCTTTCTTTTCCAGGGGAGAAAGACAGATTCTTCTCTTCCTGGACACATTCTGGGCCCTGCACCGTGATTGGCCTCTGCTGTCACCTCCATACCTTTATCTTCCTATAGGAAGTCTCCACGCTGGGCTGCTCTTCTCCAGAGGGACAGAGATGAAGTGTCCTGACCTCTGTCTGAGGACAGCCCCAGTCTTGGTCACCAGCTCAGCCTAATTCTCCCTAAACTCTGCTCCTTTGTAAAGACTTCACCCTTTCCAGGCTTAAAATGATCTCTCCCTACTCTGGAGTCAAAGCATTCACGGTCTGTACCACTTCTTGGTACGTGGAATCTAGGCACTTCTCTTGTTGGCCGACATTATCTGTTCTTAGCTCCTGTAATATTGTCTGTTCGTGTGTGACCGTCTTCTCTTCTCAACTAATTGCAAGCTTCTTAAGGCCCAGGGGCTGGGTTGTCTGCCTTCTAATTTCCCTGGGGGTTCCATACAGCTTGGGGCACACAGAAAGTGATGGACAATTGTTCGTGAGTAGATTGGAGAGATGGTGAAGTGGGAGACCCAGTGGACCTGAGTTCTTTTCTCTGGTCTTTCATGTTGGCTGGCGATCGGTGGGGCGGGATAGCTGCTCTGCAGGATGTGGAACCAGCATTGGGTTAGCATCCACATACTCATCTCCCCACCCAGGCTGGGGTCGGTTCTGAATTCTGCCTGATGAGCTAAGCAGGATAAGCAGGGCATAGTTCCGATGTAGCTGCCTCTATTCAGAGCTCTCCGTGTCTACAGTACTCCGACACTTTTCTCTCATCTAAAAACAAAATCGTTCCCTTTAGTCTCTAATATTTCATAAAGCAACAGAA
>NW_011889097.1:58198-62677 GCF_000151845.1 Pteropus vampyrus | reverse complement strand
ATGGTTGGGGAGAATTAAGGGCTCATTCACTCCTGGGGCTGGAAGGGATCTCAGTGATCAGCTTGTTTGGTCTCCTCGTTTTACAGGTAAGAAAAGTGAGATTTAGTGATTGTCCTAAAGTTATAAACAAGTGGGCCCCTTTCCCTCACTTCTGACCTGGTTTGAGCCTTCGACATCTCTCTCCCGGACTAATGCATAACTCCATGTGGCGGATGACATCT
Source organism: Pteropus vampyrus (assembly GCF_000151845.1). Classification (NCBI taxonomy): domain Eukaryota; kingdom Metazoa; phylum Chordata; class Mammalia; order Chiroptera; family Pteropodidae; genus Pteropus; species Pteropus vampyrus. Next base: position 62,456 of record NW_011889097.1, on the reverse strand, counting down.
TTCCATGGTGGTCGTGCCAATAGATCCTGTCACGCAAGCTTTTCTTACACTATATCAGTGACGTTCCTCCACCGAGAGGTGGGACCTGTGTTCCTCTCTTTGAATCTGAGTGGACGTGCTTATGGCAGAAGTTATTTCATGTGACATTTGATGGTGAATAATTAAAGGTGGTACAGCTGTTGCCTGGACCGCTCTTGGGACACTTGCCCTTGGAACCCAGCCACCATGCCGTGAGGAAGCCAGGCAGCCACGAGAAAAGGCTTCATGTAGGCGTTCTGGCCCCCGTCCTAGCTGAGGTCCCAGCTGACAGCCAACATCAACCACCAAACGTGAGTGAATGAGCCTTTCAGTTCCGAGGTGAGTGGAGCAGACCCAAGCGGTTCTGGCTGAACATGCCCAGATAGCAGACCCCTGAGTAAAATGAATGCTGCCATTGATTTCAGTCGTTGGGGTTTGGGATGGCTGTCACACAACGATAGTAACTGCAACACCTCGTATCTGCCTCCATTTCTCCAAACTATTATACGTGTTTCATTAATTCAATAGAGCTCTATTAGACACCCACCACATGCTAGGATCTGTACAAGGACAGACATGGCTTCTGTATTTGTGGACGATGCATTTCAGCTGCCACCATCGTTCTTCTGCACACAAAATAAATACCACGCTTCTCGGCCCTCTACTAACGGCTCCAGCCTGTGGCTCCACTGATGCCACACCAAATCGTTTTGTTCTCAGACCCGGTCTCCATTCTCCAGCCTCTGGGCCTTTGCTCATGTTGTCCCTTCCACCTGCAGTGCTTCTGCCCTGCCCCAATCTCAACTTCAGGGGCCGGCTCTGAAACCTCCCCTCGTAAGGCCTTCCCAGACTCCTCCTACTGAAAGTAATCGACGCCACCTTGTCACCCTACAGCACCCAGTGCAGACCCACTGCTTCGATCAGCCTCGGTAGACTGAGCCACCGGAGCTGGGAACCTGGCTTCTCCTCCTGTCCCTTCTCCACAGGAGGCCCCCAGTAAACATTTGTTGATGTGGCTAGTGGCAGAACCAGGTCTCCCAGTCGTCAGCACGTCTTACTGGCTTCTTGTGTTGTCAGCCTGGCAGGGAAAAAGTCCCACTAATAGTGGGTATCGGGTTGGCGGGAGGAGACTTTGGTTATGGCCCTGGGATGGGAGGGGGGTGGACAGGTTCACGGCATGTGGAGTTGCAGATGCCAATGAGTGGCTCCTGGTTAAGGGTTTGAGGTGGGTCCCTCCCTCTCTCCCTCCCTTCCTCCCTCCCTCCCTCCTCTTCGTCCTTTCTTCCCTTCCTGCTTTCAGCAAGCCCTGCGCACCCACTTCTGGAGAGGAAACATGCTGTTCCTTTCCTCCAACCCCGGGCCGTATCTGCGAACATCTCCATCTTCGGATTCCAGCTGCACAGGAAAGCAAGGCCCCGCCATGGGGTCCCATCGTCCCCTGCACACCACGGGCTGCTCTGTGTTCTTCCTCCCCCGGGGATCCTGAGGAGCTGTCTTTCTGAGCCCGTCTGACTGGAACTGCTTCCTAGTCCCCTGTGACTGTCACTCGCTCTCCTGGGCTCGATTTTGGCTGAGTCTCGCCTGGCCCACCCCTTGGGGGGCCTGCCAGCAGGAGCGGGCTTCATTTTCTTTTCCCCTCCAGGATGCCCGGCCCGGCCCCCTCACACTGAGCGGGAGCAGAGGGTGGGGCGGGCAGGATGTTTTCCAAAGATTTTTTTCTCTCTAAATTGTCTCTGGGAGCTGAGAGGAGCCTACGTGTCTCCCTGTCACACAGCCCCTAGGGTCCCTCGGCCCAAGCAGGCTGGGGGGAGCTCTTGCCAGGAAAGGTCCCTGCAAACGCTCTGTGAGCAGAGGTTGGGGCGTGGCAGGTTCTAGTGGCTCTGGGATGAAGATTGGGCACTTGCCTCTTTCTCCCGGATCTGGGGGCAGCGGAGGTGGGAAGGTGAGGGGCTGGGAGGCTTCTCCATCAGCTCATCTGTTGCCATTTACCTCTTGGTGCCTGGCACCTGTGGGCCCAGGAGAGATGCCTTTGGAGAGAGGGTGTCCTCATCTGACAACCTCTCTTCTTTGTCCCAGTTTTCGGCTGTGGGGGTGGCTCAGTGGGACTGCCTTCAGGCTCTCCCCTTAGTCTTCAAGAAGTGTGTGCGTGTGTGTGTGTGTGTGTGTGTGTGTGCGAGAGAGAGAGAGAGAGAGAGAGAGAGAGAGAGAGAGAGAGAGAGAGGCCTGTCTGCTTCTCCTCAGCCTGAGGGAGTAACTCTTTCTTCACGCCCAGGAGGAGGGCTACTCTGAGCCTTGTCTCCTCTCTTCTGGGAGGTCCAAGGGCCCCTCTGATTCCTTCGTTTCCCATGGGATGAGAGCAGAGGCCTGTCCTGGGAACATGGGGACCACAGTGTGGACAGCTGGCCGGGCCGGATGAATAGCCTCTCTCTTCCACCTGGCTTTCCCTCGCCCTTGGTCTGGAGAGACGGGGACGATGCTACCTCTAGATGTCCCTTTGTGTCCTCTCTCCCCACGTCCGTTCTCACTGCAGGCTCTTTCTCTCTCTCGAAATCCCCGGACTTGGAGGGGAAGACATGCCACTCAAATGGGGAATCACCTGGACTTAGGGCAGGTAACCCAGCATTCAGGGGGTGGTTGCAGGTGGGGGAGGGGCTGGGCCAGTCATAGACTGGGTTGCACCCAGCGCCCAGATGGGATGATGCGCCTGATGCCAGGTTACAAAGGAAGGGGAGTCTGTGCCACTGAAGGCCCTGGGCATCTCGGCGTGAGTGAGGATGTGAGTGAGGAAGCTGCTGGAGGTGGAGAGGGCCGGAGGGATGACTGTTCAGGCAAGAGCCTCTAGTCTTTTTTAGCATCAGCTGGTAGAGCCACCTCCTTCTCTCCCACTGGCTGCCTCCCTGAGTCACTGCCCACCCACCAGCAAATAAAAAAGGGGTATCATCTGCTGGCCAATGGGCCCGACTAGCCCCAGTGTTTGCATCCTTTTGCTCCTGGTGGAAGGCGAGAATCTGGGTTGGGTGGTCTCGCCCAGAGCTCTTCCTCTGGGGCTTTCTCCTCCAGACTCTGCTTCCTTCTCTGCCCTTTGTTCCTCCCCTCCCCCCCACTTCCCGTGATGGTTTTCCCTGGTGACAAGACCCACCCCCTCGCTCCAGCGACAGAGGCAGCTGCAAGCCCTCAGGGGCCCCCACATGGCCCCATCCATCTAGCTGGGTCTCTGATCCAGGCTACAGGGGAGGGGACCCTGCCGGCTGCTGCCGCCAACTCTTCCCCGCCTGCCCACTCAGCTGTCAACACTCGCTTCCCAGCCCCGGCCTTCCAGAGGCGAGGCCCTCCCTGGCTGCTCAGGCCCGGGACGCCGTGCCCTGGAGACCCTCACTCAGACCCAGGCAGGCGGTGGGCAGGCAGCCGGCAGACACCCGGCCTGCCCTTGAGCATCCTCAGGCCTCCTTGCCTAAATAAGGGAGCTGCAGCTGCAGTGAGCCAGCTGGCTGGGGGGGAGGGGCCGGCGGTTAGGCCAGGGTTTTCCTAGGGGCTGGGCCGCCGCAGCGCCGCAGGGCCCCGAGTCCGCCCGGCCGATTGGGCCTGCAAGGCTGGCCCCGCTCTGCATACGGAGGAAGGGCCTCTTGCACAAGGGGATCCCCGGGATGGAACCTCGCGTTCAGGGGCTTTTCTTTGATCCTGCAGCTAGGAGACCGCAGCTCCTGTCAGAGTGACCCTCTCTGTGAAGGAGGGCCACAAATAACCCCAGAGAGGGATGTGTGTGTGTTGTGGGGGCGGCGGGGGGTCGGCGGGGGTGCGGCTGCCCCTGCTCTGGGTGCGCGCCCCTCTTAAGTCTCTCTCATCCTTATCTCAAATCTCGGCTGGCCTGGGGCCTCCAGATTGTTCAGCCTTTCACATCTCCCGGTTCCCCCCTGACCCTGGGCTTGTCCTCCCAGAGCCCGGGCCTTGCCGCTGTCACCCACAGTAGGCATCGAGCGCATGCTGTGTGTACCAAGCTGGTGCTCGGCGAGACGGGGGGCCGGGGCATAAGGGACCCGCCCTCTCCCTTCCAGTCAGGTCGCCCAGGCCCTCCAGTCCCGGGCGGGGGCGAATCCCCGGACCTCTCCCAGGCCCTCTCAAGGCTAGCTGTCACACCTGTCCTCATGGTTCCCCTACCTAAGGGACCCTTCCTTCTCTTCGGGGCGCGCGAGTCCTGGGGGCTCCAAGGCAGAGCGAGGGGCCGGGTGGGGGGAGGCCTCGG
>NW_011889097.1:40684-56553 GCF_000151845.1 Pteropus vampyrus | reverse complement strand
TGGCCAAAGAGGATTTCAGATCTCTTCTGTCCCGTATTCCAGGAGCTCAGTGAAGGGGGTGGGGGTGGGGCCTGCCTTCGAAGAAACTGGCTCTCCTCTCCAGGCCTGGGGGTGGGGGCCGGGTGGTTTTTCTGCTTCCTCCGAAGATGGTGTGTGGCTGGTACTCTGGACTACTTTGGGCTCACGTGGGGATGGAGGCTGAGTCAGGGGTCAGTGAGCCCTGACTCTTAGGGTTGACGGCTGCCTGAAAGTTTCAGGGGGCCTGGAGAACTGACCTAAAGATGATAACTTTGAAAAGTAATCTCCTGGAAGCCAGGGTAAGGGAGGGCTGAGGAAGTCAGGAGGAGGCCAGATCTTGATGGCCTCGTCCTGCCTCAAGGGGACCTTGCTACACAGCCTGGGCCTCGCCCCGGGGGGATTGCCCAGGGCTACAGCCCGAGGGCTGTGCCTACTGGGAAGGGAGGGGGCAGAATCCTGATTGCTACTGAAAGCCCCAGCATTAAAAGCCAAAGTGGCCGGAAACTCCTGTGTTTATAGAAAGCTCTTATGCCGGGAGCGTCTTCCCTGGCACAAGCTGGGCCTGCTGCCTGCCTGCCGCTCACCTGCCAGCCCAGCTCTCAGGCAGGCCTGGAGCGGGTGAGCCAAGTCTAGCTGAATCGGGGCATCTCTTCCTGATGGGGCCAAACTGAGGTAGCCCTCACATCCCGGGGGGCGGGGGCGTCCCCTTCTTGAGTCTGTCTTCTTACGAGTGGACCACTGTCTCAGGCCCTCCCAGAGCTTCAGATCTTTCCAGGGTTGGCGATGCGGGTCCCTTTCCTTGCTTGCTACGACCTTGGATTTCTGCCCCTGACCCTCAGCTTATTCCCTCACCTGCCAGAACTGGGTTCAAAAGCTGACTGTCTTTTACACGCTGCAAGCTGTGGGCATGGTTCTGAACTTCTTTCGAGCCTTAGTTTCTTCACTTATAATACAAGGATGCCTGCCTTATGGGGTTGTCAGTGTTCGGTGAGATAAAGCATAGCAGGTGCTCTCACGTGGTACCTTCTTCATCCTCTTTAGCGAGCCCATTCCCCAGGCACTGACTGCCCTCCTTAGAAGTATTGACCTGCGAGGTCCGCAGATACTTGGAGGAGTGATTCCCTAGGGATCCCTAGGGTAAGGCGTGCCCGGGGAGCGCCCCCCAGTCTAGGGGGGTGCAGGAGTTCAGGAAGAGAAGCCAGGGGAGCCGGTCCAAAGGGTAGTCTGGCCGCCATCTCTGGCCCTTCCCAGGCTCCCTCTCCAGGCCCAGTGTTTATCCCTCCGCCGCGGCTGACACGCGTTGCTGACACCCGCCCAGGCTGGCCTCGGCCCCAGGCGCGGAGGGGGCGGCAGGCCGCTGGCAATCTGCCCGGGGGAAGCCAAGCAGCCAGCACGAGGGCCGGCCGAGGGAGGGGGCGCACTGCCCGGCCTGCCGGCCGAGGCACCTGTGTCGGGCACAGCTGCGTTCGCCCTCTGCTGGGGACCCCAGTCCCCGCTGTGCTCCCTGGGGCGGGGAGTCCCCGGGCGGGTGGCAGTGTGACAAGAGATTGTGGGGAAGGGCTGGGAACCCCAGAGGCAGGGCTCCTTGCTAACGTGCCTGCTCATCCCCGACCCCCAGGCCGCAAGTTCATCATCGCCAACGCTCGGGTGGAGAACTGCGCCGTCATCTACTGCAACGACGGCTTTTGCGAGCTGTGCGGCTACTCGCGGGCCGAGGTGATGCAGCGGCCCTGCACCTGCGACTTCCTGCACGGGCCGCGCACGCAGCGCCGCGCCGCCGCGCAGATCGCGCAGGCCCTGCTGGGCGCCGAAGAGCGCAAAGTGGAGATCGCCTTTTACCGGAAAGATGGTAGGCGGGGCCCGGGGCGGGGCCACGGCGAGGGGCGGGGCCACCGCGGGGCGGGGCCGAGAGGGACGGGGTGGGGGTGGGGGACAGTGGGATGGGGGCTGCGGGGAGCAAGGCTGGAACCTGAGCGGGCTCCTTGGGGGCGTGACACCAGCTTGGAGCCACTCTACTGCGCTAGGTGGGAGTCGCGGGCTGAGCGTTGGGGCCGTGGGGCTTTCTGGTTCTCTTCACTACACTCATTCTGGTGGAGTGGTTTTCGGGGTGGCTAAGGGGCTGCTTGGCTGTGGGTCTGGGGCCTCTGGTTCCTTCCTCCATGGGCAGATGTGGGCACGTTCAGCTAGGTGGACTGGAGTTGGACGGGGCCGGGAAGGCAGGTGTGTGCGTGGACGGAGGTCATAGGTCAGGCTGGCGGTCCGGCGCCGACCTCCGGCCACGACTGATCTGGGGAGATGTCACTGAGGGCGAGGGTGGGGAGGGCTGCGGGACTCTGGCTCTCTCTCTGCTGCCCCTTCCTGCCCCCTTTCTCTTCTGCACTTAAGCTGCACCTGGCATGAGGTGCGTGCCTCTCCCCAACCTCAGTTCCCTTTGTCTCATCTGTCGAGTGCCCCGCCCGCCGTCCCTTCCTTCGCCAGGTGTCTCTGCTCAGCCTCCGCCTTCTAGCCCAGCTGCTCTGGGCTTCCGGAGAGCGGATAAACAGAGCCCTGGGCCGGCCCGCTCCCACATCACGCCTGTCTTGGTGGGGTGGGCTCTGCTTAGGGAGTGCAGTGCAGAGGGCTGGGGAGGTGGCTGGAGAAGGTGCTGCTGGACTGCCCACGGCTGCCCAAACCTCGCTGCTCACCAGCGTTTATCCAACGAGCATTTACTGAAGCCTGGATCTTGCAGGTAGAGCGGTGAACAAGACAGACGAGGTTCCTGCCCACAAGGAGCTTCCCTGGTGTAGACAGCATCCTGTACCCCCTCTCCCCCCAGGGGGGTAGGCAGAGTGAGCCTGCGGCCCCATGCCCCTGGCCCTGCCTCTTGGAACTTCCCCTGTATGCTCACAGTTGGCTGATGCTGCCCTGTAAAGGCTTGTATCCCCGGATGACCCTGATTTTGCTGGGGTGCCCAGCCAGTGACATCACTGGACAGCACCAGAAGGGGGGCACGCTCATTGGGGCCCTGTGGAAGAGGATTTGCTCATGGCACTTGGGGATTCTGGCAAGGAGGCAAGGGCTGCAAGACTGGATGGAAACTCCGAAGGCAGGGCCTCTGTCTGCTTTTTCACTGATGTCTCCCAGAACCTTAATCAGAGCGGATCTGCTTTCGTATCTGCCGGGCCATCTAGTACTAGCTAACGTCGGTGGGTGGCTTCTTTGTGCTGGACACTGGGCTAAATGTTACACTTACATTATCTTGTGGAATCTTCACAACAACCCTGGGAGATAGATACAACTTTTTCTCCATTTATGGATAAGAAAACAAGTTCAGAGAAATTAAGAAACTTTTCCAAAGTCACACAGCTAGTAAATAGCAGAGCTGGGAATGGAACCGTGTCTGTCTGATCAGAGCCCTACCCACTCTGTGTCACGTATTAAAAATGACACCAACTAGTTACAGGGGAACCTATAGATGCATGTTATGTTTTGTACAATTTTATTTTGAAAGTTACAAACCGTTGGTGTAATGAACGGAATGTGACTACGTTAAGTCCTGAGTTCAGGTCTAACACCAGAAATTATGTAACATGGGGCAAGTTAGTTACCGCCTCGAGCTCGTTTCTACTGCGACGCTGTACTTACGCGGCCCCTCGGCACGCTTCGGTCTTCTCTGTAGTGTGTGCGGAGCCGGCCCTCCCTCCTGCCCCAGGCTGGCTCCTTTGGGAGAGGATGGCCACGGGACCCCTTCTGCAGAGGAACTATTATGGAATCTTGGTGACCTTGAGGATCACTTAATCCAGCCCACTCGAATTACAGGTGGAAAAACTGAGAAGCAGAAGCAGAGGTCCAGTTACCAGAGAATCAGTAGAGGGAGTGGGACTAGAACCCAGGCCCCTTGCCCAAGTTCAAGCTCTTTGCCCCCTTCAAGTTACGACTCCAAACGGGGCTGTGACCCAGAAAATTCTGTGCCAGCCATCTCTGCCCTCACCTAGTTTCCATGGGATCAGGTAGCTCCTGCTGGCCAACAGGCTGGCCCGGGCCCTCAGGTCACGTGGGTCCCCACCTGTCCTGGCACTGGAGGCCTAGGACGTAGGCCGATTTCCTTTGTTCCCCCCTCCACCCCCGCCTTGAGGTGCTCAGTCCCTTGGGAGGATCCCCAAGGCCCGGCCTGGGCTATGTGTGTGTGTGCACAGGAGCTCAAACGTTTGTGCGTGGGCAGAGGAGCGAGGCAGAGGTGTGCAATGCCAATGCCACCTCTCGTTGCTGTCCAGGCTTTTCTCAGCATCTCTGCCTGGGCCAGCCCCAGGGGAGTGGGTCCCTGGGCTTCAGCCCCAGGGAGGTGGGTGGCGGGACAGGAGGTGGGGCCTTTTGCTGGCAGGCGCCACTGCGGACAGCTGTGCCGCGTCGGTGCCTCTGGCCTAGCTCTGTGCAGTATCAGGGCCCGGAGCCAGACAGCTCCGTTATGTAGCTGCTGGGAGGCAGGGAGGCTGGACTGGGGGGGTGTGGGCTGGAGGGAGAGACACAAGGTGCCAGGGACTCACTGGCCCTGTGTCCGTGCCCCTTAATGTTAGACCGAGGACGAAGGTGGCACGGGAGCAGAGCCAGGCAGTGTGGGGCTGGCAGGTGGCGGTGCGGCTGCGGGACCCAGGGGCCGTGCCTGGGCAGCAGATGCTGCTGGTGTACACCTGTATCCCCACAGCGCTGAGGGGTGGCCTCGGGGCCCTTTGATCTGTGGCTTCTCCTTGCTTGCTGCCCTCCTGTGCCAGGCCACGTGGGGGTCCCCTGCTCTCTGTCCCTTGCGGTCCCTCTGCTCTTTGTTTCCACCGCTCAGCAACCCGCCTGACGCCGCGCTCAGCCTGTCTGCCTGTGCCCGCGGTCTCCACTGCTTTCCTTCTCCCCATGGCTCCCTCCCTGCGCCTCTCTGTCCCCCTGGTCTTTATCTCTTCCTCCCTGCATCTGTCTCTCTTCCTCCTCCCACCAGGCCCCCCTGAGCCTTTCTCCCTCTGGAATCCGTCTGGCTCCCCGTACCTCTGCCTGTCCTGGCCTGGTCTCCATGTCCCTGTGTCCCCCAGAGCCTGTGCGTGGGTGGGGATGGGGGTGTCTCTAGAGAAGAGTCTGTCGGCTTCTCGGCTCCAGCTGCAGGCTGGTTGCCATGGTAACAGGGTCAGAGGGCCCCACTGCAACAGCTGAGCCGTGGGCTGGGGGAGGGGTGGGGACTTGCGGGCCAGCCTGTGCCCCATGTTCCCAGTGCCTGTGGGGAGCCAGAGCCCCAGAGGTGGCTACAGTCCCCAGACTGAGACCCCAGCTTCCCAGGTGCTTGTGTAGGCACTTCTGGCACCAGTGACACCCCTATGGGTCTCCTTGTGAGGGCAGATTTTCTGCACACGCCAGGCCATTTCCCCATCTCCTCCGTGTCCCCTGAAATCAGGCTCCTAGCTGTGACACTCCCACACCACTACTTCTCAGCATAGCGAGCCCCTCCCCAGGCTCAGACACCCACTCCCATCTGACCGTCCTGAGCCTCAGGCCCCAGACCCCTTATCAGTCTGGTGGCCGGCGAGGCAGTGCCTGGATATATGGGGTTGGGCAGGCAGGTCAAATGGAGGCTGGTGCCTAGGCGTGTCCTTGAGATGGGAGCAGCCCAGAATCCACCCTGGGGGACAAGGTTAGACACAGGGAGCACTTTTCTTGAGAGGCAGAAGCCATCAGGGGTTCCCTTCACCTTGGGGTTCCCTCCATGCCTAGGTGCACGGAGACGGGACAGGTGAGAACACCTGCATGCGGCCAGGAACAGGGCTGCTGTCCCCACAAGCACTCTCCCTCCAAGGCTCCAGGGAGGGATCCCCCTGAGCTGGAGCTGGCCCACTTGGTGGCGTCTTGTCCCAGCCCCTCCCCGGGGTGAGGCAAGCCTGCCGGGATTGAGGGGCGTCAGCCACTCCTGGCCAACTCTGGGGTCTGGAGAGTGTCGCGAGGGTGGCTCCTCCATGTTGTGTCTGCTGTGGCCCCCGGAGAGGAGCTATGTAAATATTTGCACAGAGCCTGCCGGGATGGGAGCAGAGTTTGATGGTGGCCTTGATTCTGGGGAGGGAGGCTGTGGGCAGCAGGAGGGCCAGCGTGGGGGTGCACGTGTGAGACGGGGTGATCCTCAGCCTCTTTTGTGCCCGGAAGTGGCTTCCAGGGTGGTGTGACTTGAGAGGTTCCACACGTAAACATCTCTCCCGAGGGTGCTTGGGATGCCTCCATTAGAGGACCTTTAATGGGTAGAGAATGAGCCTTTTTCTTTAAAAACACATTCTCTCATCACCCCTCCCCTGTGTGCAGGGAAGAAGGTGGAAATATCTAGCTCCTTAGTGTGGGGGAGTTTAGCAGAAACTTTCCTGTCTGACGTGGGAGGAGGGCCCTGGGGTCAGGGCCAGAAGGTGGGGGCGGGGCAGTGAATGGACACACCTGGGATAGGTGATGAGTACGGGGGAGGTCCTGGATGAGCCACTGCCCCCGTAAAGTCCTGTCCTGTCCTTAGTCCAGGGCCCGTAAAGAACACCATGCTGTGAACTGTGGTTGGCCTTGAACGAAGCTCTCTCTGTTTCGGGGACGCGAGGCCCCTCGAGGGCAGGCCGTGTTTCCTCCGTGGCCCACCGTCTCCCTCGCTCGCAGTTCTGGATCAGGTGGCCACGTCCGAACTCTCCCACTAGACCGTGAGCTCGGTGAGCACAGGCGGCAGCTTCTTTTGTTCTCTGTTGTATCTGTGTCTAGTGTCTAGTGGGAGCTCAGTGTGGGCTTGTTCAATGAATGAATGAATGAATGAATGAATGAGGTGGGCAGTGTGCTGTGTTGCAGAAGCCCTGCGTCGAGTGTCAGTGACTGGGGAGCAATGTCTGGCTCAGTTACAGAGTCGTTGTGTGACTTTGGGCGAATCATTTTCCTTCTCTGGGCTTCAGCCTCTTCCTCTCTGAAAAGCCTTAGAATAACCGAATGCCGGGCTGGGAGGATCTTAGAGGACAGAGAGACTGTCAGGGCCAGAAGAAGGTGGGCCAGGGAGAGGTGGCCTGAGGTGGCCACTGAGAGAGCTGGGAGTCTTCTAGCCCTGCTGTGTGTGTGTGTGTGTGGCGGGGGGCTCTGTGGGGGTGCAGGGAAGGCATCTGAGACTCTCAGCCTCCCCCAACTCAGAGGTGAACCAAAGAGGCCTGGGTGGGGACCAGAGCTGGGGAGGTGTTGGTGGCAGCTGCACCGGCAGGCTCACGGACATGCTAACCGTGAGTGTGCGTCCAGTTTGCACGCTGGGACACATGCTTTCAGGCAGGTGGTCCTCATGGCGCTCTGAGAGGCTGGCCTCCTCTCCGTCTTCACAGTGGGGAAACTTGCCTAGATAGAAAGGCCAAGGGGCTTTATCCAGCTAGTGGGTGCCTGAGTGGGAACTCCCACCCAGTTTCCCCTCTCTGCTCCAGGGCCGTGCCCAGCGTACGCTACTGACGCACAGGCTGTCTTGCCCCAGAGGGCCCTTTGGGGGCACGATGGGCTCAGGTTCCCAGGAAACGTGGATGGATTTTAGCTCGGTCTCCAGAGCTGCAATTTCTCATTGGCTAAGTGGGATCCAACACCTGCCCTGCCAGGTATTGGAGGGAGAGGTGCCGAAAATCAGGTGACAGATGCCAAAAGGCAGAGTCAAGTGTGGAGGCTCATTCTGCTGGCCATTAGACGGGGTGTCATCCGTGACCAAGAGCAGGTCCTGGCCAACCGTGAGAAGCGAGGCGACCCAGGGCCTCAGCATTTTTGTCCCGTATAGAGCTCCCCCTTGCCCTGTGCCCCACCTGCTTCTCTCTCTCCCCGCCAACCGCACACCGCCCCCCACCGCCCCCCACCGCCCCCCAGGCTTCTGCTGGCCGCAGCTCTTGCCTTTTCCCCAAATCATGGAAACCACATTTGTGCTATTGTTTTTTGCTTTTTCTTTCACTCGATTTTTTTTTTCCTTTTTCTTTCATCTCACTCTGTAGTCCCATTACCCTCCCCTGAGGCGACCATTCAAATGTACTTCCTGTGAATGTGTTGCTTGCATCAGTTCTTTGCAAAATGTGTATTTTGTCTGGATGCATGTAGGTTTAATTTATGTAAACGATATGTAGTATGTATTGTATTCCGGTGTTGACTTTTCTTACACAAGAGTTTGCCTTTAAGTCCATTCAGGCTGTTACTTGACATCTGGTCTGTAGCTTCCTGTTCTATTGATGTACCCATCTCATTTTCTCCCGGGGGAGGCCCCCCAGAGCATCTCCAGAAATAATGCTGCCGTGAAATCTTCACCCATGGCCCCTCTGGCTCATGCGAAGGTGTCTTTGGGATGCATCCCCGGGGGGGGGGGCATTGCTGGATCACAGGGTCTGCACACCCTTCATTCACCTGAGTACTGTCCGACTGTGTTCTAGCACGGCTGCAACCATCATCACCCACCTGCACAGAATGTGAAATTCCCGTTCCCCCCACGTCTCTGCCACGCCTGGCGTTCCCCACCTTTCTACTTTTTGCCAGTCTAATAGGTGAAAGTGATATCTTGCTGCTTGAATTTGCATTTCTTTGATTTCCTGTGAGGCAGAGCAGCCGTCTCCCAGGCTGGACAGCCTCTCGGGAATCACCTGCTCTCATCCTCTGCTCACTTTTCCATTGAAGCCGCTGTCTTTTGTTCCCGATGGTCTGCAGGAGTTGCCTGCGTATTCTAGAAATACAAACACATACAGTTAAATATTCAGTATGTATATTCTGGATATTAATTCCTGTTGAATCAGGATATTGCAGAGATCTTCTCCCATTCAGTCATCTGTTAAATTTATCCGACAAAGATACTCAATTTTGATACAAATAACATGGTTCGATTTTTAGTTTTACGCCTTCAAAGTTTTGTTGAAGAAGTTTTTCCCCATCTTGAGCGTGCGAAGGTCAATAGTTTCTTCTATTAACCGAATTGTTTTATCTTTCTCAGTTGGGTCTTTAATCCATTCTGAGCCTACCTCAATGTGTGGTGTCAAGTAGGGATCAAGTTGTGTTTTCTTTTCCGTGTACTGAGCCAATTTTCCCAACACATCTAGTAAACAGCCTGTTCTTTTCCATTGATTTCTGGGGCCGTTGTGTCACCGCTTCATTTCCCATATATATCCACGGGTCTGTCTTTGAGCTCTCTGTTCTGTTCCAAATATTTGTTTGTCTGTTCTTGCATCGAAACCACATTAAAAAGAAACAAAAACCAAAAAAAAAAAAAACCCCCAAAAAACTATCGCATTTAGTATGTCTTATTATCTAGAAAGGCAAATCTTCTCTCTTTATTCTTTGTTCTAAAGGTCAACATAAGTGTTTGTGGACCTTTTACTTTTCTTTATAAACTTCAGAGAACTTTTATCGAGTTCCTGGGAAGAAAACCCCCACTAGAATCTTGATGGGAATTAAGCTGGTTTTATATACAAATTTGGGGAGAATGGATATCCTTATAAAATTTTCCCATGCAAGAGCATGGATTGTCCTTCCGTTTATCAGATCATTTCTGTATTTTTTATTAGTTTAAAGTTCCGTTTTGTTTTATTTCCCTATAGAGACCTTGTACATTCTTGGTCAATTCCTAGACATTTTATCATTTCTTTGCTGTTACGAAAGAGGTCTTCTTTTCGACTGCCTGTTCTAATAACTTCGTGTTGGTGGGAGAAAGGCTGTCCAGGTTCGTGGGCTGATTTTGTATCGGGCAGCTTCGCTGAACTGTCTCATGAGTTTTAATAGTTTATCTGTTGATTTTGTCGGTTGTCTAAGGAGATGATCCTATCATCTGCACTCAGTGTCCGTTTTCTCTGTTTAAGTTTGGGTCATTGTCGTATGTTTTGATGCTCGAATGTTCCCTCGGACTTTTCAGTAGGCTTTCGCGTGCGTCTTTGTTGGGGTGTCCCCGTGTGCTGCGAGGTGGCCGAGTCCTCTCGGTTTAATGATTGAGAAGCTGCCACAGATTGGGTGACCGAGGGAGAGCTGGAATTGGGGTGGGACATTCTTGAGGGACCCCTTAGGCATTCTGGGGTATGCTGGGAGCCAGGATGGGGCACAGTTCTAGAAGCTTACAGAGGCCTGGAGGAGGGCAGGGCCCCCAGGTTGTCTCTCGGTGGATGGTGGCTGTGTAGAGGTCACGGTGAAGCGGCTGGCGGAGGTGTGAGGCCCAGAAACACACCTGTATTCCACGCTGACTGCTGCAGGATTTCACAGTGCTTCAGCGGGAGGCACCACCCTACTTCCCACGGTGGTCCCGACAGCTGTCCAGAGTCAGGATGGGTTTGAAAGGGGCCGACTCTGTTGGGAAAGGGCTGGCGGTGTCCCCGGACGCGAAAGGGAGCTTAGAGGGTGCGGTGACGGCCCTGTCCACACAGGCCTGGCGTTAGCGCAGGTCACTGCCTCTAGTCCGGGATCGGTCCTCAGACACTGCTTACCCAGCATCTCCCGTGAAGCCAGCTCGACCCTGGCCTCAGGGCTGTCACTCTGTGGGGAGGGCGGAAGCTCACTCCGGAAGCCCGCGTACAATTATCTCCTCAATTAGGGATATAGTTTTAAAAGAGTTCTCCACGAGAAATGTCCATGGAGGCTGGATGGAGCGGTGAAGAAAATCTTGGGGAGGACTTGGAGGGAAGCGGGCGGCGTGGGGAGCTGGAGGACTGGTTGAAGCTGGGGTGCACTGGAGGGGGTGCTGAGGCCAGCCTCCTCGGGACTCAGCGTGTCTGCGTGTGCAGAGATGGGAGGCCTGGCCGGGAGGGGGGCCGCAGGGCCTCCTGTGATCGGGAACAGGGGACCTGAAGGATTCTCGGGGCGGGAAGACTCCAGGAAGTCTGAGGAGAAAGGTGAAGTGTGGAGGCCTCCTGGAGCGGGGGTGAGAGCGGCTTTCCCGCATAAGCACGGCCTTGCTTCACCTTCCCGGGGCCTCTGGGGAGCAGGGCTGGTGCCTCCCACGTAGCTCAGGTTGAGTGGCACCCCGCAGACTGGCGTAGGCCTGGGCTGAGCCCCAGAGCTTTTCTAGAAGGAGCTTTTCTACTGAGGCTGTCGCCGTGGGTTTGGCGGGGGTCTGGGTGGCCACGCGTAGGCCCCTGAGGCCCTCCGTACTGTCCTCTAGGTCCCTGGGAAGGTGTCAGGCTGGGAGGGTCGTGGAGGGTCTATCTGCAGACACCCTTCTGTGTGAGTTGGGGTCTAGATCACAGCTCCCAACACTTGCCCGGCAGTGAGTATTCCCCACGGATGCCGGTGTGGGGCAGAGGATGGTCTCTCTCTGTCTTCCTCACACACACACACACACACACACACACACACACACACACACACTCATGCACACTCACTCATTCACAGGCTGGCCTCTCTCAGGCTTCCCCACTCTGTCCCCTGGGCCTGCAATGTCCCTGGCTTCCCTAGGCCCCTGGCTGCCCATGAGAGCACTGTTAGTGACATGGTGGCCCCCGTCCAGGAGCAGCAACTTCTGCATCTTCCTGTCGCCGCCACCAGGCTAAATATAACCTGACACTGCACAGCCCAGGGCTGCTCAGTGACAGGCTCTCTGCCTGGGGGCGGACAGGGCCGACTGGGGCCCCAGCCTCCTGCCCTCAGCGTGACTTTGGGCCCAGCTCCTCCTGTTGGGGGTGAGGCAGGGAGGTAACCGCGGCTAGAACGGCAGCCTCCCCGAGGTCACCTTCCCTGCAGGGCCCCGGCACCCTGCCTCGTTACAGCTCTCGATGCTTCCACAAGGCCATCTGTCATCTCATCTGGCACCCGGGGCAGGAATCACTCATCCTGGCAGTACCCCTAGGGAGTCCGAAGCTCAGAGAGGTGGATGACCTGCCCACAGTCACACAGCGATTGCTCAGGCCGCCTGATGGTTGGGTTGGGCAGCTCAGCTCGGCTCTCGGGGTTCCCTCCCTGCCTGGGTTATTCTCTCTCCCTCCATCTCTCCCGGGCTCTGGGGTCCTGTGGACTGGGCGTCACAGCGAGGACACGTGTCGGGCTGTGTTGTCCATGGTGTCCTGGATGCCTCACATGCGTGTGCTCAGTGAATGCTCGTGGGAGGAAGAGCCACCCCCAAAGGCGCCGTGATGACACCTAGTTTGCACGCAGAGGCTCTGACCTGGGGGGCTGCCCAAGGACACTCAGGGCCCCTGCCAGCCTGCCCCCTGCCCCCCAGCCTGTGCTGCCCTGATCGATAACGCCTGCCCCCGCTAAAGCCGAGTGTCCAGCTGAGGCCAGGGGTGTCCAGAGGCAGAGAGTCAGCTGGGACAATGGGTGGGGCCCTTGGACGGGTTGGGGTGCTGGGCAGGGATGGGCTCCCAGGTGTAGGTGGGCAGCAGACGAAAGCAAGCCAGCACAGCGCTCCGATGAACGAAGGCATTTCCCTGGGGTCGGGAGGACCCCGTCCTGCTGCACCCGGAAGATGTCCAGGCCTGGTTCTCCGCCAGGGCCTGTCCCGCGGCCCCCTCCTCTGCCCTCCCAGTGACCTGCGGTGAGCCCCTTGACCTCCATCAATGTACGACTGCATCTCCTTTCCTCTCTCCATCCTCACAGGGCCAGGCTGCCCCTGGCCCAGGAGGCGGGCACAGTCTGGGCACCCAGCCTCCCCACCCAGAGCCAGGTGTCCTCAGCTGGGACTGGAGGTTGAGGTGTGAGTGGAATGTTCTTCGCATCAGCCAGCCAGGTGGCCCGGGGCCTCTCCAGCTCCTCCTGCTCCCATTATCAGGACCTCCCCTTGGCCCAGCGCCTGCTTTACATATGTCATTCATCTCTCCAGCCCTCATGGGGTGGGCATGACCTCTCCCATGTTGCAGATAAGCACCCTGGGGCTTGGGGAGGGGAGGTGACTTGCCCAAGGTCATTCTGACACAATGAGCAAAGGCCACCTGACTCCGACGCCGCCCCCTTCATGTCGGGAACCACGCAGCCTTTCTGTGGGCAGTGCAGGGGCGTGGGGAACGTTGATGGGTCCTCCTGCTCCCCTCTACCCCTCCCATGCTCTCCGAGCTCGGCTGGGAGCTGGCTGCCTCCAGAGTGTGGGCTGTGCCTGCCACGGAGTGGCTCCCCGGGGAACTGCAGCCTCGCCCAGCGCCAGCGAAGGAGCCTCTCTGCTCCTCGGGGAGCCACACCGGGCGCGGGGCATGGTCAGAGGGAGAAGAGGAGCAGAGTAATGGGCAGGGTCCTGGGGCCAGCAGGGGCGGACCTGCACTGGCGGGGTGCTCGCGCTGTCGCGTGTGCAGGGGCTGGCCCAGGGCGCCTAGAAGCGACTCAGCAGCTGACTCCCAACACCTCTCCCGCGGGCGGGCGGGAGTTTGCTCTGCGCTGATGCCCAGCTCCTGCTGTCCCTGTGCCCCACCCCTGGCCTGGCTGACCTTCAGCTGCCCTCGGGGATCCTCACCCCCCATCACCCCGGCCAGTGGTGGATGGGGTCCCCGGCAGGTCTGGCTGGAAGGCTCGGGGTGGGTGATGTGGCAGCTCACAGAAGCCCCAGCAGACCCAGCTGGGTGGTGGGAGGCAGAGCCTCAGAGTCCTGGCTGGTTCCCGCCATCCGCTTTCCTTCCTTCTACGTCCCCTTGAAAATAGCAGCTGGAGTCCCCCCCCTCACCCCCACAGCCATCAGGCAGGGCTCCAGGACACATTTTTGGCATAAGCTGAGCTTTGACAGGGTTATTTGAAAGGAAAAATTCCTTGACTGTCACTAAGGGAGAGGGCCAAGGGGACTCTGCACGTGACTGTGTGTCTCAGGGCAGGGACGAGCCCGAGCTGCGAGGGGCTTCTCTCCGGAGGGTCCGCGGCCTGGCAGAGGATGGGGTGCCAGGGTCCTACGCCGTCTGGGCAGCATAACGCAGTTTTGGCCCCTCCAGCTGAGAAGACTGGATGGAGCGGGCAGGGCGCTGAGGCCTCAAGTTCAGAATCTCGAGACTGTCGGGGGCAGAATCCCCGCCGTCCCGAAGGGCTGGGCTTCTCCGGGTTCCGGACTCGACTTCTCTGGGATGAGTTTCCTGGTGAGGAACGAGGAGCAGAAGCCTAGAACACTGGGGTCCCGGGGTGGGTGTTGGGGGTCTCCAGGGCTACGGTTTCTTGGTCTGTGGCCTCTCTTTAGTCCCGATGAGGGCCAGTCCCTGCTCAGGCCGCTGCCGGCCATCACCATATTAGGACATAAACTCTAGGCGGGCTGTCTGGGTGCCAAACGGTCTCCAGCTGGGCCCGGCCCCCTGCAGCTTCCAACACCACAGCCGTGCTTCAGCTGGGCCATGTCAGAGGCCGGAGGTCAAGGGACAGGAGCAGCTGCTGGAGGGAGACCCAGATAAAGCCCTCCAGCTCAGGTCCTGAGGGCCGAGCTGTGAGGGCCTGGGATGCGGTGAGTGGAAGGGCTTTGGGCGGGCGAAGGATTCCTGGTCAGCCCCTCCCCGGTCCAGCTCCCTCAGCTGGTAGAGGGGCTGCTCTGCAGGAATCGGGCCCTCCGTACCTGGCCTGCTCGGGCCCTTGCTAAAGTGGCTGTCACACTCCCCAGGGCTCAGCCCCCTAGGACTGGTGGCAGGCATCAGACACCGCCCAGAGCCCCTTCAGGTCGCTGGCCTCTCCTCTGACTTGGTTTGCCACCCCCACTTGCTCTCCGCCCCTCCATTCCTGGGCGCTCCTCACCGTCAGCATCACCCCATCACTACCCCCACTGGTCAGTGCCTGCTCCCTGCTCCCTGGAGAGTTAGGCCCCTGTGGTTTAGAGAAGACAGATGAGCAGGGGCAGTGAGACCAGAAAGAAGCCTCTGCCCCAGAAGGAGGGACACGACGGACATGCCTGGTCCCCCAGGGTCCATAGAGGAGGAACACGGTGTTAGAATGTGCGTCGGGGTCTCCTGGAAATCAGCAGGAAGGAGCGTGAGGGGCCACGCGCTGAACGGGGAGCAGAGGTGGTCGGGGCGCAATTGGCCTGGCGGACCGGCCTCACCTGGGACAGGGGCTCTGGTGGCCAGACAGACAGACAGACAGAGTGGGAGATAAAGACAAGGAGAGACAGAGATCAAAGATCTAGAAGCTTCTTGAGTGTCTGGCGAAGGATCACTTCTTTCTTTCTAATGTGTCCTGGACCAGTATCTTTGTGAAACGCAGAGTCACGTGCTTGGGAGTCGTGGCGATGCCACACTGCTGTAAAGGTTCTGAAACGTCCGCTCTCGACTTCCGCACGTAGCTCGCTGTGGCCTGACCGCGGCTGGGGCCGACGGCAGAGGGAGCAGGGACGCGGCCAGGGAGGAGCGGCCAGCCCGCGCGTGGCGTTCAGTGCATGCCCTGTGTGCATTTCCCTATGGGCTTTGCATGTGTTGACTTATTCGATCATTACGACTCACGGGAAAGGAACTATTATCGTTCTTGTTTTGTAGAGGAGGGAAATGAGGCACAGGGAGGTTAAGTCGTTTAAGAATAATGCGTAAATGGGATCTGAAGCCAGAGGCCCTGGGCCTGATGTCTGCAGGCTTAACCACCATGCCGCACTGCCTTACAGGAGGGGAAGCAGGGTAAATCGAGAGGCTAGGGAAAATGAGATGACGAGGTGCAGGGTGGAAGGAGCATCAGCCAGCGTGAGGGAAATGTGCACGGGGGAGAGGGTTTGAGGAACAAGACAAGTGGAGAGACAGGGAAGCCTCGCCAGCAGCAAGCCGGAGCGGGCAGATGGAGGGTGGAGGCTGTCTGGCGGGCACACGGTGGGAGGAGGCGGAGGGGAGGAAGCTGTGTGTAGGGCCCTGGGGGGAAGCCGAAGGGGACAGGCCCTTTCAGGTTTCTGCTGTGCCCACCGAGAGGCCTTGGTGCCACAGTGGCCGTGTCCCCCGCTCCGCAGGGAGCTGCTTCCTGTGCCTGGTGGACGTGGTGCC
>NW_011889097.1:38708-40634 GCF_000151845.1 Pteropus vampyrus | reverse complement strand
GGGTCTCCTGGAAATCAGCAGGAAGGAGCGTGAGGGGCCACGCGCTGAACGGGGAGCAGAGGTGGTCGGGGCGCAATTGGCCTGGCGGACCGGCCTCACCTGGGACAGGGGCTCTGGTGGCCAGACAGACAGACAGACAGAGTGGGAGATAAAGACAAGGAGAGACAGAGATCAAAGATCTAGAAGCTTCTTGAGTGTCTGGCGAAGGATCACTTCTTTCTTTCTAATGTGTCCTGGACCAGTATCTTTGTGAAACGCAGAGTCACGTGCTTGGGAGTCGTGGCGATGCCACACTGCTGTAAAGGTTCTGAAACGTCCGCTCTCGACTTCCGCACGTAGCTCGCTGTGGCCTGACCGCGGCTGGGGCCGACGGCAGAGGGAGCAGGGACGCGGCCAGGGAGGAGCGGCCAGCCCGCGCGTGGCGTTCAGTGCATGCCCTGTGTGCATTTCCCTATGGGCTTTGCATGTGTTGACTTATTCGATCATTACGACTCACGGGAAAGGAACTATTATCGTTCTTGTTTTGTAGAGGAGGGAAATGAGGCACAGGGAGGTTAAGTCGTTTAAGAATAATGCGTAAATGGGATCTGAAGCCAGAGGCCCTGGGCCTGATGTCTGCAGGCTTAACCACCATGCCGCACTGCCTTACAGGAGGGGAAGCAGGGTAAATCGAGAGGCTAGGGAAAATGAGATGACGAGGTGCAGGGTTGAAGGAGCATCAGCCAGCGTGAGGGAAATGTGCACGGGGGAGAGGGTTTGAGGAACAAGACAAGTGGAGAGACAGGGAAGGCTCGCCAGCAGCAAGCCGGAGCGGGCAGATGGAGGGTGGAGGCTGTCTGGCGGGCACACGGTGGGAGGAGGCGGAGGGGAGGAAGCTGTGTGTAGGGCCCTGGGGGGAAGCCGAAGGGGACAGGCCCTTTCAGGTTTCTGCTGTGCCCACCGAGAGGCCTTGGTGCCACAGTGGCCGTGTCCCCCGCTCCGCAGGGAGCTGCTTCCTGTGCCTGGTGGACGTGGTGCCCGTGAAGAACGAGGATGGGGCGGTCATCATGTTTATCCTCAACTTCGAGGTCGTGATGGAGAAGGACATGGTGGGGCCCTCGGCCCTCGACACCAATCACCGCGGCCCCCCCACCGGCTGGCTGGCCCCAGGTAAGTGCAGCCAGGCCCTCAGGGTGGTGTCGGAACGCCGGGCCCCCCGCCCCTGGAGCCATGAGGGTAATTGCCCTGCAGGAAGGTATGTGTGATTGGGGTCCCTTCAGAGGTTGGGGAGAGAACACCGAGGATGTGGCCCAGCCTTGTCCCCACTCAGGGTAGTGACAGGTTGAGCCCAAGTTCACAGGTCCTTGGGGCAGGATCACACCCGGTGTCCTAACTTCACCTGCTTGGGTTCTCACCACAGCATCCCCTGGGAGTTGTCCTCTCCCTAGCCCCAGGGCTGGGGGTTCACCCTTCCCAAGTGGTCTGGGAGCTGCTCTCTCTGCCTCTCAGGGGCTCAACTGTCTCTCTGTGAAAGTTCGCTCCTGGTTCTTATCCCTGGACTGGCCAGCTCCCCACTGCGGCCTGGGATTGCTGAGGGGAAAGCTCCCTGTGGCTGGAGACGTGGCGGCCTCACCTCATCTCCCCGTGACCCAAAGGCTCAGACACCCCCATTCCCCCATGATGGCTTCTGGTTTAATTTTAATTTGTCCCTCTGAGTCATGCCAAAAGTTTCCACTTTGTGGTTTCTCAAGCTCTAAAGTGGCAGCGTTAATGCTGGCCCTACCTGCTGTACGGGGCCATCTGCAAGGTGGCAGGGTATGGCAGGAGGGCCAGCATCACGCCCCCATGCGGAGGAGGCCCCACGTGTACTGCGCGGCCTCCAGCAGGTCACACGACTCACTCATGCCCACATTTCCTCATGTCTGCGAGTGGAATAATAATAAAACC
>NW_011889097.1:33066-37848 GCF_000151845.1 Pteropus vampyrus | reverse complement strand
GTGAGGTCGCCCTTCCTCCCCCGCCAGGCCTGCCCCGCCCGGCGCAGGACCTCGGCTTCCTCCCTCTTGCCCCGTCTTCCAGTTCTGGGCCCTGTGCTCTGGTTCTGGGAGATGCAAATCCCATTCAACATTCACTGAATCCCATTAAGTAGCCTTTTACTCCGTTAAATGTCCATTCATCCTTTTACATTCTCGCATACTCGGAGCCTTTGTGGGCTCCTGGAGCCGCCCCCCCGCCCCCCAGGATGGCCCCGGAGCCGGGATGGCCACCAGGGAGTCTGAAGGGCTGTGAAGGCATCTGGTCCATGCCCCCACCTGGTCCTCCGGCCAGTCCCAGTGGCTCTTCCTCCTCCCGTTAGTTATCTCAGGGCTTGGTCATGGTGTGTGTCCTTCAAGTGGGGAGGAGTCTGGCCTGGCTTGTTTCTCAGTGACTCCGCCCCTGTCTCCTGAGCAGACTAGGAGGAGGGACCGCGCCCGCTGCCCTGACGCCCCTCCCCCCACCCAGGGGCCGTGCACCCCCTGCGCAGCGGCCGGCAGAATTCCACGTCGGACTCGGACCTGGCGCGCTGCCGCACTATCAGCAAGATTCCCCAGATCACCCTCAACTTCGTGGACCTCAAGGGCGACCCCTTCCTGGCTTCGCCCGCCAGCGACCGGGAGATCATAGCACCCAAGATCAAGGAGCGGACCCACAATGTCACTGAGAAGGTCACCCAGGTCGGTGCCCAGGCCCTGGCTCTCCCCTCGGCGTGGAGGAGCCTGGGAGGGGTGGGAGTGGGCTGTGGCCCAAGGCGGGGTGGAGGGGGGCTGTCAGGGAGGGCCTCTTGTGGGTGGGCACACCGACTAGCTGGGGTGGGGGTGGGGGGTTCCAGAACTGGGGTGAGAGGACAGTGCGGGAGGTCTCAGAGGAAGGGACGCTGGAGAGGTGGCCTTGGGATGGGACAGACACAGAGGACAGGTGGACGAGGCACGAGGAGGACAGTGCAGTTTGGCTGGTCACCTGCCCTGAGAGGGTCAGGGTGGCCGGGAGAAGGCCGCCGGCCGCGGCGGCACGGCGAGGTCTGCTCGCAGCGCAGGGTGAGGGGAGCGCCGGGGGGTGACTGATGGGAGGCTTTGGGTTAGAAGGGACCACGAGCTCAAGGTTGGTGGTCTTGGTTCTCCTAGGCCAAGGGATGAGCCAGGAGGAGGGTGGGGGCCCAGTGCTAGGACCAGGGTGGCCCGGAAGTGCCCGCCCCTGTTCCCCAACCGTGTCGGGAGGCGAGGGCATGGGGGTGCGCAGACGTGGAGGGTTCGGTTTCGAGTCCTGGGCCAGAGAAGGCCACCAGCCTCTTGGGGCAGTGCCCGGCATTGCCTGGTGGCAGGGCCAGCCTGGTCTCCTGTCCCCTCCCGGCAGCAAGATCACCAGCATCACCCCCACTGCCCAGTCCATCCCAGCTCCTTCTTCACTTCCTGGCAGAGGGTAAGAAGCCAGGGACAGTGGGGCTCCTGTCCCTTGCCTGTCACGCCTCAGTCCCTGCCGCCCCTCCTGCCCCTGCCACAGCAGCTCCCCGAATTGGCCCACGTGAGGGAGCTGCCGCCCCCGGCTTCCTCAGCCCTGCTCCTGGCCCTGCTCCCGCCACCTCTGGCTCTCTGGGTCCCTGCCAGGTCTCCAGCCCCTTGGCCTTGAGTCCAGAACATTCCCCTGCACGCCAGGCTCCATATCTGGCTGCTTGCCCTCTCCCCTCCTGGTGCCCCCCCTCCCCGCCTTTCTGTTGTTCCCACCTGGAGCCTGGGCGTCTGCCCCGCCCCCGAGCCCGGCCTGCAGCGCGTGCTGCCCTGTCTGTGGTCTGTGCGTGTGCGTGTGCGTGTCAGTGTGTGCGTGTTCCTGGCTCTCCCGGTCTCCGGTCTCCGGGCACTCTCTCCATCTCCGGGTGTCTGTCTGACTGGCTGGGCACTCGACCGGCGGGGCGGGGGTGTTAGGGAGCCCATTAATCTGCAGTGACAGGCCAGGCTGCTGGGCGAGGAGGAGGAGTATGGGCTTCGGGCTTCAGAGCGGCTGCAGCAGGAGCCTGGAGCGGCCGCGGGGGAGGGGGCCGCTGGCCGGGCGGGCGGGGTGGGGGTGGGGACCTGGGAGGAGGAGGGGCCGGTTCCGACCGCGGCGCCGCTGCTGGGCTGGCGGCGGGCAGAGCGCAGCACCCTGGCAGCGGGGCCTGCACCAGTGGACCATGGGCAGCCCGCGCCAGGCGGGCCACTGTCCATGCCCACTGCCAGGGTGACCCCAGCCCCGGGGCCCAGCCCCAGCAACTGGCTTCATGCCAGAGGCTGCCCTGGGAGCCAGGCCACCAGTATCTGGGGCGCAGCCTGGGCTGGGACTGCTGCTGGGGTGCAGGTGAGGTGCTGGCGGGCCCTGGGGCCCCAGGGCAGGCAGGCTGGGGGTGGCCAAGTCCTCCATGGCGGCCCCGGCCGGGAAGGCGAGCAGGACAAGGGCCCTGCAGCCCAGGGTCCAGAAAGGCCGGGTGAGGCGGGCCGTGCGCATCTCCAGCCTGGTGGCCCAGGAGGTAGGTGACCCCCAGCCCCTCCCTCTCCCTTCTGGGCTGGGGCAGGGATTCAGGGTGCAGCCCAGAGGGCTCTGGCTCCAGGCTAGAGAGGGCTTCTGAGAAGCGGGTCTGTTTGGGAGTCTGGTCCACAGCCCTGCTCATCCCGGCCCAGCTCCAGTGTCTTCCTGGTCTGGGGTTCCCTGCCATGGCCGCCGTGGCCCACCCTCTTCTAGCTCAAAATGCAAAGCGAGGAGAGGAAGAGCAGGAATGAGATGGGTGCCCAGAGAGGATGGCGGGAGCCGGATGGGGGAGACGAGGGTGCCTCCTGTTCCCACCCCACCTCCTGCAGTGGGCAGCCCCCAGGCCCCGCCTGGAGGTGACGGGCTCCTCTGCTCCAGGTCTCCACGTGCTGGGGGTGGATCTTGGAGTGGGCAAGGGAGGTGCGGGCTGCTTCAGGGGTCCAGGTTTTGGGGCTGGGGTCTCAGTAGGGTAAGGGTCAGAGGCCACCGGATGTGGTGAGGGCAGCTGAGCTGAAGCACCTGGCTCACCTCTTCTGGGGTAGCCTGAGGTGTGAGTGGCTGCTTTGTGGTCCCCCAGGCTTTCGACTCTGTAGATACCTCTTGGGAGCCACCCCTCCACCCCAGGTCAGAGAGCCTGGAGCAGGTTGGAGGAGGGTGGCCGAGGGGCCACTGGAGGTGGCTCAGGGGTGAGTCTGAGGATCCCACCCCTGCCATCACCACCTGGCACCTGAGCTCTCTGCCTTGGCTCATATGCTTCTCCCAGCTGGGGGACAGGTATGGGGGTTGAGGCACAGGTATGGGGGTTGAGGCACAGATCTTTCCCACCCACAGGTGAGGACCCAGGGTTTGGCTTAAATGAACTTCAGTATTCTGGGGAATGATAGGTCAAGGGAGGTCACACACCTGGCCTAAGGCCATATGGTAAACTGGTGGCTGCAGAGCTAGCCTGGCCCCAGTGAGATGAGGTTTGCAGGCCCAGGTCGTGCATCCCAGGCTTTTTCTGTGTGTGTGTGTGTGTGTGCATGTGTGCACGCGTGTGTGCATGTGCGTGCGCGTGCATGCTCATTGGGGCGGTGCTGGTCCTGCCGTGGACAGACTCAGGGGCAAGGTCACTGTTGTCATGTGTGGTTTAGCCTCTCAGGCACTGGAGGAGCCCCGTTCAGGAGCAGTTGCCTTCTTCTGTCCCCTTCTGTCTGTGGGGGCCCCGGTCAGTCCCTTTTTCTCAGTCCCACTTGACCTCTGTAAGGTCGCCGCCCCATGCTTTCTGCCTTCAGGAGAGGGCAGGTTGGGCTGAAGGCAGGGCAGAGTGGGGGCTTGGAGGCCACATGCTCTCACCTCTGCCCCAGGCCCCAGCTGCTCCCCTCACCCATCATGAGCCCTTGGAGCCCCCGCTGCCAGCCCAGGATGGCCAAACCCCTAACCACGGCCCTTCTGAACTTCCAGTTACTTCTTCTAAGGTGTTCTCCAAACAGTCTCTCTGGTGAGGGCGGGTCCGGGGGATCCCCAGCTTGAATATGAGTGGGGCTCTTTGAGGCTCCACACACAGAGGCCTGGGAATGCAGGGCCTCGGCAGTCAGTGCTGCTGGGAGCCGGGCAGCAGCCTGGGCTCTCTGGGTGGGCGAAGCTTTGGGTCCGGCTGTCAGGGATGGTAGGCCAGGCCAGGCAAGCTTGGGCACGGGGCCTTTGGGTTGAGTCATGTCTGTGAGAGAGGGTTCCGAGGGGCAAGGAGGGGCCACAGGGGGACAGACAGAGGCTCCTAGGACAGTGTGGGAAAGCTGGCCTTGGGTCTTCCCAGTCTGGCTTGGGAAGAGAGTGGTGTGGCTGCTGCCACCTGGTCTGGGAGGCGAGCCTCCTCCTGCCTGACCGCGGAGGGCGTCGGATGTGAAGGCGCGGGGCTGGGTGTGTCACTTCTGAACATCTGCCTGTACGTGTCCTTCCGTGTGCATGCAGGCATGTCTGTGGCTGGGTTAGGTCTGCTCTGTGTCTTTGTAGGAGTGTTGGTGGCCTGTCCTGGGCCCGGGGGAGAGGGGCCTGCGGGAGCGGGGGTGGAAGTGTTTCATTCTCTCTCCCCGGGGATCGGAGGGCCTGAGTCTGGACGGCTGGTATCCTTGGGCAGGGGGCATAGACTGAGGAGGCCGTGGTGTGTGTGTGTGTGTGTGTGTGGGTAGCGGGTGAGGGCGGGGGGCAAGGTCACCTGATGGGATTCACACCCTTAGGTATGGGTCTGCGCTGCTGGTGGGAAGCAG
>NW_011889097.1:25919-32021 GCF_000151845.1 Pteropus vampyrus | reverse complement strand
GGGGGGAAGACTTTGGGGACCTTTCCTCCTATGCCCCCCAGAGGCCACAGGGCCCCCACTCATTTGCCCCGCCCCCACCCCCGAATGTCTCCTCCCACCCCAGCTGATCGGGCTGCTGAAGACGGCGCGGCTGCTGCGGCTGGTGCGGGTGGCGCGGAAGCTGGACCGGTACTCGGAGTACGGGGCGGCCGTGCTCTTCCTGCTCATGTGCACCTTCGCGCTCATCGCGCACTGGCTGGCCTGCATCTGGTACGCCATCGGCAACATGGAGCAGCCGCACATGGACTCCCGCATCGGCTGGCTGCACAACCTGGGCGACCAGATCGGCAAGCCCTACAACAGCAGCGGCCTGGGCGGCCCCTCCATCAAGGACAAGTACGTCACGGCCCTCTACTTCACCTTCAGCAGCCTCACCAGCGTGGGCTTTGGCAACGTGTCCCCCAACACCAATTCAGAGAAGGTCTTCTCTATCTGCGTCATGCTCATCGGCTGTGAGTGCCCTGGGGGCAGGGGGCGGCGGGGCAGTGGGAAGACCCCCAGATGGGGGAGAGAGGAGATGCGGGAGGGGCCGAGGGGGACCCTGGGACTTAGAGACACCGGGGCCACCATCACAGCGTGTTTGGGGACTGGGACCCCAGGGCTGGGGCACAGGGAGCGCCCAAGGGCGGGTGTGTCCAGGCGTTCATGCCTCGTGTGTGTGTGTGTGTGTGTGTGCGCGCGTGCACGCACCTGTGCACTCACACAGAGCTGTGACTGTGTGCGTTGCCGACGGGTGCAGGGGCGGGCGGGTCCCTCAGATGCTGACGGCCCCGCTCGCCCCTGCCCCAGCCCTCATGTACGCCAGCATCTTCGGCAACGTGTCGGCCATCATCCAGCGGCTGTACTCGGGCACCGCCCGCTACCACACGCAGATGCTCCGGGTGCGAGAGTTCATCCGCTTCCACCAGATCCCCAACCCGCTGCGCCAGCGCCTGGAGGAGTACTTCCAGCACGCCTGGTCCTACACCAACGGCATCGACATGAACGCGGTGAGGCCGCCTGGCAGCCCGGCGGCTGGCGGGGCGCTGCAGGCACCGAGGTGGCAGTGTGGACACCTCTTGGTGCAGTGGGTGCATCTCGCACTCTACATACAGTTCCGGTGGTCACAGTTAGGGCTTACGTCACCCTCCTTTTGCCCGTGGAGCTCATCTACTGGGAGAGCTGTCACTTGGGGGCAGGCGGTGACCAGGTTCTTTCACGTGGGCCATCATGGTTAATCCACCGGGAACTGGTCTCTACGCCTTACACATAAGCAAGTGGGGGCCCAGGGCAGTGAGCTGCTGTCCCCAAGGGTGCCCGGCTTGAAGGGGCGGAGCTGGAGCGGGCACCCAGGTCCTTCTCCCACACGGGACCCTCATGCTCCTCCCTGGACCGCTGGGTGGCGGTGCCGTGGGGTCCCGGGAGAGGGTGCTGAGCTGGCCCCGCCTCCAGGTGCTGAAGGGCTTCCCCGAGTGCCTGCAAGCCGACATCTGCCTGCATCTGAACCGCTCGCTGCTGCAGCACTGCAAGCCTTTCCGAGGGGCCACCAAGGGCTGCCTGCGGGCCCTGGCCATGAAGTTCAAGACGACACACGCGCCGCCGGGGGACACTCTGGTGCACGCGGGGGACCTGCTCACCGCCCTCTACTTCATCTCCCGGGGCTCCATCGAGATTCTGCGGGGCGACGTTGTCGTGGCCATCCTGGGTACGGCAGGGACCAGGTGCCGGGCCGGAAGTGCCGGGGAGGCCTGTGGGGGGAGGGGCGAGCCCTCTGAGGACACGGTCGTGGGGGCTGTGGGACCAGGACGGTCTGCAGCTCCTCGGGCTCCTTTCATTCACCCACGCTCGAGCCTGCGAAGGTCAACAGAGAGGAGCCCCCCAGGAGGCGGGGCTGCTGAACTCGGGGGATCCCCAGACTCTGCTGGCCTTCGGGATCTCCCCATGGGCAGCAACACCGTGGCCTCCTTAAAGCAGCACCTAATCCAGGTGCTCCGAGGCGGACAGTGGAGGGAGGCTGTGCCTCCGATGTTACTAAGTTCCCTGCAGCCTCATGCAATATGAGCAAACCCCAAGCTGTGCCAGCTTCGCAGCAAAGGGCGCCCTGCCCCCTTTCCCCTCCCACCTCTTCCTTCCCACCCTACCTGTGCCCCTGGGCAAGTGTGCCTGGGGCTGGGACCTCCCGCCCTCAGCCTGTCCTCCCTTGTCGCGGTGGGCCATTTTAGATTTTTCTCAGTTTACTACAAACATATGCTCGCTCCACAAACACCCCAAACGCAGCTAAAACCAGACTCTCTACTCAACACTCAGTCTTCCCAGGTGTTTTCTGTTCTGTGCTCTGCTAAGCTATGCGATCCTCTTTTCTTTCAGTAAACAAAATGCTGGGTTTGATTTATTACTGTGGTTTGAAGAGCAGTTTGTGAGGGTGCAGTGATTAACCAGGGGGTGTTTAGGACCGGGGTTTCGGTGGGGGAGAGGTGCACTTAGATCCGAAGGAAGCCTGAGCCATGGGTAGAGTGGGGTGTCTAAGCTGGTCCTGCTGGCCGTTTCCAGTTGCGGGGGAGGCACAGAGACCCGGGGTTCCTGGCGCACTGCCCTCAGGCCCTGCTGCACACTGTACGTGTCTTGCCTTTTGGAGCTGGGCATGGGGCTGGCTGCTGAGCCCCTGGCTCCGGGCTCGGGGCTGAGGATGAGAACGGGTGAGAGGGTGCAAGAAGACGGGTGCCCGCTGCCTTCACTGTCGCCCAGAGGCTGAGCCCCATCTCCATGACCTCCAGGGAAGAATGACATTTTTGGAGAGCCTCTGAACCTATACGCCAGGCCTGGCAAGTCCAATGGGGACGTGCGGGCCCTCACCTACTGCGACCTGCACAAGATCCATAGGGACGACCTGCTGGAGGTGCTGGACATGTACCCCGAGTTCTCCGACCACTTCTGGTCCAGCCTGGAGATCACCTTCAACCTGCGAGACGTGAGTGGGCCACCCCTTCGCCGCTTCCCGTCCTGTCGCACCAGAGCGTTAGAGTCCTAGCCTTACCCTCGGTTCCTGGGGCAGAGGTGACACTTGCGCAGGAGCGCTTCCCCAGAGCGGCGGGGGCGGGTGGCGGTGGAAGGGCCCTGACGCCTCCCTTGGTTCCAGACCAACATGATCCCCGGCTCTCCCGGCAGCGCGGAGCTGGATGGAGGCTTCAGTCGGCAGCGCAAGCGCAAGCTGTCCTTCCGCAGGCGCACGGACAAGGGTGAGGCGGGGGATGGCTGGGGAGGGGCGGGGTGCAGGGGAGGCGGGGGCGGGGTGCAGGGGCGGCGGGGAGGAGCGCGGGAGCACGCGGCTGGGGCTGCGAAGGCTCCACCCAGGCTCCACAGACATTCCTGCCCCCACCTTCAGCGTTCCCTACTCCTCACCTCAGCCGTCCAAACGCGCAGCCCATCCTTTCAGGCCCTGAACTGTCACCTCCTCCAGGAAGCCTTTTTCCACCCTCCAGGTCAGGGGCGGCGTGCCCAAGCTTCTTTGGTCCTCCTCACAGGGCTGGCCCTGGGTGGGCGCTGACTTGAGCTGATGAAGGGAGAAGAGACGGGACCGAGGAGGGCACGGGGACCAGGGACAGGGGCTGAGGGCCGGGGGGTCCCAGGGAGCCGCGCCTCGCACTGCCGCTGCTCGCGTTTGGGCAGCCGGTGGTGGGGGAACCTGGGCTTGTTCCCTGGAGTTCTCGGTCCTCTCGAGAGTGGGGAAAGTTAGCGGGAACGACATCCCTTTCTCAGGCCTGCTCTGGTCCCCTCCCCTCCCTGTCCCTCTGCTCCCCTCCAGTGCCTCCTGCCCTCTCTGAGGTCCGTTCTCTGTTTCCCGCAGACCCGGAACAGCCAGGGGAGGTGTCTGCCTTGGGGCCAGGCCAGGCCGGGGCAGGGACGCGTGGCCAGTGCCGGCCAGGAGGGCCGTGGGGTGAAAGCCCGTCCAGTGGCCCCTCTAGCCCGGACAGCAGTGACGATGAGGGCCCAGGCCACAGCTCCAGCCCCCTCCGCCTGGTGCCCTTCTCCAGCCCCAGGCCCCCCGGAGAGCCACCGGCCGGGGAGCCGCTGACGGAGGACTGTGAGAAGAGCAGTGACACCTGTAACCCGCTGTCGGGTAGGCGAGGGCCGGCGGGCGGGCGGGGCGTGGCTCTGTCCCAGTGACCCTCAACCCAGCTTTCTGGCTCCAGGCGCCTTCTCAGGAGTGTCCAACATCTTCAGCTTCTGGGGGGACAGTCGGGGCCGCCAGTACCAGGAGCTGCCTCGCTGTCCCGCCCCCGCCCCCAGCCTCCTCAACATCCCTCTTTCCAGCCCCGGCCGGCGGTCCCGGGGCGACGTGGAGAGCAGGCTGGACGCCCTCCAGAGGCAGCTCAATAGGTGAGGGTGGCCCCTGGGGCCCGGCCTGGCTCCCAGCAGGGTCTGTAGGTCGTGGGGTGTGGGGACACTGCGGCGTGCTCTCCAGGTTCCTGGCAGTGTTTGGGGGAAGGGAGAGGGTACTCCGTCTAGGCCCGTCCGTGTGTCCAGCAGCGTGACCCGTTCCTCCCATTCAGAGCTGAGCCAGAGGCTGCCACACCTGGCGTGAGGAGTGGGCCCGGGGCTGACCAGCTGGCCCGTCCACAGGGTGGTCCCAGAGTCATAGCTCCTGGTGTCTCCACTTCCCGAGACCGGAGCATCCTCCTCCTTCTTGCTCCAGGCTGGAGACCCGGCTCAGTGCAGACATGGCCACCATCCTGCAGCTGCTGCAGAGGCAGATGACGCTGGTCCCGCCCGCCTATAGTGCTGTGACTACCCCGGGGCCCGGCCCCACCTCCACCTGCCCTCTGCTGCCCGTCAGCCCCGTCCCCACCCTCACCCTGGACTCGCTTTCTCAGGTAACTTCCGAAGGCCGCCCCCTCCCCCCGCCCATGGCACCCCAGCCCGGCCTTTCCTGAGCCACCTCGGTTCCACCCCAGACCTGCTTCGCAGCCCTGTCTGCTCAACCCTGGTGCCCAGCATCCTCCTAGACTGTTCTCCAGGACAAGGGCTGCCTCAGGAGCTATGGGCACAGGGCAAGGCAGGAGAGCCCCAAAACCGAGGAGCCCAGACAGCTGGGCGAAGGCGACCAGTAGGCTGAGTGGCGTGCGCTCCCCTATTGTCTGTCACCTGAATGGCCAGACCTCATGGTGCCTGTCATGGCCACGAGTGGGCCTGGTTGAGCCTGAGGCGGGGTGGTGGGTGCTGCATGCCAGTGCACCCTTGGGACAGGGTCCCAGGTCCCTGGGGCGACTGGCACCCCCAGGTCTGACCGTTGCCAGCCAATGGTTCTCATGCTGGCCACTTTGCAGGGCTGTCCCAAGGGCTTTGGCTGGGCCCCAGGTTGGTACTTCTGGCCAACAGCTTTGCCCTCTTAATAGAGATGGGCCTCTGTTGCCCTTTGTCCTCTCCCGAATGGCCTCCTGGCAGGACAGCTGGGTCTGGGCCCCGAGAAGGGGCTCCTCTGGCCACCAGAGGCGGCCTGGGCTCTGCCCCCCCTTCCTCTGGCATCTGCTCCCCCTCCCATATGCTGCCTGCGCCTGTTTGCAGACACAGGGCCCACGTCAGCAAATGTGCCAGTCTCCCTTCACGGCCTCCCCCGCAGATCCCACAGCAGACGCGTCAGCACCCACAAACCCCCCCGCCTGCCCTGGCACTCTCCCTGGCCTTCGGGGCCTGGCCGCCAGCCTGCCTCTGCGTTTGGTCTGAGTTCCTTCTGCACTGGAGGATGGAATCTTGTGTCTCTTTCTGTCCCCACTCTGTCCCAACTCAGGGCCCCTTATCCTGGGTTGGGTGTGGATCCAGCCACCATGTTCCCTGGGGAAGGAAGCGGCTGTGGCCTCGAGCCTTCCCCGTGTCAGGCAGAAGCACCCACAGCTGCCAGCTGCCCTGTTTAGCTCTTGCCCGCCAAGGATGCATTTCTCTGCTTCCGTCCTCAGCATCTCCCCTTGGGGTCCGTGTCCTGCTCTGTCTGCCTTGGCCCCTCAACTTGTCCCCTCCAGCCCCTTTCTGTCCCCCTGTCCTCTGTCACCAGGTTCTCCTGACCCTCTGTCCTCGGCATCTTCTCCCCAC
>NW_011889097.1:11853-24714 GCF_000151845.1 Pteropus vampyrus | reverse complement strand
GTAACTCAGACTCACACGGACCCGATATAATTGGGCCCTCACACCGCCCCAACTCTGGGTACACTGGTTTTCCCAGCCTTGACCAGAGCTCCCTTGGTGTCTGGCTGCAGGTGGGTCTCACCTTGATCACTTGACCACCTGAGGTCCTTGATAACAGAGAAGCTGCCTAAAACAGTGGTCCCTAACCTTTTTGGCACCAGCGACCGGTGCTCCTATGAGATCTGATGCCTGATGATGGGAGGTGGAGCTGAGGCCGGATGCGGGCGCGGGGGCGGGGCGGGTTAGGGCAGCTGCAGATACCATGAAACTGCTCTCTCGCCAGCCGCTCACCTCCCACTGTGCAGCCCAGTTCCCAACAGGCCACGGACTGGTACCTGTCCGTGGCCCCAGGATTGGGGACCCCTGGCTTAAAGAGGGTAGAAGTTTCAGGTGGCTCATTCCTATTATTGGGGTAACAAGTCAGAACAGATGTCCTGGGTCCAGTGAGGGGTGCTGCCCGCGTGGGCGTGTGCGCATGCGTGCCCAGGTGCGCCGGTGCGAGGGCTGCTGTTCTCGCGAGGACACCCAGCCTCCGGCCCAGCTGTGGCTGCTGCGGGGCAGCTGCAGGCCAGCGGGAAGATCCGCGGGCGGTGCCCGGCTCTGCTGGTGGGCGACGGCGCTGCCAAAGGCCTCCAGAGCCCTCTTAATCCCACACCCCCTGACCCTTTGAGGTGAGTTGGCTAACTTAGCTTTAAAGTCAAACGCGGCCATTGTCACTGCCGGTGCCTGGGATGGGCCTGGGGCTGGGAGGAGGGATCCTGGACTCCGAGCATCCCAGAGCGGTCTCGCGGTGCTCAGGACAGCTAGGAGAGAGGCAGAGAATCTCCCCTGGCAGTGCACAGGGCTCTGCCTCTCCTCCCAGCGGGCGTGACCAGGGAGGAGCCTGCGTGAGCTTAGTGCCCTGCAGAGTGGTGGGGGCACAGAACCTGGAACACGGGCGCCTGGTTATAGAGACAGGAAAAGGACGAGACCCTGGTCTCAGAGGTGGAGAGGGCCGACGGAGGCAGGCCTGGCAGAAAGGGCGGCTGTGCCTGACGGGAGCCTGGGAGACGGGATGCTTAAGGGGCATCTGATTCCTGGGCCTCAGGAAGAGAGAAGAGGAGGTGTGGGGACCACTGAGCAGCCACTCTGCATCCCAGGACAGGTCCCTGGTCAGACTAATGGGCTGCGTACTGGCCTGAAGGCAGTGAGATGTGGACCGTCAGCTTCGGGAGGGTAGGGCTGGTGTGGTTCCACAGGGCCTGGATCATGCCTGGTGCTGGAATGTGCTCGGTGTGCCCTGAATGAATGAATGAACGAATGAGTGAGTGAGTGTAAGGACTGCCGTCCTCCTTGGAACAGAGACCCTTGGGCTGGCGGGTAGGGCTAGGGAAGGCCTCACGTGGCTGGCGGAAGATGAGGGGGAGCATCTTCCCAGGGCGCTGCCCCCTGGCTCTGGGGCCTTTAGTCCCCATGTTCATGTCTGTCCTCAGGCCTGCACCAGGCCTGCTCCCTGGCCTCCCCGTGACCTTGGCTCCCAGAGCCACAGGACTTCGGTGGTGGGGTGGGGCAGGGGTGGTGCCGTCATCTTCTCTCCTGCTGGGCCGGGCACCCAGCTGTTGGGGGGCTGTCATCCAGAGCTGAGGGTGATCCCAAACCGAGAGGGCCAGAGTAGTGGGGCGGTAGCTGGAGGGGCTGTGGCAGGTGAGGAAAGAGGTTGCCAGTGCCCAGGAAGGAGGGTAGCAGAGCCTGGAGGTTGCCAGTGCCCAGGAAGGAGGGTAGCAGAGCCTGGAGCTGGAGCAGGGTCAGGGGTTCGGGGCGCAAGCGAAGGGGTGGGGCCGGCTGCCTCCCCGCCCCGCCTCGCCCCAACAGTCCTGGAGCCAAGTGAGGCCGTCGTGGTGCATCTCGGCCTTGTGATCTGAGCCGCAGCCCCAGGTCCAGGTGCAAGCTCGCTGCCCCGCCTGCCTCTGCTCAGCCCAGGCGTTTCGTTGACAGAGGGAAGGAACCGATACTGAGCACGTCCTTTGTGGCAGCGTCATCCCCACTGCCCGAAACCAAAGCCAGGGCTGCCGCTAAGGCCCACAGCTCCTGAGACCGCCTGGTACACGCCAGCTCTGGGCACACGGCCTCCCTTGCTCTACAGGCAGTGACTAGGAGGCCTTTGTAAGTGTCTGGGATTTCTAGAATCTTCTCTCCCCTGCAGACTTTCGTACCTTCTGCCTCTGTGCCTGGAGCACCCTTCGCTTGGTGAAGTCCTGCTGGTCCTCAGGAGACCATCTGGGAAAAGCTGTGCAGCCAGCCACCCTCTGCTCTCCCTCTGGGCTCTCTGTACCCTGGAATGCTGCATCTGGGGGCATCTTTGCCTCTGTGCTACACATGTCCCTCTCTCTGTCCCCCCAGTGCCAAGCACAGTGGCTGCCCTAGAGTAGGCCCTCAGCAGCTTATTGCATGAACATCTCTGGAACATCTTTGGTTGTGATCAACCATAGAATCTTTAGCATTGAAAGGGCCTGCCCGATTGACCTCAGGGAGCCCGTGTCTTCCTCTACAGCCAGGCGTGGGGTGTGAGGGCTGAGGAGGGGTCTCTGGGCTTCTGGCCCTCCCCAAATCTCCTTTGCCCATAGGCAAGCATGGGGTCCTAGTCTCTGGGGGTAGCTCCTAAGGGCCCAAACTGTTTCTATCACCCGCTCAGTTCTTTTGGCTTAGTTCGGCATGGGGATTGGTTCTTGCTCTGAGTTAAAATTAGGGGCCTTGTCTGGTGCTCTGGGGAATCCCCTCTGCTAGGCATCTCAGGGCCCAGCGCGACATGCTGTGATGGCCAGTGCTCGCCTGAGCCCCAGCACAGCTGGCCTCACCGCCTCTCAGATGCTGAGTCACCAGCCTGGCTGCACCTCCAGGGGCAGCCCCTGAAGCCCAGCTGACTTTTCCGAGGTTTGTTCCACCACAGGGAGAAGTGGGGGGGAGGGCTTGTGCCAGGCCCTTCCTGCCACCCACCTGCCCCTGTTACAAGAGCAGGTGGACCAGAGTAGGCCCAGGTTCTGAAGGGACAGGTGGCTTTCTCTTTGCCTGCCGGACCAAGCCCTCTGTGTCAGCTTGGCAGAGTTCTCATCTTTCCAGACTTACCGGTTCCTCCTGTCGCATGCCTGGCACTCCAACCACGTGAGGTCACGTGTGCCCTTGTTCTCCGTGCATCTGCCTACTCTTCCCTCTTCTCGCAATGCACACTCGGCCCTTCCTGGTCCAGAGAAACCCTTCATCCTTCAAGTCCTAGTGCAGATGTCAACTGCTCCAGGCTTCTCAGATGATCTAAACCTCCTGGAGCACTCAGCCCGCCGGGCAGACCTTTGTTAGGACACTCCACTCCCCTCCCCTCCCCGGCCCCTCTCCTCTGTCCTCAGAAAAGGGCCAGGCTGAGTGGTGGCCAGCTTTGCATGTCCCCAAGACGCCTCTGTGCTGGAGCTGGGAGATGTGCACCCCTTTGGGTGGCTGCTCATTTGTCCTTTGATGGTCAAGGCTGAGTGAGGTTCCTCCCAGGGCCTTTCTGTTCCACCTGCAGATCTGTGGGATCCACCTTTCTCCCTAGGTGGTGGAAGGGGCCCGGCCTGGCTGCTCAGGTGAGACCTTGCACTGCTCACATGGGAAGAGGTGTTTTCCTGGTGGGCATCCTGGTGGTCTGACCACACGGGGACCGTGAGAAGGACACACACGGAGATCAGTCTAGTTCAAGTGCTCGAAGACATTGGAATGAATTTGAAGCACAGGGCTTTCCAAAGTGACTCTTTTGAGACATTTTAAAATAACTGTATATCATAAAAGAGTGGTCGGTGTGAAAATTAATGAAGATTTAGTAAAAGATCGAATAACAATAGTTTTCTTAAAGCCGCATAGGTACAAGGCATTCAATGTTATCAAAACTTAATTTTTATCTTGATAAATCTTGTTGCAATAGCATTTTACATAAAGTGATTCTCGATTCTTCATTTTTGGAACATCCAAGTACAGTTCAATTTTTGGGGGGTTAACTTTGTCTCCGCCTTCCAAAGGTCTTCTGGAATGTTTGTTTAAATAATCAGCCTCATTATTTTATAGCCGCATCTTATAAGCGAGTTGGAAGTCTGCAAGAGCCATTACTGAGAAACCAGGGCAGAAGAATTTAGCACGGCTGTCTTACCATTATTTTAAAATTAGCAGTAGCATAAGGTCTGGCTGCAAAAGACTTAGACGCTAACTGGCAAGAAAATCAGTCACTAGAGAAGCAGCCTGGAGGGGGCTCGTCCAATGGGGCTGCCGTATGGAGCGTATGGAGCCGGCTGTGCTTCCTCTTTTTGCTCTGCCAGATGATGAGAGCCGGAGGCACACGGGGACCTCGATGATTAGGGACACGGGGAAGGTCAAATGAGGCTGTCTCATGGTCTCGAGCAGCCTACGCGGAGTGAAACTCTTAGCAGATGGGAAATGGACCAAGTCTTTCTTTAATGTCAAACCGCCTTAGGCGGCCCAGAATTGTGTCTATCCTGCAGGCAGGTTTGGCTTTATAGGGGGCTCTGAGTGGCCATAAAGAAGAGTTCTTCTCAGGGCTGGTGACGGGAGCGTGGGAGGACGAGGATGGGGTTAAACAGTGATTAGAGGCATGACCCCCACTGCCTTCATCCTTCAGCCCGGGAGGGGGGCCTTCTCTTAGGACACTGAGAACTGGCTGGCGTCCCATCTCGTGGAGAGTAGCCCAGAGCCTCCCCCTGTCTTGGGGTGCTAAGGGATCTGGCCTCTGTTGTGGGTGAACTCCCCCGTGACTTGTGTCTCTGAAGGCACCTGTCCCCTAAGGATGCTGTGGTTCCTGTGCCTGCTGCCATCTCTCTTCCGTGCCACTCTGACTCAAGCTGGACACTCCCCAGCGGCTTCATTATCCCACAGCCCCACTAACCAGAGGCTCTTGCTTATAGCAGAGGATGAGTGAAGATGTGGGGGGGGTCCTTGCGAGTGCTGGGGGTGATCTCACGGCGTAGCCCGGAGACGACCTATGAGCGGATCTCGGACATTCCTTGTCAGCGCCTTCCTTTCTCACTGGCCGACCTCCTTCCAAGGCCCTCTTGGTTGGTTCCCATCTTTCTGAAGATGCTTCTCTGCCTCGTTTCTCCCCCACTTCCCTGGCCTGCCCCCAGACACTCAGATTCTCCCTCGCCGGGTGGGGCAGATCCATTCAAGTTTCTCCAGGCTGTTCTCAGCTGACCTTGCCAGGGCTCTACCCTTCTCCTTCTAAGTGGCCCTTCCGGGCTATGGGGACACTATTCAGACGTGCATCTGATGGACCCAGGGGTGAACGTACCATGCCCCTAAAAGGGAGAGGTGGCCGAAGCAGTTTCCTCCCTCCCTCCCACCTTCCCTCCCTCCCTTCTGTGGTCCCAGAGATGGGGAGTTAGAGAGGAGGCAAGAAAGAAGAAAGGAAACACAGAATTCTGAGAGAAGGCCCTCCGGGAGGTGGGAGCATGGCGCAGACCTGAGGATGGCCTGGCTCTGTCCAGTGTCTCCTGTCTCTGTCCCGTGTAGGCAGTCCCGCAGAGGCACGGGCTGCAGCTCCAGCCAAGACACCGTCTTGTGACCTCAGGCATTTGGTGAAGGAGCAGGATCTGAAAGGGCCCGTATGTGCCACGGTTTATTAGAGACCTAAGTCATATCAGTCACCACCCTAGGAAGGGGTGGGGGCAAGGCGCTGCTTGCTGGGGACAAATGCCTCATCGTTTCCCGCTAACTTTTTGCCAACAACTGACTGGCAAGCATTGAATGTTCCGGGTAACTGTCAAATTTATGGTTTGGAAATAAATAAAATGCAGAAAGCCATTTTCAAAAACCTTTCAGGCGCACGATTGTCTCACATAGGGAGGAATGCGCATAATGGAATCTGAGCCAGGCAGGGAGGGTCTCGATTGTCCCTTGGCTCCTCAGGGCCAGTCTTATGACAATTCAACTTTAGTCCTACCATGATGTGTGACAGCAACCCGCACAGTTGTGGGGGGGGGTGGGGAGCGGGCAGGGGCGTGGCTCCGAGAGCCCCTGGATGAGAGGGAGGGGACCGTGAGTTCAGAGCCCAGCCCTCAGAAGTACGAGGGCCCCAGGGGAGTCCCAGACCAGATGGCTTATAAACAAGAGACATTTCTTCCTCAGAGTTCTGGGCGGGGGGGTGGGGTGGGGTGGGGTGGGGGGTGGAGGCCGAGAAGTCCAAGGTCAAGGCGCTGGCGGATTCGGTGAGGACCCCCTTCCTGGGTCACCGATGGCCGTCCTCGCATGGCAGGAGGAGCATGAGACTCTCTGGGGCACTGATCCCATTCACGAGGGCTCCACCATCCTGGCCTCATCACCTCCCGAAGGCATCCCCTCCCGATACTGTCACACTGGGGTTGAGTTTTGGGGGGACACAGACGTTTCGTTCATAGCCGAACGGACCCAGCACGGCAGGATGGCCCAGTTAGACCAACTGGCCCACCCTGATGAGGCCCAGATGGCCGCATGCTCCTTGGCCAGCGGGAGAAGAAAGTACCGGGAACGAACTATAAATGATGGATTTGTTCTTTTTGTATTTTAAAGTAGAATTTAAAAGCTCCGTGTGAAGGGTTATAAATTATGAAAACAGACCCGGTATAAGCCAAGTTATTTCGGGATACATTTTGACTGGTTGCTATTGTGGGGAAGGTGGCATTTTTCACCTCTGGCAAAATAAAATAGAAACGTGTGTTTGTCTTGACTTCTTAACACGGCCGACTATAAATCGTTGAGGACAGGCTTGAGTCTGGAGCTGAAATGAAGTCTGGGGCTGTCTGAGAAAGTCTCTCACCAGAGGCGCACAGGAAAGGCCAGCTGCCAAGCGAGCTCCCCGTGTCCTGCCTCCTTTGTCCCTGAGTGTAGGAGACAGAAACCCGTTGTTTTCATTTTGCCCATTTTTGCCATTGTCGCTGAGCCTGGCTTAGGGCTGGGCTCGGTGAAGGCTGGCCGGCAGAGCGACAGCATCGGGGTAGGAGAAGCGGGCTGTGGTGAAAACTCGACCTGTGATGGAAAAGGAGCCGGGGTGGGCATGGAAACGGGCTGTGTGGGGCCCTGTGGACGGAAGGCCTGAGCTGACTCCGGAGAGCAGTCGGCGGCATCGTGTGGCAAGTCACCGTTATCCCTCATTTGACTCCTTATTGTGATGTTTTCTCGCTGAACGTGGACACAGCCTTTCTATCTTCTACATGTAGCAGAAAAAAGAAAACAAATTTATAAAAGCCGATTATAGTTTGAGCTGAACATCCCAGGAGAAAGGCAGAATGTTCCTGTTAGGGAGGGAACGGCTCCTTTTGCTTAGAGATACCCTGATAGGCCTGTTTCGGCTGGAAGAACGGCCTGGATACGTGACTGCGAGGCAGAGACTTACGGGCATCGTAGGAGAGAGGGGCCCAGAGGTAAGAGGGAGAAAGATCCAGAAGGTATCCAGGGCCTATGAAGATGTACTGGCAGGAAGAGATTCCTTTTTGGCAGGAAATGGCCAATAGATTTTTAGGGTGATTGATGCTCGACCTTCAGGACTGTGATATTTCTTACCTGTAATAAAATTATTCTCCGTGGCTGCACGAGCCTTTCGTAAAAGTTCGTTACACGCGCTGCCGTGGGAGGGAGCTGCTTCGGGGAATGGAGGAGGGGTTGCTCCGCAGGAGGGCACACCTACCTGCAAAGCGATGGAGGCAGAGCGAGAGAGCTGGTTAGGGGCCGGGAGACGCCCCCTCTTCACCTCTAATCTCCTCCTTGGTTCTTACTGATGAAACTTAACCAGAAGCCGGTTGACGAGGAGTCTGAGGCTTGTGGCTTTCGGACTTTCAGCCCTCACCACACAGAGGCGAGCATGGAAAGGTGTGTGTAGGTCTGAGGACCAACTGACGAATAATTGGCGTATGGAGGAGACGGATGTTTACTCCACTTTCCGGATGAGCCTCACTCCTGGTACATGTTTTTGAATTAAAATTTATTTTTATCACGGAAAATTTTAAACGTATACGAAAGCACTAAGAATAGTATGATCATCCTGTTTGTATCTATCACCTGATTTTAAGAGTGATCAGTTCATTCCCTCCCCTGATGTCAGATTATTTCAATGCAAGTCCCAGAGACCGTGTAATTTCCTCTGTGAATATTTCAGTATTTCTGAAAGATAAGGACTCTTAAGAAGAAATAGCCACAATAGCATTACCACACCTGAAGTATAATAATTCCTCGATATTACCTCATCTCCAGTAAACAGACTTCTTCAACTGTTTCACACGTTTTTGAAGAGCAATTTTTTATGTGAATCGGAAACCAAACAAGGCGCGTACATTGCAGTTGGCAGGTGGAGCTCTTAAATACCTTCGAATCTGTAGGGTCCTGTACCATCTTATTTCCTTGCTTGTTTGGCTTTGATTGAAGGGCCTAGGTGGCTTATCTCTTTAGAGTTTTCTCAACTGGGTTTGCTCTTTTCATCCTGTGGTGTAGCTTAACTAACAGTCGGTTGACCAGCTGAGTCAGTTCACCCAGTGCTCAAACCGGGGAAGCCACTCACCTGACATTTTTCTCTGCCACCTGTGTTTCTCATAAGTTGGTAATTAAATCTAGGGCCTTTGTCAGGCTCAGGTTCAATTTTGTGGCAGGATTATTCCCTGGTGGGTGATGCATTAATCCCACAGGGGCCCCATAAATAGCTGGTTGCCTTTCTTTTTGTGGTATTGGCAGCCATTACGACCATTGCTTAAATCCATTCATTCAATTAGAGGTTGCAAAACGGTGATGTTCTAATTCTACCTTCTCCTCCTATTATCTGGACTTCTTTTTTTTTTTTTAACTCTCTTTTTATTGTGATATAACTGACACATATCAGTCTCCAGAGTACAGCATAACGATGCTATATATATATATACATATTGTGAATAATCGCCACAATAAATCTAGTTAGCATCCATCACCACAGTTACGATTGTTTTTTTTCCTCGTGATGAGAACTTTTAAGATCTACTCTCGTAGCGACTTTCAAAGGTACCACACAGTGTTACTTACTCCAGCCACCATGCTGTACATACATCTCCAGGACTTAGATATTTTATAGGTGAAAGTTCGTATTTACCTGTTTCCCTCTTTCCAGTCCCCGCCTCTGCTCTCTGCATCCGTGAGGCTGATATATATTTTTTAAGATTTTGCACATGAGATCATACGAGACTTGTCTTTCTTGTCTGACTCATTTCACTTCGTATCACGAGTGGACCCCTGAGGTCCTTCCATATTGTCGCAAACGGCAGGATCTCCTTTTTTACGGCTGAATAATATTCTACTGTGTGTATATGTGTGTGTGTGTATGATGTGTCCATTGCCGGACACTTAAGTTGCTTCCATGTCTTGGCTCTTGCAAACAACGCCGCAGTGAACATCGGGCAAGTATATTTTTGCACGTTAGTGTTTTCATTTGCTTTGGATACATACCCGGAAGTGGGCTTCTTTTATAGTTTGAAACTTTCAGTGACTCTGTGGTTACTCAGAGCTACAGTTCATATAATAAAGGCAACGTCAGTGCTTGATTCTTCCTCTTTATCCAGCTTTTCAAAATGTGGTTCCTCGGCGTGCCCCAAAAGCGAAGAATAGGCGTCCTTTAGTTAGCATTATAAACTGGATCGAAAAAATAACATTCCAATAGTCATTACCCTCATGGATACTCACACGTGTCCATCTGCGGCCAGTGGGGGCTTGTTCAGGTTGCTTCTGAGCTGTTTTGACTATGTAGCCTTGAGAGCTTCCTTGTTTCATGTTTCGACAAGATGTTCCAAACCAAATTATTTTGTACATTCCTGTACCTTGTTGGAAATAGCCGTTTCTCCAACGTGACCTGGTTCTTTTTAATGGGAATCGTATTTACAGACGGGGATGCTCATCGCTCCTTGACTGGCCGTTGTTTCTAGGTCTTTCCGCGGCTATCGCTAAGAAACGGGTGTTACTTTCAAGAGATAAAATATATAGCATGTTCATACTGACGTTAACGAATTCGGATTCAAAACTACAGTCTTAATTGAAACTCCTCGATCTTACATCTTCATCTCATCTCCTTTATCCCACACCGAAAATTCTGGCTCTTAATGGTACCGACGTAATTTCTCATTTGCCTTATCCCACAACAAGCGCAAACACAACAGTCTTAGAGTAGCCATACAAACCACAACCGCTAACCCTATGATGACGGGAAACAGCTTGTGATGTTTCTGAAGTTCTTTTGGTCCTTAGAGCGAATCCCACTAGGGAACAGTTCTTGCTTGGGTGGTTAGAGTATGGTACCAGCAGGTGGTTATGTTACATGATTGTGGTTCATTTGTATAATTTCCCTTTTCATTCTGGGGACTTGCTTTTTACGTTTAATTCCGAGGTTGGATCTACAAAACGAGGTAGAGCGAAAGCAATCTAGCTTCTCTCTCCATCGCCCGTTTCATTTTCTTCCTCTCACTGATTACCATCCAGTTGTTTTTGTCCTTTTGTTGTTTTTTTGAAATAAACAAATGTACATATTGTCTAGTTTCCTTACTTTTTTTTTTTTTTAAGATGAATGAGAGCGTTCCAGGCACCTTTTTCTCTTCCTTCCTTCTTCCACTTGCTGTCTGGGGAGCACCCCTATTACTATGAAGAGGTGCCCCCCATTCCTTCTCACGGCTACTTAGTACGTCATCACGTGGATGAACTGAGTTTACTTAACCAGTTCCTATCCATTGTCTTTTGTTTCCAGTCCTTTGCTGTTATTAGAGTTGTGCTACAGTAAATAGCCTCGTGCATACATCTTTTCATATGTCTGCTACTCATACCTTTGGGATAAATTCCCAGATTTGCTGGGTCCGAAGGTCGCCGCATACGGAATTTTGTAAGATATGACTAAATTTCCCACCAGCCATGGTAGGAGTACGTCTTCCCCTAATCTTGCCAACAGAGTATGTTGTCACACTGTTGGCTTTGTGTCCAATTGGGCAGGTGAGAAATTGTATCTCAGTGTATCCTTAATGTGTATGTTTTGTCACAGCTCAGCTTCCCGGGAGCGGACTCGGAGACAGAGACTCTCGTACAAGGTATTTATTGAAGAATATTCTTTGGATGAAGCCTTGTGGAAGGGGGCTGGGGTGGGGCGGAGGCAGGATAGGGCAGGGGCACAAGTCGTACCGTCTCAACAGAGGACCCAGCCAGGCCATGCAAGCACGGCAGCTGGGGAGGTGCTCTGAGCTGGGGTGATGGGCAGGGCTGCTCGTCCCCACGTCAGTCTGTTGTTGGGTGTGGGCTGGTCTGGAAGGAGGTCTTGACCTTGGATGAGGCAGTTTTCTTTTGCCGAGGGCCATCTTCTGGTGGCACTTACCATAGGCTGGGGAATTAAATCTTTCATTTCCGAAGGAAAATGGGTGGCATGTCACAGCACCCTCTGTCTCTCTTAATTTTGTCTCTATAAAATTGACCTACCTACTTACCTACATCTATCTATCACCTATCTATGTATCTATGTGTCTGTCTATCTATCTATCTATCTATCTATCTATCTATCTATCTATCTATCTATCTATCATCTATCTATCTATCTATCTATCTATCTATCATCTATCTATCTATCATCTATCTATCTATCTATCTATCTATCTATCTATCTATCTATTATCTATTATCTATCTGGTTGATTTGTCTTGGTTTGAGTTAGGTATGTTAAATATTCTTTTTCTTTTAAAAAGTTTTTCTGTGTATTTCTTCTGTCATCCTCTACAGTTTCTGCCTTATGAAAGTTGTCGCTAAGTCATCGCATGCATAAATAGCGTTACTGTTACATCTTCATCAGGAATCGCAGACTTGAGAATTATACAGTGTCCTACTTTGT
This sequence comes from Pteropus vampyrus, assembly GCF_000151845.1. Classification (NCBI taxonomy): domain Eukaryota; kingdom Metazoa; phylum Chordata; class Mammalia; order Chiroptera; family Pteropodidae; genus Pteropus; species Pteropus vampyrus. The sequence goes on along the minus strand of NW_011889097.1, from coordinate 12,818 downwards.
CTCATTTAATGCTTTTGGCCTGAATTCTGCCTTGCCGAATATCAAGATGGCAACTCATTATTTCTTTTTTTATTTGTGTTTTAATTATTTAAAATTTTTTTTCTAGTCTTTTATTTTTAACCTTTCTGAATCTCTTGGTATCCGGAGTGTCTCTGATATGTAGAATAGTATTAGATTTTGCCTTTAAAGCCAATCTGAATATTTTTTTCTTTAACAGCTGAGTTACGCCCAATGACACTTATTGATAGGAGGGATATGCTTGACCTCAGTCTATCATATTGTTTTATTATACACAGATCTCAATGTGATCATTTTATGTGTTCTCTCTCTGTGTTTAGGGAGGTCTGAGTTATCGTTCTACTGAGTACGTGTATTCTAACACCTTTGCACGATACTTTTCATTGCCTAGTTTGGCTTATTTTCCATTCCTTCCCGGCTGAGAACAATATTAAAATGAGCTGGTAACCTCTCTCTCCCCCAGCATAAAATCGGAAGTGAGGGTCTTTTACTTAATGTTTCCACGTATGAGGCCACCAGCACGCTCGTTCTACATTCTACGTACCCTCCCACTCTTTCCCGCCCCTGTTTTTGGTAGTTGTATGTTATCCACAGCGTCAGACACAGCCATCGCCTTCTCTATGGGCTCGTTTATAATCATCATTTAGTCTTGGCATCAAGCTTGCTTTCGTCCTTCTCCTGATGTCTTCCAAGTCGTTTTTGTCGTTTGGAGCTGGTTCCCTGGTGGAGTCTTTAGTAAGAGCTCATGAGAGCAACAGCCGTTGAGTTCTCGAATGTTTAAAGCGGTCCGTCTGTGGCTTTTATCCTGAAAGGTTGGCTCGGCTCATGTTTTCTTTCCTTTTGAGTAACTTAAATATTTCACTCCACCGCCTTCTGGCATACAATGTGCATGTCGAAAAGTCCAATGCAGTCGGGAATGCTTTCCTTTATAAGTGACTCGGACTATT
>NW_011889097.1:7600-10492 GCF_000151845.1 Pteropus vampyrus | reverse complement strand
CTCGAACTTTGTGACTCTTGAGCTCTCGTTTCGTTCTCACAGGCTCTATGACACTAGCCTCCCACTCTCTGGGGTCTGTCTTCTCTGAGCCCCGTCCCCACTCGTACTGGGCCTTTTCTCCCCTTCGTCCCTGTCCGTCCAGTCCTGATCAGTTCGGATTCTTCTCCCAGAGGTTTTTACCCTCCGTGCTGGGTTTGGGTGTGGACGGGGCTCTGCTTTGTTAGTTCTGAGAGTTCGTGGGGCCTGGGTTGCTCCGAATGATCCCTTGTTCTCACCTGTGACTCGGAGCCTGGGGCACCCGCTCCCCGTTTTGGCTGCTGTCCTCAGCTTGGCCCGCAGTGATACCTGGAGAGGTACCAGGTAAGATGTGTTTCTGTGGCCCTCAGGACCGTCAGAGAGAGGGCCAGATGCGTTTTGCTTTTTATCTTCCTTCTGAAAACTCGTTTAGATGCTGCTGCCCCTGTCGCGGTTGGCAGTGTGCCCTTACACGCTCACGGTTTGGGTTTGCGGAGATCCATTGTCACTGTTTCTCTTGCGGATGTTGACCACGAGGTTTTGGTTTTGCCATTTGAGTCCTGTTCTCTTTTTATATGGAGATTTGTGGCTGTTTGTTTAAAACAACAACAACAACAACAACAACAACAACAAACAACTGTGGGCCATTGCTATTCATCTCCTAACTTTTTCATTAAGAAATTGGAAGTGGAAGCATGTACCTGGTGGCATTAATGAAATGCCAGCCAATCACCGCGTCCCGTGTTGGAAATGTTCCATTTCATGGTGGAGCGTCCGAAGGACGTGCACCGAGCAAACGTAAGAAAGATTTGGGGCTCGCGTTAATGTCCCAGGGCTGCTGTAAGAACAGTTTATTCCCTCACAGTTCTGCAGGCTGAGGTGTCGGCAGGCCACGCTCCCTCTGAAGGGCCTTGGGCGGGGTCCTTCTTGCCTCTGCTGGCTTCTGGTGGTAGCCAGCCATCTTTGGCTCGTGGCCCCCTCGCTCCAGCCTCTGCCTCTGTCTTCACGGGTCTGTGTCTGCTCCCGTCCCCTGAGAACACCAGACATTGGATTAGGGCCTAACGCAGTATGACCTCATCTTAACTTGATTACATCTTCAGAGATCCTATTTCCAAAAAAAGCCACCTTCACAGGTATGGGGTAGACATGGATTTTGGGGGACACTCTTCAACCCGTTACAAGGGTGTTACGCAAGTTACATGTGTAATAGGGGATTTCCTAGATAAAGAGAAAGTAAAATGTCTCTAGAAGAAGAGAGTCAGAAGATTTAACCCCAGATCCTCCTAACTCGGGCATCGAGCGAGAGGCATGTGCCTCATCTAGTCAGCCGGGGACATGGGGACAAGCCCTCCCGGCAGCTCAGGGCCCCTCCCAAGGTTCCACTGTGCCCTTGGATGTCTCCTGGGTGGGGGCTGATCTCCACGTGGCCTCGCACCAGGCTGGGGGCCGAGTTTGGTCCGGAGAGAGCTTAATTCCCTGCCATCCTTCAGGAAGTCCAGAACCTATGAGGCTGGCAACGAAAAGCCTCTGTCTCAGACCCAGAGGGTGGGGGCGGAAGGGAAGGGCCGTCCTGTGCTCCCGATTCTGACTGTTGACCGTTGAGTCCCCATAAATGAGCTGCTTTTTCAAAGCCTGAAACCCTCACGCAGGCCGAGAAGGAAACAAGGAGTCAGAGTAGGTGCCAAGAGCTATAAATTTTCTCCGTCTGCCTGGGGCCATTATTCCAGTGCCTACGGGCACTCCCTTGGCAGCTCAGAGTAAATCGGTCACATTCACCCGTCCAGGTGGGTACGCTGGGTATTTATTAATGGAATGTACATAATTCGGGGTCCCAGCTCTGCCACGGGGCGTCTGCCAAACTCTCAGCATAGAAATATCCCGAGGAACTGTTCTGACTTATAAATAGAATCATCGTAATCACCCCTCTCCTACCTCAGAGCTGACCTCTCCTCAGCCCGTAGTAACAGCGACAGCAACAACAGCAGCAACCCCATTCCGACCCCCCGTTTCTGCACTGTTTTATGTCTTTAGAGGCGTTGCAGCTGCTTCGCCCCTCAGCTGGTTGCCGAGGTCTAATGCCTGATTCATGCGCCCTTTGCCTCCCTCCGCCTGTCATTTTTAAAGGATTTGAGGAGCTTTTCCAGGAATTTTAATTCCATTGGAAATCAGCAATCTGTATTATCTTTACGACCTTCCTGTAAATCTAAAATTATTCCAGAATTAAAAGTTTATTAAAAAACACATGGTTAAGAGAGGAAACAGCTGAGCCACAGAGTAGAAAAAGATATTTGCAAAAGATTCGCGTTTAGAGTATAAAAGAATCCCTTACCCATCCATGAGAAAAAAGCAGGAAAACCAGCTGAAAAATGGTGGAAGGACGGAATAAGCACATGGCCAAAGAGGAACATCAAATGGCCGTTAAGCAGGAAAAAGTGCTCTCTCTCATTCTGGCCGGCAACTGAGTTCCTTCTTTAAAGACTTGTTTTGTTACTTTGTTTTTCGGCAACTGAGTTTCTTCTTTAAAGATTCGTTTTGTTACTTTGTTTTTCTTCCTCAGACGCTCCAGCTGCGTGCGAGGTGGGGCTCTTTCACCGTCTCTCACATTCACCCTTTTCTGCCTTTATCTGCCATTTATTTCGCCTGTCTGGCCACATCCTCTGCGTCCCTCTCTATGCTCAGAAACGTCCACGCGCTTTGGTGCCGCTTCCAGTTACGTCTTCGTCTCTGCGGTGCTTTTATTGTCGATTCTGCCCGTTCCTGAATTTCGACGGCTCGCTTTTCGTATCCCGTTTTCTCACCGTCTCTTTCTTGAGCTGTCGCTTCATTGGGTTTAACAAGTTCATGGTAAAATATTTGGATACGAGTTGTTCCTTGCAA
>NW_011889097.1:4998-6580 GCF_000151845.1 Pteropus vampyrus | reverse complement strand
CTGGCAGCACAGAAGACGTTTCCACAGGGGGTTGGACAAGTATCTCAGAAAAACAAAGGAAACAGGAACTAGGTAAGAGAAATAAAAATCTCTGTTTTTAGTAAAGTGAGAAAGAGGCAGGGCTAGTGGTAAATATAAATTCTTTACTCTTGGAATATTCTACTGAATCTACATGAAATGGAACCCCCTTTACGGCACCGCAGCTGGATGGACCTCTGACCGGGGGTGGAGCATGTCCTGCTTTGCCAGACATGTCCATTTTTAGGGCAACTTCCGTCTGCCGTCTCTTTCCGGCAGCCCTGGCAGCCCCGGTGTTCTGACGACTCCGTGTGTTAACAGGTGCTCGGTTCCCCTCGACTTTCTTCTCCAGGCGGAACAACCCCCATCACTTCAGTCACTGCTCGTAGGATGTAATTTTTGAGACGCTGACCACAAATGGCACTGCAGCCCGCACTGGTGGCCTGAAGCCTTCGGTTTCATTAAGCTGTGGAACTTTAACCCTTGGTCACCCCTGTGGGGAGGAAATAGCCACCCCCACCCCCAGACTCCGAAAGCTTGATCAATAAAATCAACACAAATCATAAGAGACAGAGCAGCTCTGGGCCAAACACAAACCAACGAGATGTCATTAACAGAGCTAAAGAAATAACATGACAGCAGGAAAGGGGACTTGGGCATAGACGCATGGCGGAATGGGCAGTCACAGAGACGAAAGCTGACAGTGTCTGTCTGGTGCAGTCAGGGCAGTGGGACGTTGAATCTGAGCGACATGAGCAATCAGGCCACGGCGAGCTGGTCCTCTTGGGCAGGGCGAGTCAGCGGTTCGCATCACAGCCGAGGCGAAGTATCTTCCACTATCAGCCGCCTGGCTCGGATCTGATTTTGCATTCACCAGACCGTATTTAGATGAATAATTTCAATTCTGGGTTCCCTGACACTGGGGAGGAGAATGAATGTTCTGGCGGGAAACATGAGAATTCTGGTCACTGAAATGGGATCCTTCACACTGAGGATGAATCCACTGATGTCTGGTTAATCTTTCAGTCTGTTGTAAATTGGGAAATGTCAACTGTTTCATGCTGGACTCGTTACCCGCGGGCACCCTGCGTCACTGACGGATGCCATCCTATCTATTTTCTGTTCTTTCTTATTAATCGAGGCTCATGCGTCCCGTTGAAACCACTCACTTGACCAGATTCTCGTGCAGCCGAAGGTAGCCAAGTGCCCGTTCTGGCCAAGGCAGTGTAGATGGAAGTCCCTGGGGAGTGTGTTCTTTTTCTGGATAACGAAAGTAAAGCCTTACCAGGAGAAAGTGTTTTTGCCCTTCCTTCCTCTGTCTACCTGGAACATCGATGTGAGGCCTGGAGGTACAGCAGCCATTTGTGTCGATGAGGACAAGAGTCACACCCAAGGATGTCAGGGAAAGGAGGAGGGAGTCTGGCTCCCCAGGGAGCACCAGCCGTGAATTGCTTTCTTCTGGACAGTGTTAAAAAAAATAAGCCCGTTATTTGTCTAAGCCCCTGTTCGTTTGGGGCTCTCTACTGTTTCCAGCAGAATGTGGTGCTACAGGTTCCAGGTGGAG
>NW_011889097.1:2725-4598 GCF_000151845.1 Pteropus vampyrus | reverse complement strand
CTCGTGTCCGCCAGGCCATGCTGCTCCCCACTGTGTGACCCCTGCACTGAAGAAGGTCGCGGCTCTCTGAGGGTCTGTCCTCCTGCTCTCTAGTTTCGAGGGCCCCGCTCGGCTCGGCGGTGGTTTTCTCGCTGCCTTGTCTCTCACACGGGCCCCTCAGCGTCTGTCCTTGTGTCCGCCTCGTTTCTTAAGCTCCTCTTAGGGGCTGAATCGTGTCCCCCCTCAGCTTCATCTGTCGAAGTCCTAACTCCCCAGTTCCTCAGACTGTGACTGAATTTGGACATGGGCCTTTAAAGAGGTGATTTGGGTACAACGAGGTCGCTAGGATGGGCCTTAATAACCCGATACGTCCGGTGTCCTTGGAAGAAGAAGCGATTAGGACACAGACACACGCGGGGGTGGGGGGGACCCAGAGAGGACGTGGGGAGGAGCTGGCTGTCTACACGCCAAGGAGAGGAGCCGTGGAAGGGACCCACCCTGCCACCCCGTCCATTTCAGGCTCCCGGCCTCCAAATGTAAGAACCGAGAACGTCGTGCAGCCACGCAGCCCGCGGTCCCCGGGGACGGCAGCCGCAGCCGACCGGCAAAGCCCCGGCCCGCCTTCCCGGAGCCACAGCCAGGGAGGGGTCCCTCTCTGCGGACCCTCATCGGGCTCAGTTGGGGCCGTGTCTGTGGAAGGTTCGGCTTTCTAAGGGAGGCCAGCTAGACTGGGTCTTCGGGACAAAACGGAAGAGGACGCTGAGTGGCGACCAGAGGCCAGCCTCGGTGGCGGTCAGCCTGTCCGCTGAAGACGCCGCTCCCTGGGCTCGGCTCCTGCACCCCGCTCTCTCGCCCCTCCGCGCGGGGGTGGACAGAGAGGGCTCCCGTCGCGGGCCACTCTGCGGCCGTGACCACACCGCTGCTCATCTGGGCGACGAGGCTCCCTTCTTTCGGCCCGAGCTGGCCGACAGAGGTGACAGTGGCTTTCGACAAGAAGAGGGCTTCCTCTGTCCTCTCACCGGATATTCCAAAGCGGCCGGCACGTGGTTTTCTGGAGAAACAATGGGAGACATAAAGACTCAAGAGCATTGTCTGCAGCCATCGCCACCCTCCCTCCTCCGAGCTTACTTCATCTTGTAAAACGGAAACTCTGGCCCCGTTAAGCACTAATCCCCACAACCCGCTCCGCGCCAGCTCCTGGCAGTCACCACTCTGCTGTCTGTGTTTATGGTTCTGACTACCGTTAAGTACTGCATGAGAGTGGCATCCTACAGTCTGTGTCTTTTTGTATCTGACTTAAATCACTTAGCGTAATGCCCTCCAGCTTGATCCATGTTGTAGCACATGTCAGAATTTCTTTCCTTTTTAAGGCTGAATAATACTCCGTTTTGTGTACATACCACATTTTGCTTATCCGTTCATCCTTTGAAGGACACTTGGGTTGCTTGCACGTTTTAGCTCTTGTGAATAATGCTGCTGTGAACCTGAGTGTGCAAATATCTCTTCAAGACTCTGCTTTCTGTTCTTTTGAGTGTATATCCAGAAGCGACATTGCTTGGTCACACGGTAATTCTGTTTTTACCTTTTTAAGGAGACCCTCCATGACTCTCCGCAGTGTGTAGGGTTGTACCCTGTCACATTCTCACCCATGCTGCATGGGGTCCCCGTTTCTCCTCGTCCTCGCCAACGCCCGTTTCCTGCTTTTTTTCTAGTGGGTATGGGGTGGTATCTCATCGGAGTTTCGATTTGCCTTTCCCTACCGATGTTGAGTATCTTGTCATGCGCTTATTGGCCATTCACATTTCTTCTTTGGAGAAATGTCTGTTCAAGTCCTTTATCCGGTTTCGAATTGGGTTGTTTGTTTTTTGATGGGTGAGTTTCAGGAGTTCTTTGG
>NW_011889097.1:0-774 GCF_000151845.1 Pteropus vampyrus | reverse complement strand
TTCTCTTCAAATTCTAGCTTCCGGAATTTCTCCGTGACTCTGGGCCACGAAGGGCTGTCCATGCCCATTCTCCCAGCCCATAAGCATGGCCACATTTCGACGTCCGTTTCATACTGCAACTTCATGACTTAAGAGTTTTTAAGGTTAAATGGTGTTTTACGTGTAGGATATACGTATATAATCACATATATGGATACGGGGAGCATCCTTCACCCCCGTCCTGGAGGGACGTAGCTTGGCCCACGCGGAGAGTGGCGATGTCTTCCTGTTACACACAGACTCGCCGGGGCACGCCCGTGTGGTTGGTGTGCCGACGGGAGGGTGGCATGGAGAGAACACAGGTCGCGAATCAGGCTGTCTCGGGTTCAAAACTGGGACTTGCCACTCACTACTGTGTGACTCCGACAAGGTATTTACCTTCTCTAAGCCTCAGTTTCCTCATTTGCAAAACGGGGAAGTAACAGTCTCTACCTGCCGGGCGGGGAGGGCACGTGGTGGGATGTCAGACGAAGCCTTCCGGAAGCGTGTTTAGCAGAGAGTAGTGACTGTCAGGCATCGTGTTAGTCACCCATACGGGGAATGTCACTGGCGCGTGGAAAGTGTGGCAGAATTTTTAACGCTATGCAGAATGCTTTTAATAGAAGGTTCAGTGAGAGCTGTAGACAAACTAAACCAACATTGGTTTAAAAATGTTTTTAAAGCTGCAAAAGTAAAAGATCAAAGAGAAATATATTGAAACGAGGGATTATCGGTTATATTTTAATGGCCTCCTTT
>NW_011889096.1:898914-901760 GCF_000151845.1 Pteropus vampyrus | reverse complement strand
CACCATCTCATTTCTACTGTTCCTCTGCAATAATTTAAAACTCTTCCGAACAGAGGTGTTCCGTGCATTCGGGTATTTACGGTATATTTTGAAATCTCGGCATTCTGAATGACGCTGCATGCTGATGTATATTCGGGAGCGTGTCTGACGAATGAAAGTGGATAGACATTAGAAAGTTAAATATGTGAACTCAGACGTCGAGTGCCCAGCCAAGAGAAAGGCGAGCTTATCTTTGTGCGATGTTTGCCCTGGCTTTACTTGGAACTACCAAAAACTAGAAATAAGTGAAATGCTCCTCAGTCATAAACAGAGGTACAGGCAACTAATGGACGTATCTCAAGTGCATTTGTCAGAGTGAGGGAAACTACACTCAAAAGGCTACGTCCTGTATCGTAAACCAACATTTCTGACAGTCTGAAAAGGCAAAAGTGTGAGGGCGGAGCTCAGACCAGTGGCCGCCAGGACTGGGGGTGAGGGAGGGTCGGGTGGAGATGGAAATTTGGGGGTATGAAAATATTCCACGTCTTGATTGTGCGGGTGGTCCCATGACCGTATGCATTTGTCAGAAGGCGCAGAGGTACACGCTCGAAAGGATGCACTTTTCAGTGTGGGAAGTCTCTCTTAAAATATCTGAAAAATTTTTGACTAGAAAAATTTCCCTTTTGATGAATGAAGCAACCGTAAAGGAAGAAATTTCAAATCGGGGAAACTCAGATTCGACTACGTCACACCTGGACGTTTCTAGACTCCTGTGGAAGAATCCCGTCAACCCTCAAAGGCACTTTGCGATGGGCCGGAGGGAGTTTACGCTCCATGCGGGGAGGTGAATCGAGAGAGCATTTGAGCATCTCAAGGAAAAGTGGAATTTGGGTCTAAAGTGATGGAAGAGATCTGTACTCTGAGGTGGTCTCCGCCCAACAGAATGTTTTCCACCGAGGAAGTCACGTGTAGAGTCCAAACCGCTTGTCCCACGGAGAAAGCTATGGGTCAGTTTTCTACCCAGAATCTGTGGGGACACAGACTTCACGTCTTGTTGCTACGTTGAGGGTTTCTGGACTGAAATGTCACTCTACCTAGGTGCTTCTATCAAATGTCTTCCTGAACTTTAAGCTCTGCGAAGCAGCCGAGAATGAAAAACGGGATCGAATGCTATGGATGGACATTCACGGCAAAGGGGAAGAGGGCAGCCGACCATTCAGACGTGCCGAAGAATCCACGCGTGTCACTGCATTGTCGGGCAAGGAGCTCCTCCCCGCCCCCCGCCCCAAACGAAGAGAGAATGAAGGCTTCTTATTAGCTGAGATCGAGGCCGTCAAGGGGGATCATGAGAACTATTGGCTATTCTATTATTTCTTTGCAGATGCGAAGACATAGTAACTAGAGACAGGCATTCGATGAGGCATGAGAACTTATTCTTCGCCTGCACCTGAGTCGTGAATTAAGCCAAAAGAGGAACCCAGAGGTGTGTAGCGACCCTCCCTTCAAAATGACGGAAATGCCACCCATTCTAAGGCAATAAAGTTTTATTTTTTTCAATAGAGGGAGAAAAAGTAGAAACCGAAATCGTCTGTGTTTGGGAAATTGATAACTTTCTTCTAAAGAGGCTCAGATGAACACCGCCATCAAAATTTTTGATTTTGGAAATGACAAGAAAGACAAGTGAGTAGAAGGAAATAAAACTTCCATGACGGGGCTTAAGGGAGCACGTGGGAAACAGCGACAGCTCACCACCGTTTTTAAGAATCCAGAGGGAATGAGGTCCACTGGCTCATGCTGTGCATCTGAGAAACCACGAAGAAGAAAAACCAAAGAAACCGCAAGAGATGGATACAAATAACAGGAAAAAATGAGAACAGGGTTGTTAAAATCTTTGGCTAGAAGATGTAATGCCTGCCCCCACACGCTGAGACTAATTCCTCAAAAATTGAGACCGTGGTATAATTGTACTTCCTCTCTGCCAGAATCGCTTGGGACACGCAAGTTTCGGCGACAATTTTCTTGTTGGGATGGGACGGAAGTCAAGAGCGAGTGTGCGAGGCCAAGTGCTCGCGTCTGAAGCGGGTTTCCTGGGCTTAAATCCCAGCCTCGCTGATCGTTAGATGAGGATGTTATTTGACACCCCTGAACCTTTGTTTTGTTACGTTCAGAATGAGTGTGTTAGCAGCATCGACTCGTCGACTTCTACCCGGCGGGGGCGCGGCTCCGGTACACACGTAGAAAAAGTGATTCATAGCCGGAGGCCAGTCAACGAGACACACGGTCATGTCGCGATGTTTTATCATCATCTTCTTGATCGTTGACGTTCCTTGACAGCTTCGTGACACGTGTTTGGGGGCGTAGGTCACCACATAACGATGCTTTCCAATCAAGGCTGAAAATCTTCCCAGCCAAGCGGCATGGGACATGTCATATGTCATCGAAAGCAGCAGGGGAATGATACAGCCTGGACGAGAGCGCAGAAGGTGACAGGAAGGGATGCTTCTAGAAAAGCCGGGGGGAGAGTTCTCCTACATTTTTGTTTTCTGTGGGAATTAATAGAAAGAAGCCGCCTTAAAAGACTGTCCGCCAAAGGCCAGACTCTCCGATGCGAGTCTCAAGAAAAAGTAAAAGCTCCGTCGCAAAACATGTCCGGGAATGTTGAGAAAACATGTCTGCGACCCGCGGATTACGCGAAGGTCTGAATTAAATCACCGCTTTCCGATTTCTCTTTCCAACGTGGTCACATGAACATGCATCTCAGGACATCCGTTCTACGAAGAGAGCAAGCGTATAAAGCTTCGTAAAACTCTGTGGCCTAGTTTTTCTTAACGTTTTGTTCCCACTTACTTCCAAAAAAAAAAAAAAAA
>NW_011889096.1:882628-898864 GCF_000151845.1 Pteropus vampyrus | reverse complement strand
CGCCTGCACCTGAGTCGTGAATTAAGCCAAAAGAGGAACCCAGAGGTGTGTAGCGACCCTCGCTTCAAAATGACGGAAATGCCACCCATTCTAAGGCAATAAAGTTTTATTTTTTTCAATAGAGGGAGAAAAAGTAGAAACCGAAATCGTCTGTGTTTGGGAAATTGATAACTTTCTTCTAAAGAGGCTCAGATGAACACCGCCATCAAAATTTTTGATTTTGGAAATGACAAGAAAGACAAGCGAGTAGAAGGAAATAAAACTTCCATGACGGGGCTTAAGGGAGCACGTGGGAAACAGCGACAGCTCACCACCGTTTTTAAGAATCCAGAGGGAATGAGGTCCACTGGCTCATGCTGTGCATCTGAGAAACCACGAAGAAGAAAAACCAAAGAAACCGCAAGAGATGGATACAAATAACAGGAAAAAATGAGAACAGGGTTGTTAAAATCTTTGGCTAGAAGATGTAATGCCTGCCCCCACACGCTGAGACTAATTCCTCAAAAATTGAGACCGTGGTATAATTGTACTTCCTCTCTGCCAGAATCGCTTGGGACACGCAAGTTTCGGCGACAATTTTCTTGTTGGGATGGGACGGAAGTCAAGAGCGAGTGTGCGAGGCCAAGTGCTCGCGTCTGAAGCGGGTTTCCTGGGCTTAAATCCCAGCCTCGCTGATCGTTAGATGAGGATGTTATTTGACACCCCTGAACCTTTGTTTTGTTACGTTCAGAATGAGTGTGTTAGCAGCATCGACTCGTCGACTTCTACCCGGCGGGGGCGCGGCTCCGGTACACACGTAGAAAAAGTGATTCATAGCCGGAGGCCAGTCAACGAGACACACGGTCATGTCGCGATGTTTTATCATCATCTTCTTGATCGTTGACGTTCCTTGACAGCTTCGTGACACGTGTTTGGGGGCGTAGGTCACCACATAACGATGCTTTCCAATCAAGGCTGAAAATCTTCCCAGCCAAGCGGCATGGGACATGTCATATGTCATCGAAAGCAGCAGGGGAATGATACAGCCTGGACGAGAGCGCAGAAGGTGACAGGAAGGGATGCTTCTAGAAAAGCCGGGGGGAGAGTTCTCCTACATTTTTGTTTTCTGTGGGAATTAATAGAAAGAAGCCGCCTTAAAAGACTGTCCGCCAAAGGCCAGACTCTCCGATGCGAGTCTCAAGAAAAAGTAAAAGCTCCGTCGCAAAACATGTCCGGGAATGTTGAGAAAACATGTCTGCGACCCGCGGATTACGCGAAGGTCTGAATTAAATCACCGCTTTCCGATTTCTCTTTCCAACGTGGTCACATGAACATGCATCTCAGGACATCCGTTCTACGAAGAGAGCAAGCGTATAAAGCTTCGTAAAACTCTGTGGCCTAGTTTTTCTTAACGTTTTGTTCCCACTTACTTCCAAAAAAAAAAAAAAAAGGAAAAAAATGAATTCAGTAACTTGCCAGAAATTTAAAACAGACAGAGATACTTACATGTGTATAGAAGAATGAAATACTGTCTAATAGTTAAATAAACTGTAAGTCACTTTGGCTCATTGCTACTTTCAAGAAAAGTTGCGTCTTCATTGAGAACAAACTTTACGTGGTCAGCCTATGCCACGACATAAATCCCTGATGGTCGCTGCGGTTGGCAAACATTCCCCAAGCTTTCCATGGGGTCTCAGGACGCAATGCCTCAGGAGGGACATCTGAGCAGTGGCCCTTGGAGAATGGTCTTGGAAAAGCTGCGGCCTTGTTTGCACAGCGGGTGGGACCTCCCCGTCCCTGCCCCTCCCCTGCTTTCTGGCCACGAGTGGGTCCCTTGGGGTGGCGAGTCATACGGTGAAATTCATAAGGAAACAGAAGGCACATGCCGTTCTATTAAGGGTTGCAAGTCACCTACACAGAGCTCATGACAGACAGGATGCGTTCGAATGGAAGACGGCTCATTTTCAGACTGGCCAGGAGAGGGCACAGGCCCTTCAAATCAGCTTTGAGACTACGAGCGTTGGGTCTTCTCCAAAATCCGAATTTTACAAGCTCATTTCTCTCTCTCTCTTTTTTTTTTTTTTTTTTTTGCAGGTCGGATCAACCACTTGGCCAGCGAAGTGGAAGCTGAGAGTTTAATCAGAAAGTGATGTTTTCCCAGGAGGGTTCTCTTTTCTCTGGTAAAAGATGCACTTGAAACGTAATATGCATATGAAGAGGGGAAAGAAACCTGCTAATAAGCCTGGGCTCTTATCGCCTGTTTGTTCAATCAGCTCCCTCCCCGGCTTGTGAGGGAGAATCTTTCCGTCTGAAAATCTTTACTTCCCTCCCGTCTCGTCTCGTCACAGACTCTTAGGTCCCGCAAGCGTCATCTGTGTTGCTGAGTCGAGTCCCGCCCCTCCCCATAATCGTACGGAAAAGAACAACATTTTCTAGAACTACATGGGTCTTATCATTTCAGGCTATTTGTTCACTGCAATTTCTCAACATAAAAGGCAGGAAAATTGCAAAGATCGTAAGTTTGCCCTATGAAGACAAAACCAGGTTTTATATGAGGCATGTTGTAAATTCTCAGATCGAGGAGTATTTCAATTAAAATGGGCGACATCGGGCGATTGAGAAGTATTTCCAGGCGTGGGGAGACTGACCGCGTTGGGTATCACTAGTGGTGACGTCCGATCGTGCAGGGACCGTGGGAAACGGTTGATCGGTCTGCAAGGAGCTAAACAGCTACCGCATAACCCGGCCGTCCATCACCTACGTGGATGCCCAATAGGAAGGCAACCAGGTGACCTGACAAAAACTCATGCACAGACATCCACGGCAGCAGGCCACGCAACAGCCCGAAGGTGTGAATAACGCAGAGGCCCGCCCACGTGTCAACACATTCATGTCACGGGGGCCGTCGACACCGTGGGAGGGCGTTTGGTCACCGAAAACAATGAAGCCCCGATGATCTCTGCTTTTCCGAAGACTGACGACGAGAAATGATGAGTCAGCGAGCACGTCCCGTGTCTATCCTGCCATCTTCCATGCTCCGGTTGATATAACAGAGCGATGAGCTGTGTCCTCAGCCCAAACGACACTCTGCTTTTGGAAGAGGAAGATAAAATGGCATAACCCATAGGGAAACAGGTACGGCCCCCAAAACAGGGCTGGCAGCGAAGACGCGCCCCAGTGAGTCAGTCACCAGCGACCTGGGGACATCGATGGCCAGGGGTGATTCTGAGTCCTGCTTCTCACCTGACGTGACTGACCGTGAAGGAATGCTTTCGAATGACGCGTTTTATGAGAGTCGCCGATAAATGACGTAAGTTAAAATAATTGATTCAATGCTATTCTCCGTCCATTGTAAAGGTTTGTGTCCGTGTCACCAATAAGGCTTGTCAGTTTTTAACGACTAAAAGCAACAAGCGATTGGTCTTGTCCGTGAAACGAGGCGCAGGCAGTATGTAGGTGGAGGTGTAGCTAAGTTCTAGTTACCATTTCCTAAAAAAAAAAAAAAAAAAGCTACAGCTGGATTCAGCCCTGTGCTAAGTTCGGATTTTCAAAAAGTTGACTTTCTCCTGAAAATATAGAAACACCTATTAAAAGTAAAAGATACATTTTCTAGTTAATAAACGTGAAATCTGGTAACGAAAATTGCTTAAGTAAATTCGGAACTTCCATTTATGTTTTCAAAATGAACGTCATAATCCACCATTCACCTGGTGGCCAAAATAAGGAATGATAATCAAAATTCCAATGCATCAAACAACATATATGACTCATGGATGTTCTATCTATATATGTATAGTATAATATATAACATGTATTATGTACATATACAACACAGGCATTACATATGTGATATGCAGTATCCCATTTTAAAATCATCTATATAAATTACATACATAAAATACTGAAGGCATTATATATAAATAGTCCTATACGTACTACATGCAAGATGTCTGTGGACAGAGCTATACACACTTATATATAATTTAAAAATGCCGTTTACCATTGCAGCGTGACTGTCAGAGGCATTTTAGCAAATGAAGACAAGGGACCGTGTGCTCGGCGGTTCTGGAAAATGACGTATTTCATGCGACAGCCTTCTGCATCGGGGGTTGGCCAGCTTTTTCCGTACGGAGCCTGACGGCAAATACTCGAGGCTCCGCCAGCTAGGAGGTAGAAGCTAGGATGTGACGTACGGACATACAACTGTTTGGGACACAGCCACGCGCCCGGCTACGAGCCATTCCCAGCAAGGGCTGGCAGACCTTGTGTCTCCTCCTCTCTGAGAGTCAGGCTTTGGGGAATTAATGCCTATTTTTCTCACGTGCCTCAGCACCTGTGCAGCTCCAATTTGTCCTTAAAATAGCCTCGCCCTGGCCAGCAGTGAGGTCAGATGGACAGACCTTCGGGGCACTGGCTCTAGTCACCTCTGACGCTGGGGACAGACGTCGATACCCGAGGAGGTTGGGGGCAGGAAAGCTCTTAGCCGTGAGAATGGTGCTTAGGGCTGAAGTTGTTGTGCCACGCTCCCACGGGACGGAGTCAGTCCCCTGCGCGTCCCACGTGTGTGTAGGCTGATGCGTGTTTCCGATGCAGGAGACCGCCAGGGTGGAGCCCAGTGTCAGAACCCGTGTGGTCCAGGTACGTGGACTTTACTGCATACAGGGGCTGAAAGGCATAAACCACAGTTTAATAAAACCGTCCTCTGTCGGTGACCCTGGCTCCGTGATGGCATCTAATTTTCACCAGTCATTTAAAAACAAAGACAAATCGGCCTGGCCAGAGGAGAGGAGACTCGGCGCCAATCTTGGAGATGGAAAATGTCAAACAATTTGGTCCACAGAAGCAGCGTGGCGGAAGCGACACATTTCGGGGAGGAGCAGAGCTTCATGCTCTCGAGTGAGGAGGGACAGGCGTGGAATCTACGGGCAGGTTCTCATGCAAGTCCTGGCACCTCACAGACACTTGCTGAATGTTTTCTCAATCCATCCATCCATCCATCCATCCATCCATCCATCCATCCATCCATCCATCTATGAATCCACCAACCAAGCAACCAATCAATCGTCAGGCAGTCAACGCATGAACAGGTGAGACACTGGGCCTCACGCCACAGGTCACCACGGAGCCGTGTGAGGGAGTCAAGCACGGACACGGTTTCGTCACCCCGACGCACACGCCCCAGGTCCGTGACGGGTGCTGGCAGTCTGACCTTGGCCGTGGGTGGCAGTGAAGATCTCCACTTCCTTACAACGAGCTTCTCTCTTCTCTTTCCCTCGATTCAAACTGGCCCGGGGCTCCCTGGCCCCTTTCCTTCGCGTGTCCCCCTGCATGCTTCCCAGCCAGTCCCTCGGGCACTAAGTCTCCAGGG
This sequence comes from Pteropus vampyrus, assembly GCF_000151845.1. Taxonomy (NCBI): domain Eukaryota; kingdom Metazoa; phylum Chordata; class Mammalia; order Chiroptera; family Pteropodidae; genus Pteropus; species Pteropus vampyrus. The sequence continues at coordinate 893,517 of NW_011889096.1, read as the reverse complement.
CGGCGTCACACGGTCTCGGGAACAAAGCTTCAGGTCTGTTGACCACAGAGTTTCCGTCACATTAGACATAACATCTTGCAGCTCCGCACCCATGAACATGGACGACCCCACGGCATCCCCTTGAAACCGGACAGAAGGAAGCCGCGAGTGACATCAGGACCTGATGGGATGATCAAGTGCCCCCCACTCAGCCCCGATGAACCGGCAGAGCCGACGACCTAGCTCCCTCAGCCATGAATGAGTCTCCCCTATGTGACCTATCCCCAGGGGCCACTGGGGACACGGGACTTTGAGCTTGAGCTCACCTGTGTCTCTGGGCCAGAGGCCATTTCCTTATGTCGACCTCTCCTTTCTCTGCTGTAGACTCTCGTCCCTGTCATTGGCACGTGCAGGCCCCACGAACCCCTTGCGTTTGGACACACAGGGTGACTCTGATCGAAAGAGAGGACACAGGTGGCTTCTTGCCCCCAGCATCCCACAGGGCAGAGCAACAAACGCCAGAGGGAGGAGAAGAGATGACAATGTGCCCACTAAGGACACACGCGGGTGACGGAACCGCCCGTGTGGGCGGCCGCCTCCCAGCTGCAGAAGATCTTAAGACCTCTGTGCCTTCGCTGGCGGGAGGGGGACAGGAGAAGGCGGAATAATTTGCATGGAGTGCGGTGAACGGGCTGTCCATCAAATTCCAATTCCGGAGCGTGCCCGAAGTTTAAAAACACTGTCGAGTTCAACACGATCAAGCCTTCGCCATCGGAGACCTCCTTTCCCAGAGTCACGATTCGTCGCCGTGGTTTTAATTGAAACGCGCGCTTAAAATATGCGGTTTTAAATGGCAGCAGAGGACGCGTCTTGAAGATTTACGCCACGTCCCCGAGGACACAGCCACCTCCCCGCCCGTTCATCCGTGTGAGTTACGGCTTCCTCTGAAGTTTGAAAGCCATACGAATTAGACTTCCCCCAAACCACGTCTGTAGGCAGAAGTGGCAGGCGGGGCTGGGGGGAGGGGTTGCGGCTGGAATCAGGAGGGACTGGTTTCCAGCGCACTTGACCCTAAGGCTGTGAGGGCCCAGGGCGCCCTGAACATTTAACTCAGGGCGCAGGCCACGGCTCCAGCGCCGAGTCCTACGCACAGACAGCATTACCTGTCCATTCCGTTAGCACATCCTCTTATGACCCTGTTTTAGAAATCATCTTTTTTCCACCCCTTTTCACCACGTTTCGTGCCTTGCTTAGGTACATCTCAAATTATCCAGAATGAAAGCCAATAAAACCGACATGTCTGAAGCCACTTTCAGGAATGAACACGTGTTAACAGGTGTACGATCCTTGCTTTATATGGTGTGTGCGTGTTCTTGTTGCTACCGTGAATTTATAGGACTTTGCGACTCGGAGGTGACAGCATATGGGGACCGAAGGACAATGGGGTCGGGGAGGACAGAGAGGGTAAAGGTCAAATACATGGTGACGAAAGACCAGGCCTTGGGCACGGAGCGCAGAGTGCATTGTACAGATGTCACAAAGTCGCACACCTGAGATTCATAACCTGTTACTTTCCAATGTTTCTCCCAATGAATTTAATAATAAACCAAAAAAAAAATGCCTCTATAGACTGAGTAAAAATTTTAAAAACTATTATTAATTATTAAATAATAATACTTTTTGTTTTTTTTTTTTTAAAAAAAGAAGTACGCAAGACAACAAAAATGATCATTTATCTCACAGGATGCCCAGAGCCTGTTCTGCAATCTTTGTCACATGCTATGTCACACGTGCTGTGGCCAAGTGTTAATCCTCACGGAATCTGCAACGCAGACAGTTTAAAAAAAAAAAACAAAATACTTTGTAGACACATCTTTGACCCACATCATACGTAAAGGCATCTGCTCTGCCGAGGCTGGTGTCCAGCGTTCTCATTCCTGATTTTATCACGTTAATTTTAGAATTTTATGTCCACGTGCACGTTATATCAACTACTCTGTAAGCACTTAAAAACTTAAATGAAAACAGCATTTTTGTAAGACAGAAAAACTTAAACAGCTTTTTTCTCAATATCTAACCATGTCGATGGATATAGTTAGCAGTCAATTATCTGTCTATCCATACTCACACGCACACGAATACGTATATTTAATGGAAAAAATATTACAAGAGGTACCGATGCTGTCGATTAAATTCTGTCTCCCCTAGTGTGTCGATGCCATAACTCCTAGTACTTGTGAATGCAACCTTACTTGGCAAATTGGGTCTTTGCGGATGTACTCAAGTTACGATAAGGTGATTGGCTGGGTTCTAATCCAACGTGATTTAAAATTTTGGGCAATTTTGGTCATAAAGACAAATTTTAGACAAAAACGACACAGGGCTTAAGTCAATTTTTGGAGTAAATGATGGATTCTTTAACTGGTAAGAGCTTTTGCAATGTGCCAAAATCCAATGAAATCTTTTTTTAAAAAAAGGAAAACATAGTAATGAAGTGGTCATTAAGGTTTGGCATCACCATCCCAAATCTTTCTCCGTTTGTGTCAGTATTCATTAGAATTAAATTTTAATACGCGCAGAAGCCTTAATCGAATCAGAACATGGGAACAGACGCTCCCTTGATCAGTCAAGTGAACCAAAGTGTTGGCATCGGCCCCCGAAAGGTGCCAAGTGTCCGGATTCCAAGAGGCTGTGGATGATGAACTTGTTTTCCCGTGCCTGCTACGGCCCCCTTCCATCTCGCTCTGTGCCCCACGGGCGATTTTCATCTTGAAAGCGAAGAGGGAAAAATAAAAATCTTTTGAAAGCAAATCTTGAGGGCGGGGGTGGGGGGCCACATTTCCATTCTTTGCCTGAGAAGCCATTCATTTTTGCTGCCACAGAGCAATTTGCAGGGCGAAACCTTTTCCATCTGAGCCAGGAGATTGAAAACGGAAACAGAATGGGAGCTCGGCCCGGGGCGGGCTGGGGGAGGGTGGGGACCGGCATGAGGTTTTAGGCCTTTTTTGTCATCCTGCCCTCATTGTGCACCGGACCTGACTGGATTGTCTGAAACCTGAATCAAGACAGATAGAGATCCTTTGACAAATGTAAATTTTGGTTTGTGACTCAGGGGCAAACTTTTTTTTTTTTGATGCTTCTCAAGTGACTCAAAACTCTTCGAATATAAATGCTAATGGATTTATTTAAATCGGAAAGGATTTGGCATTCATATGCGAGCCCTGTGGCTTCTTGGCCGGTTATCCAGACAGGACTCTGGGTGCAGACAGACCCTGAGAGGCTGCCTCTTGGGGTCTAGGGTTAAAATAAAATTGGGCAGGCATTGCCTCCCTTGATGGTCTATTACATGTGTAAATGGATAACTGCTTTCCTTGGGGGGTGGGGGACGAGATAATTTCCTGCAGGAAAAAGATTTCTCTAACTTCATATAGAAACGTACCCCCTGCCTCCAGGAAAATATCCACGTTATCAATAGCTGTACATACGTTGAGAAACGCATGTTATACTCTAAATCTGAGTGACAATAACGAAGCACTCTGGAACTCAAAAGCGACTGTGAGGGACACCCGAGTTTGGCCGCCCCAGCACATGCCTTGGGGGACACTGATTTTAAGCTGCTTATGAAGAAGCGAAGACTCAGGAAGAAGCTTGGACCCGCCCCCCTTACCTGCCTGAAGGAATTCAGACGGGACACCTGCCGAAAGCAGGCGGCAGCACTGAGCGCCAGGATCTAAACACAGCCTGCGGCCAGGGAGGAAGGCAGAGCCTCCATCCTGTCCCAGGGAGACTTGGTACATCACGCGTCTGCTCTTTCTCGGCTGCCTGAGAGTGACCTACTTCCCCTTTGAAATCGCAGACCCTGATCCAACTCCCATCAGTCCTGAGTGACTTAAACCCCGACTGCCAACGCAGCCCCCAGCCTCACGTTCTGACGGCAGCCCCGGTGATAAAATCTGGCCATCTTCTCTCGTTCATCTGTCTCGTGGTAACTTGATTGTTAGCCCGGCCAGGAGAACTTCGCGGTGGGAGGAAAATTATTTCCTGACTCCCTGAAATTGCTCAGTGGTTTGAGATCGGCTGAGAAACCTATGCCTTCGTCAAGGTATGAGTGAAGGACGAGGCTCACCAGGAACGGAGGAGATGGCTGCGACCGTTTTACCTGGCAATTTCTTTGAATTTACACTCACGGACCTACGGAACGCACGCATTGTCATCCGTGGAAAGTGCCAGAAGCTCAGCTCGCAAGGAAGACCCAGCGAAGGGAAGAGGGAAGAACTCACTCTGACTCTTGAGGTCTCTTGCCTTGGGCGAGGCGTTTCACCCCTGCAGGCTTCAGCCATGTCAGTTCCAAAGAAATTGATGAATGATGGGAATGGACTCCGGATGCTTCCTTCGCCACGAGGATGCGTTAGGATTCGGACTGCTCTTCTGAGTTCGCCGAGGAAGGAGCGGCTCGGGATTGGGACAGCTTCCCTGAGACGCACAACGGTCCGCTCCTCGCCCACCGACATCGACACTCAGATCCGGCAGCTGCGGCTGGTTGGTGGCCGGACGAGAGGAAGGCACGGCGATGTCCCACGCACTGTGCGTTGCACACCCACGGCGTCCCCGGCTCTCGTCCGGCGTGCGCTGGGCACGGTGCGTGAGCCTACACCGTCAGGTCACTGTCACCCAAGTGCAGAATTCACACCACAGTTCGCTGCCGGTGCTGTACGTTCTGTGGGTCCTCTGCTCCCTAAACCGTGGCAACCGCCGCTCTATTTACTGTGTCCCTAGTTCTGCCTTTTCCAGAATGTCCTAGACTTGGACTCATCCAGCGTGCAGCCTTTTCAGACGGGCTGCTCTCGTGGAGTCACATGCAGCGAAGGTTCCTCTATGTCATCTCCTGGCTTGGTAGCTCACGTGTTTTTTAGCACTAAATAATATTCCATCCTCTGGACTTACCCCATTCTCCTCAGCCGTCACCCACTGCGGGGCATCTTGGCATCCGAAGATGCGAGAAACATCTGCCTGCAGGACATGTCAGGTCACCTTGAGCCTTGGCGGGTATCGGTTTATTTATCAAGAGTCGCTGTCATGTCTTATCCTGTCTTTCTGTCAAGCCACCCAGAATCTCCCCATCTTCCTCACTTAAAAATAAGAGGAATGCATAAAAAGACAGAGGTAAGAAAAGACAGGAAAAGGGCAGGCGTGTGAAACGTGTTTGCACGGCCACGGTGCCCGGCACGGCGGATGGCGCATTTTAGAGGTTTAATGCATAGACAGTAAATGGGTAAATGGTACGGGAATGGAGAACTATTTCAAAATGTCGCACATTTGTAAACTAGGATGCAATATCATAGTCCTCTGCTTTAAATAGAAGGCTTGTTTTTTGTGATGTGAAAAGTGAGAGATTGACGAAGGGGTCATTGGACTACGCTAAGATATACCCTTGTCCCACTGGCTGCCCCACTCGTGTTTGTAAATTTACCCGTCCCGGCCATCATGGGTGCCATCATTTTTAATTGGCCCCTTCGGAGAGGTTTCTGCGTAAATGCGGACTCTGTTTAATCCCCGAGAACCCTAAAATGAATGGCTTGAGGTTTGGTCCCCTTCTCTGGGATGAGCAGTCATGTTCCCGTTTGACGAAGGAATCCACAGATGTTCCCGTCTCTTTCGGGATGACAGATCACCTCTGCGTTTCGCCTCAGTCTCAAACGCTCACTTCGGATTTCGGTCTAAGTCGTGACAACGTCATCACGGGCTTCTGACCGTCAAGCAGGTTCTCATGGCCAACCCGGGTGCAGGACACGGTTCGGGGTGTCGGCGTCTAATGTGCGTCTCGCTCTTGCAAGCCACAGTCGAGACCGGGTAGTAAGATGCTCAATGTGCTCACTGACGTTCGGTGAATTAGTCACCAAAGCCCCCGGCGTTATGACTAAAACCCATTCTGTGCTTTTGAAGATGGGCTTGAAGAGCGTGTCTGATTTTATATTCGGAAGATGCATTCTCTGTGGTGATGGCAGTGACATTCGTTGGCATGCGAAGGTACAGCATCCGCAGTGACAGGCAACGGAGGTGTCCTGTCACCGCCTATGACCGCTCTTGGATCCTGGCTCCTAGCCAGGCTGGTCCTCTCCCTGGAGAGAGGCTGAAGGGAACACAGGGACCTCACGGCGAACCTACCAGTAACAGACACCCACCAGGGCTGGCTTTACCCCATCCACATCGGGACCCCTACATGGCGTGAGCACGTTCGAAATGAAGTGTCCACATGTCGGTGCAAATGACTCAGGCCCCTCTCTCCGCCAAAGGCAATACACCCAGAGTGAGGAGGCCCTAGCTCCCCGGGCCCCTGAACCAAGGGGCTCTGTCAATCAAAGTCGCTCTTCAGATTGCACGTGGGGAGGGAGCCAGGGCCGGTGTGCTGCTCTGCTGAGCCCTGCACGTCCGTCTGCGTCCTGCTCCCTCCAGAAGGCCAGAGCTTGGGGGTCCTGGGGGCTGGAATGCCCAGCTCTGCAAACAAGAAGGATCCCCAACCACGACGGCCATCATCACAGACGTTCCTTCTTGCTAGCGTGTCACCTGCGTGACACACCCGATCGCTGTGACACGCCCCTCCACGCGATGTGGAGAGCACCCTGTGTGGCGGTCCCTGGGAGCAGCTGCTACCAGTCCCCGACTTCTAGCGAAGAAGCTGGCTTCCTCTGGCCGCGAGCACAGATGGATGCGAACTCCAGCTCTGTGCTGGAACCGACTCGGCGAACCAAGACCGATGAGAGGCACGGGCTGGGCCGTTCCCACACTATGCTCCGCGTCCTAGAGTCTGGAGCGTTGAGCCTCGCAGACTGGGCTGCTTCAGAATCAACAGCCCAGCAGCCCAGGGCTGCTTTTTCATTGAAGTGAAATTCTTGCAACGTGAAAGTAACCGCTTAGAGCGTGCAGTTCTGTGGCATTTAGTACAGTCCAAATGGCTGTGAATATCACCCTTAACTAGTCCCGGAGTATTTGCACCAGCTCCGAAGCAGACCCCACACCCACTAAGCAGTCCGTCCCCAACGCACCCTCCTCCCAGCTCCTGCAGCCACGAACCTGTCTCTCAGCATGGATTCGCCTACTCTGGACATGGCATGGAAATGCACCAGAGATTTGCTTTAACTTCATCATTCTCGGAAGACGCAGGGCAGCCCGGTCACTGTGCCTGTGACCGCCTTCCACCGTGACCTGGGTCCAGGGCGGGTCTTGACCGCTGCCGCTGGACAGCGAGACAGAGCCCGTGACGCATGGAAATCGTAGGCTCGGATCCGGGCTCGTCATAAGTGGTCACGCGTCATACGTCCGCTGTCCCTCCCTATTTCCCCCCAAAATCGCATCGCTGCCTCCCAAGTTGGACCGCGGGCGGCGATCAAGGTCTCGGGGCGCCGGAAGCGACACACGGGCTCCTCCTTCTTTACAATTCAGTTCGCGCTTCTGTACCCGCCGGGGTCTGTCTGTCTTCATCTCCGCTTTATATTTTCGCCTAAAACCGTGACTCTCGCCGTTGACACGCGGTTCCTCGGGATTCGTTTATATTCTCAGGATTCTAACAAGGACGCGTTTTGCAAGGCAGGCGACCGATGACGAGGAAAGCTGTGCGGGTGCGGGAAGACAGGATCCAGCCCGGTTCCGGGGTGCGCCATGCGAGCCCATCAAGCACAGACGGAGCCCTGCGTGACAGTGACGTCCGCCAACCACGTGACGGCGCAAACACAAAACTCTCTCTGCAAACGGGTTATCCGGAGCGGACTTTCTACGCAGAGAGCAGTGAGCTCAAGGGGCGAGCTTTTTTTTTTTATTTTTTTTATTTTTTCGTTTAATGGACCAACACCAGTTTGCAGAGTCAGGGAGAAAAGCCATCTGAACATCAAACACCAAAGCTCACGGTCCTTTTTTGAACACGAATGCACGTCGCTAAAAAATAAAATAAAATAAAATAAACGGGAAGCTCCGTCGAGTTTCATTTCATTCACTGAAACTGTTCCATCCTGTAAAATGCTCACCTGAATACTCACGGAAACTTTCTATGCTTTCCTTGCTTTGTAGGCGTGCCAGCGAAAAAAGTACCTAGACAGAAAGCAGGGCTTTTAAATTCCAACAGACAGCAATTAGCAGAGTTGGCCATCGACGTGGACGGGCCAAGGGCCCGGGGGCGGTGTGGCAGAAACCACAGTTACGTCCACACCTGAACTAATTATTCCTCAGCAGTGTAGATTTTTAAAATCATGCTCCTCAGATATTTTTCATGGCTGGCCTCCATCGCTTGTCACCGTACCCATGAGAGGCCAGATGACTTCCTCTTCCTTTAAAACAGTGACTAAATTGGGTTTCCTTGACAGCGATTTGCGCAAAGGACGTGATTTATCGTGTCTCTTCTCCTCTGCCTTGCCTGCAGAGCAGGACTCCTTGGCAATGACCCCAAACCTGACCCCTATGCTCACCAGTCTATTAAATATCTCTGCAGAATTTCTCTCTCCCTATACGTAGCCCGGAGCTTGGGGAAGCCTGACTACGGAGATTTCTTTGCGATAGAAACGCATGCCTTATTGGCCTCCAGACACCGATGTTTATCATATGTCAAGGAGGAGGAACTAGACGTGCACAAAATAGGAGACATTTTTAACATACTGACGGGCCGAACTCCCGTGGGATGGTACTCGGCGGGGGGGTGCCCGGGGGAAGGGAAAGGTTCAGATTAGGTCATTTCGGTGGGACCCCATGATGGGATTCATGCCCTTTTAAGAAGAGACATCCGAGGTCTCTCAACTGAGCACCCAGTGAGTACAGGGGGGCCATGTAAAAACCAGGAGGATGGGCCTCACCAGAAATCAAAGGGCCTCACCTTCACCTCGGGCCCGCAGCCGCTGGAACGGTTCACTGCTCCCCGAAACTTCTCTGCCTTCGCCCCGTACACACCAGTATCTCCTGCTGCTCCTGGTCCAGCAAGTCTTAGCCGTATAAAGACGACTTGAGGGAAACAGTCTGTCGTGGGGCCAGATGGCTGTGTCCTGGCACTTCCGAGGTGTCAGTGATTCCCAAGGGTCTGGACGTGACCCGCCACCCTGTTCATTCTAGATGCTTCTGGGCTACAATCTCGATGAAGCAGCTTGGAGGGCCTGCCTAGATCCACGCTCATGATGACACCCGTATCCGCCTGCTCCCCACACCCTGGGCTTGTTTGTTCATCATATTTGCTTCGATCCCTCATCCAAAATGTGAAAACCTGAAATTGCCTTCGCACGCCCGTCATCGTAACGTCATCGCCCTATGATTTCCGCGAATGGTACTAAGTATTTCTCTACGTCTCCCGTGATGGCTCACACCCTCGTTCCAATCATTCCCAAGTCGAAAACTCATACCCTGAGGAGAACCGATTGAAGACAAAGGAGCCAGGACTTGCCATGGAGAAAGGACAGTCTCGTCCGTAAACAGTGCTGAGAAAACTGGATAGACACATGTGCAAACGAACCTGGACCACTATTCTCACACCATATACTGAAGTTAACTTCACGTCGCTTGAACACGTGAATATAAGACCTGAAGCAACGCACTACGCAGAAGAAATCGCAGGCAGTAAGCTGGCTGGCATCAGTCTTAGGGATGTTTTTGTGGAGTTGTCTCCGAAGGCAAGGGGAAACGAGCGGTAATAAAGATGCAGAACTATATCCAACGAAAAGGCTTCTGCGCAGCAAAGGACGTAATCGACAAAACAACAAGGCAACCTACCGAACGGGAAAAGATATTCGTAAATCATAAGGCGTTAATATCCGCATACAAAGCACTCGTACAACATAACAAGGAAAAAATAACCTAATTAAAAAATTGGCAGAGAATCTGAGTAGAAATTTTTCCAAGGGAGACACACAGATGGCCCACGGGCGCATGAAAAGATGCTCCACATCAGCAGTCGCCAGGGAAACGCAGATGCAAACCACGAGGAGACGTCACCTCCCACCTGTCAGAACGGCGATGATGAAGAGGAGAAGAAGTAACAAGTGTTTACGGGGACGCGGACAGAAGGGGACCCTCTGGCACTGGCGTTGCAAATTGGTGCAGCCACAATGGAAACCGGCATGAAGGTTCTTCAAAGAATTCAGAGCAGAACTACCATAGGACCCAGGAATTCGACCTCTGCCTATCGATCCGAAGAAAATGAAAATGCCAATTGAGAACCATAGATGTCCCCCGATAATCATTTCACCAGTGTTTACAACACCCAAGACATGGAAAAAAACCCAAGTGTCCATCAATGCAGGAATGGATAAAGAAGAGGTGGTATATAGACACAGTGCCATATTCCTCGGCCACGACAAAGTGAAATCTTACCATTGGTGACAACATGGATCGACCGAGAGAGGACTATGCGGAGTGAAATACGTCCGACAGAGAAAGATAAATACCATACGATTTCGGTCCTATCTGAAATACCTGTGTGTGCGCGCAGATGTGTGTGCTTTGTATGCCCAAAACTCATATAATGGTGTCAACCCCTCTTATATCATTAAAATAAAATTATTATTATTATTTTTTTAATCTCATGATGAGTGCAGCTGCGTAGGGGGTTCTACAAAAAAGAAGACAGAAAGCATTTTTTCCCATGCGGAGATGTTACTAGAGAGGGACATTGGAGGGGTTTCACCAGCGCGGAGTGTCTGGCTAACAAAGCTGTGGATGCTCCGCGCTGTCTCGGTGGCGAGCGTGGAGGCTGAGCTTGGCGCCGTGGCGTAGCCAGCAGTCATGGGTGCTTATCACAGGAGCGCTCCCCAAAAGCGCGGCTCCACGAATGAGCAGAACTCTCCAGGGAGCTTCAGCGTTTCTCAGGGTGCGGGAAAAGGCTCCGTACCTCACCTTCTGTTTCTCAAGAATAAAGTTCCACGGAAAAACAGCAGTTTAAG
>NW_011889096.1:879863-881958 GCF_000151845.1 Pteropus vampyrus | reverse complement strand
AGTTAAGTTCAAAAACTTTGTCTAGGTGTCCTGTAGTAAAGATTTCCCTTTTCTGTGTAAAAGATAATGTAAAGTTTGGCTGGGGTAGTTTACCTTTGTCTGGGGTAGATAACGTTATAGGCGGGTAAAGTTATAGATGGGGTAAATAGCGTTACATACCCACATTCTCATCCTTGAAAAACCAAGGCTGTTCTGCTAATGTTTTAGAAAACGTGGTGTCTAACCATCAAAGGGGACCCCATGGGACCCCGTATTTATCCAACTAGCCCTGTCACATTGAACCCAGCAACGGATTTATTTGAAAACAATCCGAATATTTGTCAATACTATACGGAGCTTGTTTGTTTGTTTGTTTGTTTTAATAAAAGCACTGCCAGTTACCGGCACTTTAAAAATATGCACATTCAGCATTTAAAGATACACATTTTACGATAAATACAATGTTATAGTTCTTTAAAATTCTTTCACGTACAGCATCTTACAAAGCCACCTCCTGCACACCCTGTCGCAGGTAGAAAAAATTATATCATCCCAATTCGATGAGTGCGAAAGCGTTGGCAACGCTAGAAAATCATTCGTCTCTCTATGGTTTGGATTGGATCGATGATCTATTAAAAGATCATTCAATGTCTCCATTCAGCAATCATTTTCTGAAATCATAGATTTTTATATTTGCACAGGAAATCGATCGAACGGGAATATGTGTTGCCCGCACAGGATAACTCGCTGTTTTTTATTCCTTCTTCCTTTTCCGCTGTACTGTAATATATCATTCTCTTCTGATCCCCATGGCAAAAACTCTAAACTTTTGACATTTTTATCCTTTCTCCTGGGAAGACTGATGCTTCATAATCACACAAAAGTTCAGGTGAGCAAACAGAATAGTATATACGCTTCTATTAGCGGAGAAGGTATTCTGTCTGGGTGAGGTTTCTAGCAATCACACAGTTTGACTGTGTCACTTTCTATAAGATTGAGGCTGAAAGAGGCCCCTAACTCAGGGTGACAGAAAAAGAGTTACTGATGAGTTTCCTTATGCCTTTGAAGTGGTCCATATTCACACATTCTTCAGAATGCAAAGGTTTCTATAACTGGAAGGCTCTGTCACTGTTTTCAATGTGACATGTTTCCGGAAAACTGGCCGTGATCGCTTCTAGCTTCGAGTCATTCAGCACATGACAGACTATCAAGGAACTACCATAATTCGTCACCTGCAGTGGGATCGTTTGCATAGCTGATTAGCACGTGAAGCCACTGTCACATGGTTTCCGGCATTTTAACGTTAACCGTGCAACAAACCGAAGATGCCGTCGGGAAGGACACATTAAAAAATATCTCCAACCAACGATATCCTTCGAGACTTCACTAATAATTTTGATAACATGGACTAGCATTACCATGTTAAGAAAATGAGAGTGTTTGCAGTTTTTTCCTACTCCATGCCACTCTATTTTCTTTGAAAGGAAAAAAAAAAAAGCTAACATGCCTTTTTGACATGTCCAATCCCTAGTGACTCACGGCCCGGTATCCATGGCGACTGACAAGGACCGTCCAGGGGACACCTGCTTTGCGTTGAGAGAAGGTAGGCTCCACTCAAGGTCTTTTGACTTTCACGGAGGTTCCTTTGAATAAGTCGCCTTTGGTAAAATAACCGAAATTATAAGCCCCTTGTGAATTTTAATCTCTACCGTGTTTGGTCCCCTGAATACAATAGAAAAGTATTCATCATACCACCGAGGATACCTCACAGTGAGCAAGTCCTTGATGCAGCTTTGTCTCCCTTGGCAACCCGAGACACGGGCACCCGTGTGCAACACTCCCACACGCTCCCCCGGATAGTAATGGGGAGAACACACGGGGATGAGACCCCCGATTCCTTAAGCCGATCGCGATTCAAACACTGTTCAGAAGTTGGGTATCGTGAAAACGCCCACGGTCTCTTTCGGCCGGTCACAAACACTGGCCTGGACCCGTTTTGGAGGCATGTCGCCTTTTTTCTTGTGGGTTCACTGGGGCACAGCCAAACTCACGTGAACGCCGCCATCCTGCATATGTCCAGGATGCATCATCATATCATGTCATTTACTTATTTTCT
>NW_011889096.1:875821-878738 GCF_000151845.1 Pteropus vampyrus | reverse complement strand
AGGAATCGGCTGAGTCCGTGACTATTACTTCTGCATCTGTAGGGTGACCAACGGCCGCCAGGGGAGGAAACGCAGGTGGTTCACTCGAGCGCGGCAGTGGCTTTGTAAATCGCAGGTGTCTTCACGGATGCGAAGGTGGTCACCTGGCGAGGACGATGCCTCTGCATTCTCACCGAGGGCGAAGGTGCTACCTCCGTCAACGGCCCCAGGGCCGGGCCGGCCTCGCGAGCAGCGGCGTGAGGGCTACGGGGCCTGAGGGAGCGAGACGTGGAAGGTCGTCAGCCATACGACTTCAGCAGCACACCTGGATTCTCTTTATGAAAAAGGCATCTACGTCCTGAGCCGTGGCCGCTGTGGGACAGGGGGCAGGAACGCCTGGCGGAAGGCATGTTCCTCTGCTGTAATGAGCCGTAACGAAGCGTCGATCTTTGGAGGAAAACCGTGGCTTTTTGCACCGAGCTCCGGGCTGCCGAGCTCGGTGACGGAATCACTTCATCGACGTCCCAGCGCGCACTCGGCGTGAAGTCGAGGCTTCTTTCCTTGCATCGTGTACGTTTTCCACGGGACGGTAGTTCGACGGGCGATACGATGCTCAGGGAAAGCGGCCCGTCATTCACAAGGTGGCAGCGACGCTGACGACGGCTGTCACCCGAAAGACACCTGATTCTAGAAGGTGTCGGCATGTCCCACGAAAACGACGGGTTGTCATTACGACAGTGACCTTCGCCTTCCGACCGCCGTGCAGAGGAGCGGAGAGACTCGATCCACCAAACCTATGCATCCCGTCCGCCTCCTTCTGGAATTAGTTTGCGATTCCGCGGAAAACACACACGGGAAGCCTTCGCCGTAGCGTTTACGTTCAAGTGGAAAATCGAGAAGACCGCAGGGGAGCAGGGGAAATCGGAACAGCCCGAGTCGGATCGCCAATTTTGACTCGTATTTTGGGGTGCACCCCAGTGGGCTCCTACGTACGTACAGGGTAAACCGCAGGTTTGAAACCCCGAACGCTTCCGCCCCCGTGTATGAATGTCGCCCAGCTGTCACGTTCGGGCGGCGGGGATCCTGCCGTGGCCGCTCCGCGCACAGCCTCTGTCTGGAAATGGTGTGCGCTCTGCTCTGGCCGTGGGGGTTGCGAGGATCCCTACGGGACGGACGCCGAACAGCACGTACGAAAAGCGAGAGGGGGGAAGCAGCAGGGCAGAGCAAGGAGCCGGCCGTGACAGACGCGGGGCGTGATGCTGCGGACGGGGAAGAGACGCGTGAGTTTGAGCCGGGAGCCGTGGAAACGGTGAGGCGCGGCCCCTGGGTGACAGGTGTCTCTTTCGGGACAGGAAAACACTGTGGAATGGTGGGCGGCTGCACGGCTATGAGCATCCCCCAAAACGAAACACACGGAAACGGAAAACCCAAAGCAAATCACACACTTTAGAGACTGCGTTTTGTGATATGTGAATTATGTGTCCACGAAGCCGACAAAGCGTGGCTCTGTTGTAAAAGTTTACTTTTTATTATCCGTTTAGATTTTTTTAAATTTCAGTTGAAATACAACGTTCTATTCATTTCCGGCGTGCCACACAGTGGTTCCACTTTTCTATAATTTATGAAGTGATCCCCCCCTCTCCCCACCGCAATGAAGCTAGGTCCCCGCCTGGCACCACATGTGGTTATCACAGTATTATTGACGATATTCCCTGCGCTGTCCGTCACATCTCTGTGACTGTTTCATAAGTGGCAATTGGTGCTTCTGAACCCCTTTCCCCTTGACCCCCCGCCCCCAGCTCCCTCACATCTGACCGCCAGCGCTTTGTTTCCTGCATCGACGAGTCTGTTTTCATTGTCTGTTTATTTTATTTATTTATTTTTTGTAGATTCCGCGTATCAGTGAAAGCGGACGGGATTTGTCCTTCTCTGTCTGACTCACCTCGCTCAGCGGAATGCCCTCCGGCTGCATCCACGGCGTCGCGAACGGCAGCGGTTCATCTTTTTCGGGGCCGCGTAATATTCCGCCGCTCCCACGTACGACCTCTTCTCTCTCCGCTCGTCCGTCGATGCACAAAGCGCGGTTCTTGCATCAGGAACAGCAGCGTTTCCTGGGACGAGGAAGGGTCACGGCACAGTCTCAGGCGCCGAGCCAGAATCCGCCTTTTCACGCGATCTCAACGGTCACGGAGGCCACGCGCAGTCACGGTCACAGAGCCCTGAGGGATGTCCCGGGCTGCATGATTTTCTTCCCATCAGAGCTCTATTTTTTTTTTCTTTTTTACATAACTGTTTGAACTAGATCAATTGCCTTTACAGGAACAAAATTGCCGGGCTGTCTTTTCTCCCGAGACTCTGCTGGGGAACTACTACGCCAACACGCGACTCAGTGGCAGGTGCATTGATAGGTAATAAAATGACCGAATAACGAAATCAGTCTTACGATGCCGTGAGTGTCCCTTTTCTATTAAAAAAGCCGGGTTATCCATGTGACAGTCAGCGTGTCACCACAGGTTCATCGTTAGATACATGCATCTTTAAAAAAGCAGTTATAGGAAAACATATTAAGATAAACAGTACCCCTCAAAATAACCTCAAAGACATGCCTGAGTGCCCAGTATCCAAGCTGGAGGCTGCAGAAGTGCCGGGGTGCGCTGGAACCGAGTGACATGGTCCCGTCCGTGGGTGTGGCTTTTGTCTTTGCCATGCGTGTCCGCCTTTGGCAGTCCCGGTATTGAGGAATCTTCACTAGTCGTCTGCGGGGCAGAGCTCACGTCCTGGGTTCTCCTCCGTTCAGAAAAGATTATGGGTCAAAGGAACGGAAGTGAGTGAAAACGTTGCCCGTGCACTAAGTCAGCAGCTGAGCCTGACGCGTCTTGCGTGATCCAGACTCGTTCCTCCTGAGTTCACGGCTTCTCTGTGGGAAAACGCTTCAGAC
>NW_011889096.1:872874-874546 GCF_000151845.1 Pteropus vampyrus | reverse complement strand
TGTGAAAACCTACGATCGCGCCATGTTTACCTCACGATCTAGTGTCGAGAAAATCAACATAAAATCTTCTGTTTCATGTCATGCTTTACGTTTCACCGTCAAAGCTTGAAGCTCCACATCAAAACACGTCCCAGAACATTCTCGTTATCATCTGGAAGCTACTGTGTACATTCACGGCTTCTAAAGAAGAAGGAGCATCTGACTAAACTAAAAAAAAAAACAAAACAAAAGAAAAAACCTTTAAAGTTCAAGACGATTTTAAATAAAGTTCCTCATAGAAGATTTTTCTAGAAGTCAGTTCAATTTTATTGTCTATATGATCATCTTTCTAGAATTTGGAAACCTTGGACAGAGGTGAATTAAAATTGATTCTTTTGCGTGTAAGAAAATAAAGAACGTCGTATTTCAAAATGGCTTTTCCAGTAAAAAGCATAAAAGGAAGAAAAAGGAGGAAAAAATCGGAAGGAACCCAGGGAGGCTGTCTACGCCACTGTTCCTCTGATCCTCCAGGAAATTATAAGATTTTGCCGCATAATGGACTCGAGTCTATCATGGCTTGGCCTTGGCTCTCTTTGCCAGGGAGAATCGTGGGTTTTGGTCACAATGCGCCCATTTGCCGTCCGCGGCGAGCATACTTCAGGTCCCTCGGTCCCACGGTGGTGACAAGGCCTTCTTCACTGTTCCCGCCTGCACACCGGGCTGTGACCCCCGCCGGCCTGTCCCTGAGTGCAGCTCACCTCAGCCATTCATGCACATTACCAAACCGGCCCGAAACGCACTGATTTATGGGCTCTGCGCTGGCCGGGGAGAAACGTAGATGTGAGTCACAGGTGTCACTTTCGGAGTCACTGCTGGGACTGGAGGAATCCATCGGTGTTGAGCGTGTCCCCAGCCCGGTGGCCACAGAGGCATCCGAGCATGTCCCTCTCTCCGATGCCATAGAAAAAACCAGCTCCTTCGAGCCTGCGCTGAAACTTGTCCCCTGAATAGGAATTCGAGACGGGATCTCTCACACCAGCTGGGCTGTATCTGCTGGTTTCTTTTATAAATGCCCATGAAAGATATTTGAATTCGAATATTGATTTTCTTGGCGGGGGGCGGGGGGATCTATGAAAACACCCTGATGGTTCAGGGGAATGTGCCACTTCGTAGTGATGTGCGAAATGTGCACTCTTGGCTCAGATGCTCACGGCGGGAAAGAGACGCACGTTAAACTTGACCTTGCCCGTCGTCCACACCTGTATGGACAGGTAGCGAGGTGAGGGTGGGTCCACGCAGTCCACATCAGCCACCGCCAGTGCCCCCACGCGTAATGCCCCGTCTGTGTCTCCTCAGCCTATGGGGCAGGACTTTTCCTAGAGCTGGAGTAGGCGAGGGAGGTTCTGGTGTGAGGTTGGACGCCAGGCGATGTACACAGCAGGCTGCTCTGACCTTTGCCCCGTATCGTGACCTCTCCCTCATGGCCCCTCCACCCCAGCCCTCAGCAGCCGCCTCCCAGGGGCCACGTTCCTCGCCTGCTGCGGTGCGTCTGGGCCGTGGAGCGGTTGGCCCGGCTGGCTGTGAGCTTGGCGTCCACTGTGTTCCTCTCGGGCACGTTCACGTCAAGCTAGGACTTGTGCAGCCTCGGGCAAGGAGACAGCATTCCGAGGGCCGCCTCCAAGATCCCTTATCC
>NW_011889096.1:866359-872824 GCF_000151845.1 Pteropus vampyrus | reverse complement strand
CGCCTCCAAGATCCCTTATCCCACGAGTCATGACCCCCCTGAGACCCGGTGGCCCCAGCAAGGCGTTCCACCTGGAGGGTGACTTCCGAGCTGTCTCTGGGTTCCCAGAGCGGTCCCCACCAGACTCCCAAGCAATCAAAACCCTACACCTTAAGACACAGCGGAGGGGAAGGATTGCAGAACAGGACAAGGGGGCATGGGAGCTTGTGCCTGTGGCTGGGAATACAGCACACTCTTAACGGTGGTGTGGCTGACGGATGCAAACCCCATGTGGCTGCCTTTCAGATGGCATCTCTTTAATACGGCTGAACTTGTCCTGTCTGCATAGCTTGTCTTCATAGTAACTAATACTAAAGAATTTCAGTGGATGAAAAGTAACAAAAAGCTATTGTGCATTGTGCATATTCACATATAATTTCTATTTCATTTATCTTGAATTATAATATCATAGCCTCAGCAATTTGCAATTGTAGCATGGCTACAAAAATTATTATATATATATATTTATAAAATACACACACACACACACACACACACACACACCCATAAATACATTTGTTATTGTTGCATGCACAGGTGTAACCATACAGATAGTGTATCTTGCAATTACTCCTCTGCATGTAATAATATATTTACATTAACCAACTTAAATTATGATATAATTTAAATCATTGTGATACAAACATATATCTGTGCATTGTGCATTGCATATATACACAGTTACGCCTGTGCATGTAACAGTGACAAGCGTATTTAAATCAACTAACTTAAACTGCGATGTAATTTAAGTAACCGTGACACATGCATGCACACACACACACACACACACACACACACTGGTCCCTTCGCACTTAACAATAAGAAACGTATTAATGTATCTTCTATTATGCACCAGACACTGAACAAGTGTCCCGAGACATAACGAAAAAAGGCAGATTCGTTCATTCATATTGGTTGAAAGGGCCGTGATGTCACTTTGTCTCATTTTTGTGATAAACGCTTATTTTGAAGGACGCTTAAAAAAATAAAGCTCTCTTATAGAAATGTCTCATTCTCCACATTGTGCAAATCCAGCATGTTCATTTTGTAGCACGACTACCTGAAAAATGCCAGGGCTGCTGTCTGAGTCAGGTGCGTACTGTTGAAGTATGTCAGGTCGGGTAGCGAGTCTTGCCTTTGTTTCTGAATGGCCGTAAAACTTTGGGAAATTCACTGCATCCCTCATTCGAATTCTTATCTGAAAAAAAATAATAATAATGACACAGATATCATGAAGATACAGAGGAACTGAAAATATAATGCACTAAAAAACAAAACAAAACAGAACAGAACACACTCATGAGATAACATTCTGACAGGCAAGCACCCTGTCTACGGTACCAGCTAAAGTTGTGCCTCTTATTTTTGGGAAGAAATATCAGGAAATCTCAGGTAGGACAACAAACAGTTGTCGGGGGCAAAATATTCTCCGGGAGAGACAGCAGGATGGAGCCGTGAGGACCTGCTCCCATGCCGAGCCAGCGTCTCACATAGGTCTAGATTTTAATAAAAACAGCAGCCCAGTAGGATAAGGAAAACTTTGAAAGGCAAGTGGCTGTATCTTACCAGACTGAACCCAGACTACAAAGAATTAGTAGAGGTGGCCAAACACTAAGAAAAATACCGAAGGACAACACCTGAGTCGCTGTGCCCGCAGATGCCGTGTGGTTCAAAACCCTCCAAGTTTTACAGGCAACGTTTTATTGGAAACGGGCGTCCTCCAACGAGCAGAATTAGCACTGCACGGGAGAAGGGGACCGACTTCTGCAGGAATGTCACTTCCCCAGGAAGGTGGGGCTTCGAGTGGGTCTTGAGCCAGTACGTACGTGGGGAGACAGGAGATGTCCTTGGTGACAGGAAAATCATACAGACGAGTCCTCACGCCCT
Organism: Pteropus vampyrus; assembly: GCF_000151845.1. Lineage (NCBI taxonomy): Eukaryota > Metazoa > Chordata > Mammalia > Chiroptera > Pteropodidae > Pteropus > Pteropus vampyrus. The sequence goes on along the minus strand of NW_011889096.1, from coordinate 870,898 downwards.
GCCCGTGCCAGATTCTGGGCTCATTAACACAGCGTGTGCACGTGAACACTGGATAATCAGAAGAGCAAGTAGAAGCAGAAGGTGGGGGTCGTGTTTAGACTTAGTTAAAAATAAGCAAAGTGAGAATTGCGTCCACCTGTGAAAGGCCTGCACGAGCAGGCTGAAACCGTTTGAGGCCATCAGTATAGGCTCCTGTGCAGGTGGCAAACACAATGGCATCTTTTAAAAATTTTAGTTAAAGAAATTTTTCAGGTACAGGTGACATTCCAGATTATATTCATGTGAGGTGGACGGCACAGAGGTTAGGCATTTACGTCACTTACAAAGTGACCCCCTTCATTAGTATGGTCCCCGCCTGGCACCACACGTGGTTATTACAGTATCATTGACTATGTATCCTGTGCTGTTTTTACAATGTAGTTATTTAGTTTCCTAAACAGGGGAGAATGGAAAGATAGTAAAAAAAGGCTCCCTCTCTGTCACACGGAGCATCAGAATGCATTTTTATAGAGCGGATTGGGGACATCTGTTGAGATATTCTAAGCTGAAACGCGATGATTAAATTTTTCATTTGCAACCTGAAATGGGATTTTCAAACTCATTAGACAAACTTAAATGAGAAATGATTAAAAAAAAAAAAGAAAAGACTCTTCAGTGGATTCTGAATTACGCAGCTACTGTTATTATCTAGAAGATAAAAACTCACCAGAAAAATGACAACACATTCTATTGTAAATTGTATTAAGCTGAGCAGAGGAGTTGGAGTTATTGGGTGGTAAGAAAGGATAAAATTCATTCTCTCTTTTATTCATTTCACAAATATTTATTAAGAGTCTTTCATATGATGGAGACCCTGAGAAGTCGCAGAATTCATTAAGCCTTGGGCCCACGAGAGAAAAAAAAAATTCAGTAAAAAAGACAAAACATCCAATAAGCAAGCAGCCAGATGTAGGACATGCGTTTACACACTTTCCTCTATCTGTTCATCACATGAGGGAGCCACGTCTGTTCTCGTGGGCGGATTCAGCGCCACGCAAGAAGAATATATTTTTTTAGTGAGGGTGAAATGAGATGAGGTGGACAGAGGGCTGCAAGGGACCCTGGAGGACATCGGGGTGCCTTTATGTTGACTCAGAGAGAAGGACGGAGAGATGGCAGACGAGACTGTGCACTAGGACATCGCCGGACACGTACGCGGGGCCTGCGGTCTCACGGGAGTGGGAGAAAACGCAGTTACTGAACAGCAACAACGTGCTGAGCGACGTTTCCGAGAAGGGATGCCCAGGAAGGTGGGGGCTGTCACCTGGAGTGACGGTGGGAACGTATTTTTAAAGTGACAGGTGTTATGGTTTGTGGAGCTTCTGGTGGGAATAATGAAGAATGTAGCTAGGTGCTCGAGACGCCCACATCGGGGCTGAGAATCCTGTGTGACCCGTGGCCCGGTGACCGCTGGGATCTTATACAAATAAGAATAATAACGTCCATCTGGCAGCATCTTCGCAAGGGAGAAAGAAAAATACAGCAAGCTCCCCACACGGATGGGGGCTCAGATCTGTCTTGGAAAGGAAAGCAGTGAACTCGTCCTGAACAAAAGGGTTCATCGAGCCGCGTGGTGGCCAGGGGAAGGATGGGGACCTAGGCTGTGCCGTGGACACCGTGGGCTACAGGGCCGGGCGCTGAGGACAAGCGTGTCCGCAGGTCTGGGGCGGATGACGCTCTTTTATGAGCCGAGTCTGGGGAATAAAGACGTAACTCCTTTTAAAAGGGTCTGTGTCGGCCATCGATCATGGGGGCAGCAGCAGGAGGCCGCGGCATCCGGTGGTCTGCTACGTCCTGTCGACGGCCCCCTGGACATCGATGAGACGTTGCCACGGACATTCCGGAGCAGGAGGGTCTTCTGCGGGATTCGGCCAGGGCCGTGAGTGCATCCGCTTCCCCTGTCGTGTGTGCACGCTCCAGCCGCCTGTCATTTGACGGAGGACAAAGACAGGGTGAGGATGAGGAAGATGAGGAAGAGCAGGACACAGGTGACAGAGAAGGAAGCAAGGGAGGGCAGCTGGGCAGGGAGGGCACAGAGACGCACGAGGCCAGGATGGGCTCTGCCTGCCATCTGCAGGTTCCAAGACCAGGCTGGGTGGGCTCAATCGTTAGGTACGAGGCTGCGATCACAATGGGGCCCTGGGGAGGGCGCTACGCAGTGCGTGTGACGTGCGCTGGACGACAAAACCAGGATTGTAACGGAGAACATACCCAAGGCCAGGCACGTGCTGAAATCGGGGATCAGGGCGCTTAAGCTTCGTAAAGATAAATGCAATGGGGACCGCGTGCCGCACGGGCTCGTTGAAATCATGCCCCGGGCTTTGACCTTGACTGAGAGCGATGAGGCCACCGCAGGATGACGGATGGTGTGGGCATTGGACGGGGGCAGGATGATTAATTGGTGTTGAGACACGTTGGGGTTCAGGTGCCGGCAGCTGGTCACACACATCCAAGAGGCATTTGAAAGCACGAACCAGGGAGAGGCCAAGCCACAAACATCCCCAGAGCGAAGAACCCGCCTGCAGGTCGTATTAGCTGTTGGCGACAGCAGCCAAACGCAGACAGGCTTCAAGACAAGAGGCCAAGTGTCACCTGAGCCACGTGGGACGGGCCCTGGGAGAGGGAATTTGCACAGGGCGCGTCCCAAGGATCGGTAACCAAACCTGAAGCTGTTTTCGCTTCTCTGTTCTCACGCACGGCTCTGGCCTCTCTGGCCTCTGCTCTCTGTCTCCCCCCACGTCCGAACAGCACCCACAAAAGACCTCGAAGCTCCCCCTCGGGCTCGGTTCCTGTGACATCGTCTGAGAAGGTAAAATGGGGACCCCCCGAACTCAACCGATCATATCGGACGTGAGTGTAGGAGAACGTCTCTCGGGCGTGAGACCCTAGAGATGGGGCATCGTAAGGATGAGACAGGAAAACGGGGTGCGTTTCAGGGAAGGAAGCCAGCACGGGGCGCAGACTGCAGGGCCGGGTGGCCAGGTGTTGGGACGCTTGTTGGAAGACGCCCGTCCTGCACATGGCGTCCGCAAATACCTTCGGAGACCAACAAAAGCTGACCTCGCTGTTTGAGGGGCGGGCAGGGGCTAAACAGCAGTCTGCTTCTTGAGTGGTGTGTGAAGAGGTAGGAATTATGGAGCACGTGATGCTCCTGGGTTGCTCATGCCAAATCAAGACCTCGTGAATAAAGAGGGAAGCTTTCTCGAGGCATGGACGGCGCTGGCCGCAAAGGTGGTGGCCGTCAACGCAACAGACACAAGCAAAAGGCTTAAGTATAACTCCTCGGCTTAAGACCATGTTTCTGCCCAGTTTGTCTCTCAGAAACGTCGAGGTGCTTTACGTCGAGTAGCCTCAGCTGCAGGGGAATCTCCAAAAGCGATGCCACCTGTTCCTCTTGCATACAAGGCGACATCTCGAGCTCTCTTGTCTTCTGTGCCAGGGCCACGGTGAACCTTCTTTGTGTAATAAAACTCCACTGACTCAGCGTCTCATCGTCTTCAGGCCACCGGTTCCTTTCACGTTGATTTTTAACGGATGATGGCGATACGTGCGCGTGTCGTTCTGTCGCCGATTTCAAAGAGGAACGTTGGATCGAATAACGTATCAAACTTTCATTTCTCGCGGGAGAAGGATCCTCGAGGAAAACCATCTGACGTCAGAATCCCACAACCCTCCCGAAGGTCAACTTCTTTCCGGCGAATCGCAAGTTGTGTGCTCGGTTGACTTGCTGTGGATTTCGGCACAGTAGCATTTCTGATATGCTAAGTGTGTAACTGATATTCTTTCTAACTTCTTTTCCATTCAGAAATGCACGGTAAGTAGATAAAGCCCTAATTGGGGCTGAAATCAAACTCAGTTGTTTTTTTAAAGAAAAACTAAACGAACCAGGTGATTTAGAGTCGGCGCTCAACCGGGCCCGTATTAGCTGTATGGAAGATGCCAGCACAATGCCAGCATGTCACGGCCACCGCGGGCCGCTGGGGGCATCGCAGAGACTCCTGTGAAGACAAGTTCTCCAGGCGGAACCGAAAGCACATACTTCGGGAAGAGATGACCGTAGTGCGCGTCTCTGCAGCGGATGCTGCCTTGAAACGAAAACCTTCAAACTCTGCCTCGAAATATTAACACGAGTCTACGGCCACGCCACCCTGAACGCGCCCGATCCCGTCTGATCTCGGAAGCTACGCAGGGTCGGGCCTGGTTAGTACTCGGATGGGAGACCGCCTAGGAAGACCAGGTGCTGTAGGCGTAAAAAATAAAAATTAAAAAATTTAAAAAATAAGGGAATGTAAGCTGACGAGGTCCTTGCAATCTGTGAGGCCAACCAAGGGTTGCCTTGCAGAAAGAAAGAAAGAGAAAGGAAAGAAAGAAAGAAAGAGAGAGAGAGAGAGAGAGAGAGAGAGAGAGAGAGAGAGAGAGAGAAAGAAAGAAAGAAAGAAAGAAAGAAAGAAAGAAAGAAAGAAAGAAAGAAAGAAAGAAAGAAAGAAAGAAAGAAAGAAA
>NW_011889096.1:859073-865509 GCF_000151845.1 Pteropus vampyrus | reverse complement strand
AATTTAAGGCCAGAACAGGAAAGAACCTGACAGAGTTGAGGCAAGAACCTGACAGATTCTTAGAGCATGCGATTTTGTACAATGAATATCATACGACATCGAAAAGCCCAACGTTCTACACAGTAGTCCGTACGCATGAACTCCTTGCAAAATTAAAAAAAAAAACGAACGGACTAGTGTTCATTTCCATGAAGTCTGTTTCCCAATTTTTGTTGAACAAGTAATACACATTATACGATGGCTTTAAAAATGTCCTACTGGGTGTCGCACGAAGCGACACCATTAAAATCCCACAAATCCCCTGCAGAAAAGCATTACGTCCACTTAGGCTAAAACCGGAGTGGCTGTGTTCTGTGGCCATTTATAGATGGTAAAAAGCCACGGAAAGAAATGAGGGGATTTACTCTGTGGACGAGCAAACACAAAGATCCGATGTTTAAATTCCAGGGTTATGTTGAATGTAGAGGGAAGTTAGCATTAGGGCTTAGGCAAATCGCCAGGCTTTGGACAAGAAAAATATGGTGTTCACAGACTTTTTCCACTTAATCAAGCATTAATTGCTCTCCGATGGACACGGAGAAGCAGCATACGGAGGTAAAAGGCAAGGCCCCAGCTCCGCAGAGTCGGTGCGACAACTTTTGGAAGAAGATCGTGGAACGACACGCGTTGGGCTGTGTCAAACTCCATCCCGATATTACCTCCGAAGAGAACCGTGGCCCGAAACCCGAGTTCGTTCCATCGGGTCATTTGCAAATACGCCGAGTCAGACACCGCACGTGAAAATGCAAACTGTTTCATACACAGTCTGATAAAACCTACGAAACGCTCTTAGGGTGGCTCATGTGAACAAATAAAGCACGGAGGTGAGGATGTGCCTCTCGGGGGTGTTAATTCCAAGTGAGCACGAGATAAACGGACACAGAGCCAATGGGTTTCTTTCTGAGGACAACGTCTCTATTTCAAGTTTAATGAGACGGCTACTCGTTGAACGGAACGGCCTTTAAACGATTCTGGCAGGTCGGAAACGAGCTCGGGCGTCCGTGAAAATATTCCAGTCTCCACGACACTTGAGTCTCTTCATGGGAATATTGAACTCGGAGAAACAGATGCACCAAACCATGAGGACGGATCTCACACGGTTTGCGCTGCGAAAGTTGAACTTGGCTTTGCACACGGCAGGGCCCAAGGGCCGTTCTGTTCTTGGCCTTGAACGGGCCCTGCCCAGCAGCTGGTCTTCACGGCATTCGCAGTGGCTCGGCCAAGAATCCCGTCCCGCAGGCTGAGGCCTGTACCCTTTTCTCTTACACCGGGGTTAGCCCCCAAGCCCCATCCTGTTCCTCCCTTGGTTTTTCCAAGTGACGGCTTAGTCACTGTGGCTCCAGGAATGTCTGTCCCCACGGCCTCATTCTAGCCAATCCTAAGATGTCACAGCCACCAGCTGACCCTTGAACAACGTGGGAATTGTGGGCACGGATGCCCTTTCCCCGTCAAAAATCCACGTGGACCTTTTGACTCCCTGAAATCTTAAGTGCTAAAGTCTACTGTTGACCAGAAGTCAACAACACACTTAACACGGATTTTTTAATGTTACACGTATAATATGCTGTATCCTGACGGTAGAGTCAGCCAGAAAAAAAAGAAAAGGTGATCCATAAAATCATACGGAAAATCCATGCACATTACTGGACTGGGCTTCTCCATATGGTAAGTCGACCTCACCTGTTTCCAGGATGAATCGACCGTCTGTCGGCACGTACGTCGATATTGTCTCACGTGATCCAAAATTGAGCAGACGCTACATGAGTTACTCACGCTAGACATCGAAAACAAAAAGACAACGTGAAAAGACACCCCTATTTATTTTCAGGTGTAACAATTCATGCATTGATAATAAATAAGCAGAGACAGGACGGCTTTACGCTTCCCGAAGTGTCCTCGGCCCGATTGCCTCGTGGCAGTAAGGAAATCGCCCTGCCATTCTCCAATATGCTTATTTTTTAAAAATCTGTGGATAAGGGGACGCGCACAGTTCAGACCTGTGTTGTCCAAAGGTCAACCGTACACGAAACCCATCGAAAGTTCCAGGACAAGTCTGCAAGCTCTCCATAAAATATTAGCTTGGACACGACATCACCCTCAAGTTAGAGTTGATTCCTTTTAAGAACTAACATTTCAGAGGAGTTAAAAGCATTTTAAACTGAACTCTGATCTATTTTGTTTAGCTATAACTATCACGCCGCTGTGCTCTGGCATTGCAAGTGGAAAGTGTTTATTATTTTAGATTTCTGTGGCAGGCGAGGTAAGGGTTTTTTACAGAGCTGTGTCGGAAACGTATCATTATTGATAATCGTGCTTTCCAGAAGCAATTTATTTTCTTTCCAACGAATGAGTCCGAATGGAAGCTTGCAGGCGCCGCACATAAATGCGGAACCCCACAAGGCTCACGCGTGACGTGCCAGCCGCGAGGGGACAGACCGTGAGCTGTTTGAGGTCACGTGAGCGGTGTCCCAGCTGAAGACTTCTCAGAATCCCCGGCCTCTGATGCTCTTCGTTCCTCAAACTGTGCAGTTTCAAACTAAAATGAAAATGAATGAGAAAATGTTTTATAATCTATTTTATCACCACCAACACTGTTTTCTTTTTTTGGTTTTTACGGTTTTGCGTTCGGTTGTTTTATCAGGCTTAAAACATTATGTTGCGACATATTTTGGCGACAACCTCAGGCACCGTAATTTAAAAAGATCGTCGTGTTTTACGTATTCGTCTTGTGGTTCTTTAGAAATCAAACGAATCCATTCGGATATATGCGAAATGAGAGAGCTCTGCCTCCTTCGAAATAATCACAGGCTGAACCACAGTGACTAAATTAAAGATCGTTATTTATTCATAAATTAATGGATTTTTAAATGAAACGTCCTATCATTTGAAAAGCCATCATTATCTAATTCTAATTAATTTTCCACATGATTACGAACAGCTCGCATTTGTCCGACGCACGATCATGCACCGCAGCCTTATCTTAGTATACCAACGGTACCTCCATGATTTTGATGCGAATATACAGAATGAGGAATTACGTACAGGCTTCCACGCTGCAGCCCCCATGGTACGATGCACTAGGCAGGCCCATCACGACGGACGTGAGCGTGAGCCCCAGCGATGTGATGGCATCTTCCCCTCAGGATGAGACACACACGGCATGGCCGCTGCGAACTGGCCGGCTAGGCAGCGGGGCACGGATAGTGCAAACAAGAACATAAAGCCTCGGATGCTGGAGGTCTTCCGTCCGACCCTGCAGGACTGGACACGTACCGGTCACCGCTGGTTACGCCGTGTGCGGACACATGCTGCCCCCGAGGTCATTTGTGTCTCGTAGCTGTGTAGACGGAGTTAGGGTGGCTCATGTGAACAAATAAAGCACGGGGTGAGTATGAGCCTCTCAAGGGTGTTAATTCCCAGAGAGCACGAGATAAACAGACACAGAGCCAATGCGTTTCTTTCTGAGGACAACGTCTCTATTTCAAGTTTAATGGGACGGCTATTCGTTGAACGGAACGGCCTTTAAACGATTCTGGCAGGTCGGAAACGAGCTCGGGCGTCCGTGAAAATATTCCAGTCTCCACGACACTTGAGTCTCTTCATGGGAATATTGAACTCGGAGAAACAGATGCACCAAACCATGAGGACGGATCTCACACGGTTTGCGCTGCGAAAGTTGAACTTGGCTTTGCACACGGCAGGGCCCAAGGGCCGTTCTGTTCTTGGCCTTGAACGGGCCCTGCCCAGCAGCTGGTCTTCACGGCATTCGCAGTGGCTCGGCCAAGAATCCCGTCCCGCAGGCTGAGGCCTGTACCCTTTTCTCTTACACCGGGGTTAGCCCCCAAGCCCCATCCTGTTCCTCCCTTGGTTTTTCCAAGTGACGGCTTAGTCACTGTGGCTCCAGGAATGTCTGTCCCCACGGCCTCATTCTAGCCAATCCTAAGATGTCACAGCCACCAGCTGACCCTTGAACAACGTGGGAATTGTGGGCACGGATGCCCTTTCCCCGTCAAAAATCCACGTGGACCTTTTGACTCCCTGAAATCTTAAGTGCTAAAGTCTACTGTTGACCAGAAGTCAACAACACACTTAACACGGATTTTTTAATGTTACACGTATAATATGCTGTATCCTGACGGTAGAGTCAGCCAGAAAAAAAAGAAAAGGTGATCCATAAAATCATACGGAAAATCCATGCACATTACTGGACTGGGCTTCTCCATATGGTAAGTCGACCTCACCTGTTTCCAGGATGAATCGACCGTCTGTCGGCACGTACGTCGATATTGTCTCACGTGATCCAAAATTGAGCAGACGCTACATGAGTTACTCACGCTAGACATCGAAAACAAAAAGACAACGTGAAAAGACACCCCTATTTATTTTCAGGTGTAACAATTCATGCATTGATAATAAATAAGCAGAGACAGGACGGCTTTACGCTTCCCGAAGTGTCCTCGGCCCGATTGCCTCGTGGCAGTAAGGAAATCGCCCTGCCATTCTCCAATATGCTTATTTTTTAAAAATCTGTGGATAAGGGGACGCGCACAATTCAGACCTGTGTTGTCCAAAGGTCAACCGTACACGAAACCCATCGAAAGTTCCAGGACAAGTCTGCAAGCTCTCCATAAAATATTATCTTGGACACGACATCGCCCTCAAGTTAGAGTTGATTCCTTTTAAGAACTAACATTTTAGAGGAGTTAAAAGCATTTTAAACTGAACTCTGATCTATTTTGTTTAGCTATAACTATCACGCCGCTGTGCTCTGGCATTGCAAGTTGAAAGTGTTTATTATTTTAGATTTCTGTGGCAGGCGAGGTAAGGGTTTTTTACAGAGCTGTGTCGGAAACGTATCATTATTGATAATGGTGCTTTCCAGAAGCAATTTATTTTCTTTCCAACGAATGAGTCCGAATGGAAGCTTGCAGGCGCTGCACATAAATGCGGAACCCCACAAGGCTCACGCGTGACGTGCCAGCCCGCGAGGGGACAGACCGTGAGCTGTTTGAGGTCACGTGAGCGGTTTCCCAGCTGCAGACTTCTCAGAATCCCCGGCCTCTGATGCTCTTTGTTCCTCAAACTGTGCAGTTTCAAACTAAAATGAAAATGAATGAGAAAATGTTTTATAATCTATTTTATCACCACCAACACTGTTTTCTTTTTTTCGATATTAACGCTCTGACGTACGATGCTTTATCAGGCTTAAAACATTATGTTGCGACATATTTTGGCGACAACCTCAGGCACCGTAATTTAAAAAGATCGTCGTGTTTTACGTATTCGTCTTGTGGTTCTTTAGAAATCAAACGAATCCATTCGGATATATGCGAAATGAGAGAGCTCTGCCTCCTTCGAAATAATCACAGGCTAAACCACAGTGACTAAATTAAAGATCGTTATTTATTCATAAATTAATGGATTTTTAAATGAAACGTCCTATCATTTGAAAAAGCTATCATTATCTAATTCTAATTAATTTTCCACATGATTACGAACAGCTCGCATTTGTCCGACGCACGATCATGCACCACAGCCTTATCTCAGTATACCAACGGTACCTCCGTGATTTTGATGCGAATATCCAGAACGAGCAATTACGTACCGGCTTCCACGCTGCAGCCCCCATGGTACGATGCACTAGGCAGGCCCATCACGACGGACGTGAGCGTGAGCCCCAGCGATGCGATGGCATCTTCCCCTCAGGATGAGACACACAGCATTGCCGCTGCGAACTGGCCGGCTAGGCAGCGGGGCACGGATAGTGCAAACAAGAACATAAAGCCTCGGATGCTGGAGGTCTTCCGTCCGACCCTGCAGGACTGGACACGTACCGGTCACCGCTGGTTACGCCGTGTGCGGACTCATGCTGCCCCCGAGGTTATTTGTGTCTCGTAGCTGTGTAGACGGAGCCTGGCCACCTTGCTCTTTTAAGGTGTCCCTTTGCTCGTGGCAATGTAGAGCCGGGCGTGTCCTGGGAGGCCCACGAGGGCCACATAGTCTTCAAAGCCCTGAGCGGGGCAGGGGAGAGCTGTGCACACGGCAGAGCAGGAGGCCGCAGCGTGCGGGAGCTCACCATCAGGAGCTGCAGCCGGGAGCTGCCGTACACCTGGCAGATGCGTGGCGATGGCCTCGGAGTCCAAAGCACGGCGGGCTGCAGGGTGGGGGTGGCTGCGAGACCCCAACTCGATGTCCCAGATCTGCACGCCGACTGTGCACAGGAGCAGTGGACGGTACGGAGCGCACAGTCACGTGTCCACTGGCCTCGGTGAGAAAACACTCTGTCATTTGGGGAGAGAGTTTTCCCTCTTTTGTCTGAGTCACAGATGATTTTGCCTTACGCTCGTTTTCAGGTAACCCATGTACTTGAAAGGTCGCGTCAGCTTACGAAGAAATG
>NW_011889096.1:853125-858308 GCF_000151845.1 Pteropus vampyrus | reverse complement strand
AGTGGACAGGAGCAGTGGACAGTACCGAGCGCACAGTCACGTGTCCACTGGCCTCGGTGAGAAAACACTCTGTCATTTGGGGAGAGAGTTTTCCCTCTTTTGTCTGAGTCACAGATGATTTCGCCTTACGCTCGTTTTCAGGAAACCCATGTACTTGAAAGATCGCGTCAGCTTATGAGGAAACGGGACATTCTCGGTGCCCCGTGAGCGTCAACGGCGAGATTCTCTGTGATACGCCTCCAGAAGGTTCCACGTGTCCGCCGGCATCTCACGGCAAAGCGCCCCGAGAAAAACGGATCAGGTCAGAGGTAGCGCCTCAGAGGCCCCTGTCGCCGCGGGATGTGCGGCTGCTTTGACATCCACACGTGGCTCACGCCCCGTCCGTGGCCGTTGGGACCGCACCCCGGAGCTGGAGCCGAATATGCGGGGAGGACTCTGCCCGGAGTTTCCGACCCCACCATTGTCTCCGTGTCTTTCATCCGTCGATGGCGCAGCGTCCAGATCGGGTGACGGCAAAACAGGAAAGACCAGGGTGCGGGACAGACGCGCGCTTTGTCCGTGGACGCGGGACTCGCGGAGGGAGACGGCTGTCCTCGACCAAGCGTCCCCTGACACGCGGCCTCCACTGCCCAGACTCCCTGCGTGCGGAGCCTCGGGGACGACGGCCTCGTCCCTCCTCCCGCTCTTCCCCGGGGCTGCTCCCACCTGCGCCGAAACACGCGGGCCATGAGGCTCACGCTGTAAGAAGGTGGTTCATAAACACAGACATGAAAGGTCACGTTTCTAAATGCGAGAGCAGGAAGACGGCAGCTTTCCGATTCGGGGGAGGGGAGAGAAGTTTTTCGGTCTTTCACACCTTGAACACACTCTGTTGTCTCAAACTCTTCTCTGAGAGGTCTTACGTTACGTAGGAAAATCGCACAGGGACACCGCGGGTGCTGCCTCTAGCTAATCCTGTGTCAATCCGGGCCTTGTGCCCCATGGGCGCCTCAGTCCTGATGTCTTACCAGTAACTCACCCTCATGGTTTATTCAGGATGCCTCCGATGTTACTGCAATGGCCCATGTTCTGTCCCAAATGCCATGAGGGATGAACCATAGTGTTTAGTCTTCTCGTCTCCTTGGGATCTCGTGGCTGGGACAGTTGAAAGTGTGAGGACTTTTTTTTGCTTTGAATGTTCTTGCCCACATTTAAGAAGCGAGCAGTTAAACTGCACATTCTTAAGGGACAGGTGATTACACATATTATTTGAAATTCTTTTGCATATGATGTTTGCCTCCTCTCTTATTTATGTATGGATGCATCCATCATCTATCATCCATCCATCATCTATCATCCATCCATCATACATCATCCATCCATCCATCCACCCACCAATCCGTCCATCTACCAATCCATCCATCTATCCTTCTATCCATCCATTCATACATATACCTATCTATCCATCCATCTGCCCATCCATCCATCATCCATCCATCATCCATCCACCAATCCATCCATCCACCAATCCGTTCATCTACCAATCCATCCATCTACCAATCCATCCATCCATCCCTCTATCCATCCCTTCATACATATACCTATCTATCCATCATCCATCCACCATCCATCCATCCACCCACCCACCAATCCATCCATCTACCAATCCATCCATCCATCCTTCTATCCATCCATTCATACATATACCTATCTATCCATCCACCCATCCATCCATCATCCATCATCTATCATCCATCCATCAATCAATCCATCCATCTACCAATCCACCCATCCATCCTTCTATCCATCCATTCATACATACACCTATCTATCCATCCACCCATCCATCCATCATCCATCCATCCATCCATCCATCCATCCATCATCCATCCATCATCCATCCATTCATCCATCATCCATCCATTCATCCATCATCCATCCATCCATCCATTTTAAGCTGTACTGAGTTGTAACTGGTGCACAAAAACATGGCACACATTTATTTTAGACATCTCCATGAGTTTGGATCTATGCCACCTGTGAGGAAGGGACAAACTTGTCTCTACCCTCGAGGTCCCTTGAGCTGGTCTCATAATCAAACAGACATGAAACAGAATGACACGAGGAAACGACCCAATTTGACTGCATATAATTAGACATGCCCAGAAGATATTCCCAATGTGTTTTTCCTTTCAAGAGAGGAAGCAGGGAAGATTCTATCTGTGGGCATATGGGTGCCAACAGAGGAACAAAATTAGTATTTTACAGTAGGGAAGCAGGAAGATACAATACAGTGAGTAGAACACTAAATCGAGTGAGGAATTTTTTTTTTTTTTTAAACAAGAGGCGTTGCTATGTAACACTATGAAAAGCCAGTGAAGATGTGGAAGATGCAGGCCAAACGTAAAGCCAAGGACAAGGGAAGAGGCTTTCATCTAAAGTGATGCCTCGACGTCCGTGCCGCGTGAGTCAGTGGTCCACAGGTGAGGAGCTAAGGTGACCCCGCAGCAGGCGGCAAAACACCTAAGTTTGATTTAGCCACAGCCAGAACGGAGTGAGCAGTTTCCTGAGGTCATCGGACAAACGGCAGGTGATTGGACAACAGACGTCCTCAGAAAGTGCGACCCGTCACGTCTCTGTCCTTTCTCATATGGGTCCGGCGTGCGGGACGGCGGTTCGACCTTTATATAAATTACGGCGTGGGCCCCCGATGAGTCTAGTCCTCCGGGGCACCGCGCACAATCGTCGCAATATTACCGACCGTGCTCTCTCTGCTGTTACAGTCAGTGGAATGTCACTCGGCCCCAGAAAGCATGACAGACACCTTGCCCTTTGTGACTATGTGGACGGACCTGCAGGGTGTTGTGCTCAGTGCGATAGGTCAGACAGAGAATGACAAATACCACGTGATCTCAGTTCTGTGTGGGATGCAAAGAACAGAATAAGTGGACACGGAAAACGTAAACAAACTCAGAGGCATGAAGAGGTCAGTGATGGCTGCCAGAATTTCCTTCTTACCGGATGGTCTCGCGCGGAAATGAAGGCTGTGTTTCCGTGACTCGTCCGACATGCCCACGGTAGAGGATATAAAAGGTACTTTCCACAAGAAAAAGGACCAGGGGGTAAAGACCAGTGACTTTGATCCAAATCCCTCCCAACTCAGCCTTCTACCTGACACATCCCGCGTGTCAGCCGTCCCCGAGGTGAGAAAAACGTGGAAGAATCCCATTGGAAAAACCATGCGTTTGGGAATATCAAGAGGGAAGTTTTTGTTTTCTGTTTTTGTTTTTTTGAATAAATGCTTTAAAATCACACAGACACGGCATTTCATAACGCTGTGTGGATGCTGAAGGGTCCCTTCCTGCTAAAGCCACGGACAAACTTTTCTAAAACACGTCTCTGCCTCTATTTTTTCTCCTGGCATCTTAACTTGCAAAATAACCTGCACGGAAGAGGCTGAGTCGGCCCTGCGGGAAATGAGGGCCACTTCTGGAGGTGTCACCTGACCTCTGGGCGCCCCCCGGGGCCGGCGGAGAATGCCACCTGGCAGGTTCAGCAGCAAGGCACGGTGTTCGTCCGTCCGTTCTCAGCCCTTACCCCGCCAGGATGCGTCGATAATCCTGCTGACTCGGGGGTCACCATGATGTCACCACAGATCGGTCACCATGATGTCACTGCAGACCGGTCCCCCGTAGAAGCTCACGACTCACTGCGATTCCAAGGTCGGCCCCCGACGCACAACGGTTTCGCTGATGGTGTCTTGACTTTATGTTGAGGGCAAACCCAGGCTGGAGTTTTGATAATTTTCCCCAGAGAACGAGGCTCTCTGGTGACGACGGGCCGAGGCCGGGGACGGTGTGGCCCAGCTGCAGGTGCCCAGAAGTGCCGCGTTCAAGCCTGATGGGGCCGAGCTGCGATGCGTCCTGGGTGACGGGTGTTCTGTGCAGTTTCACTGAGAATCGGGCGGTCTGTGTCCACGCCTTTCTCGGCTACAAAAATATGTATTATTCAAGTGGAGAGATACATTTTATATTTATACATTTTAATTGTGTTTCCAATCTGCTAGGCAAATCTGTTACATTAACTCCTGCCATCTCTCTCTTTTTTTTTTTAACAATGCTGTTAGCGTTTTATTTCTATTTTCTATAGCGACGAATGAAGGTTTAGAGACACTCAGTGAATTGCCCCAAGAGACAAAGCTATATATAGCATGTGAAGATCTCAATTGTTGTGGTCTGCGTTCTTGACCACAAAGCCATGGGCATTTCGGTCCAGAGCATGGTGACGATTTAATGAACCGATGAAGGGGCAATTCCGAACGTGCTGTCTGCAACACAGCACGCGCTCGGCGGTTGAGAATAAGTTGTGTTTTTTTTCCTTTTTTTTTAAAGGTCCTGAATGCTACCACCTCAACCTATTATGTTTTCGCTGTTTATTTACTTATTATTTTTTTTTTGCTACGTATTATTAGTAAACAAACTTTCAAGCGCCTTCAGACGATAAGTGTCTGGCATGGACCTGTGAGGTAGTGTCAGTGACCAACCCCAGGAGCTAAAATTCTAACCTGCAAAAAACCAGCGTAGACTTGAATAGCAGACATTCACTATCCAGCCACGTCCAAGGAGCTCGTCATTGAATGGGAAGTAAAGGGGACACGTCAGCTGCCACATTCTACCGGCTGCGTGCCCCCAGCCCCGAGCCCCCAAACGGCTGACTTCTTGAAATGGCCTCTGCGAGAGGCAGATTTTAGGCTCATTTCGTGCAAAAATATGCTAGCAGTTTCTCTTTAAGTCTCGTATACCACACCTAGAGCAGAGACAGCATGGACGTTGTACGTGTGGAGGGACTGTTTTGTTTTTGTTTTTGTTTTTTTTTCATGTATAACATGTTTTTCAATTAATAAAGCAGTTCACGTTCATAGGGACCACCTGGAAAATGACCACTAGGCAGAAGAAAGGCCACTTTATCCTCGTTTCTCACTGGGACGACACTGCTGAATCCGGTGACCCGCGGCTGCTCTCGGGGTTGGAGAGGAACACGCAGCTTATGAGTTTGTTCTAAGGGATGACGGGACCTGAGAAGCATCGAGTAAACTTCCTGGCTCCTGGCGGGCTTCAGAACCACTGAGAATCCTTTCCAAGTCTAAAGCTTTTCGAGACCTGTTCCTGTTTCTGCAGCAGAATCCACCGAAAATCGGTGACGGA
>NW_011889096.1:851073-852330 GCF_000151845.1 Pteropus vampyrus | reverse complement strand
TGCGTGCCCCCGGCCCCGAGCCCCCAAACGCCTGACTTCTTGAAATGGCCTCTGCGAGAGGCAGATTTTAGGCTCATTTCGTGCAAAAATATGCTAGCAGTTTCTCTTTAAGTCTCGTATACCACACCTAGAGCAGAGACAGCATGGACGTTGTACGTGTGGAGGGACTGTTTTGTTTTTGTTTTTGTTTTTTTTTTATGTATAACATGTTTTTCAATTAATAAAGCACTTCACGTTCATAGGGACCACCTGGAAAATGACCACTAGGCGGAAGAAAGGCCACTTTACCCTCGTTTCTCACTGGGACGACACTGCTGAATCCTGTGACCCGCGGCTGCTTTCGGGGTCGGAGAGGAACACGCAGCTTATGAGTTCGTTTTAAGGGATGACAGGACCTGAGAAGCATCGAGTAAACTTCCTGGCTCCTGGTGGGCTTCAGAACCACTGAGAATCCTTTCCAAGTCTAAAGCTTCTCGAGACCTGTTCTTGTTTCTGTAGCAGAATCCACTGAGAATCGGTGACAGAATCTCTTTGCTTGTCATTTCCATTGTTATTTTTCTCATTTTTACCCATTTTCTTGATATCCAGGGAAGGAGAGAACTTCCCTCACGTGTCGTGCAGCTACCACTGATTTTATTCTTTCAAATCTGTATTGAATCTACTCACTTTGTTTTTCATCCGTTTGCTTAGTTTGCTCGGTACCGCCTTACTGATTATCTCCAGCAGAAGCCATGGGGCTACCTCGGAAAAAAGACCTTGAACCCCTGCCACGCTTGGCTGACAGGACACGTGGCTTGTACCTACACAAACACACCTCCACCTGCTTTTCAGCTTGTGGGACCTGATACTCCCAACACAGCACCCTCCTGCTCATCCTGTACTCTGGGCATGTTGGTTAATTACGCAATGAAATACACAGCGGTCAAAAGGAATAAATTGAGCGAAGGACAAATTACAGGTGACCGTTGTAATGTATCAGGGCGACGAAATAGTACATAGTGATCAAAAGAAATCAGCCAGGGCGAAAGCTAATGATATCCACGACACTTTGTAACATGTTAAAAGAAACAGTAAGTCCTAAAATAGTACAGATAGTATGAAACACTTTTATGGTAAAACTTAAAATGTTCCCTTCAGGAATAAATCCTATCGAGGCAATAAAATGAGGTGGACAGATTAAACGTGACCATTTCCGTCAACGAAGGCAAGAGAATGGAATGAAGAAAGCATCCCGAAATTTATAAATTGTGGTCACTG
>NW_011889096.1:848671-849268 GCF_000151845.1 Pteropus vampyrus | reverse complement strand
GGAAGGAACAAGGAAGAAGAGAAGCATTTTCATGAGTCACCAAAGGGATCATCACCGTGGTTGAGAAGCTGAGTCAAAACAGAAGGCTCGGCTTCCTGTCTGCTACCGTGTGATGCCCCCTTTCCCCCCAAAATAAAACAGAACAAAACAAAGACACACACACACAAAAAATACCAGGAGAAAATATGGACTGACAGAGAGACAGGGACGGTGACGAGAAGGTAAGATGCTGCAAATGAGCCGGGGTCTTCTCTGTGGCCGCATGAAGTTTGACTCCTTATGATGTCAGTGATTCAGCTGCATTTTCACCTTCAATCTACACGATATGCTTATGCGCTTATTTTTTCATGCATCAACCTGAAAAATGCATTTGTCATGGGCCTGCGGCCTGCCGACGCCCCTGGCCCCCACTCCTTCAGACCTGCAGTCACCGAGAGTGATTGATTCGGGCGCCACGAGACACGAAACCACAGTGGATTTTTTTTCCGAGAATATTTTCGCGTTGCGTTCCGTTCTCACAGACACCGCGGCGATTTATCGCCGGTGCCAAATCCACACCCGACGTCGCAGGAGTGTGAACCGTGCGTTTTTCTCTCT
>NW_011889096.1:844894-847996 GCF_000151845.1 Pteropus vampyrus | reverse complement strand
AAGGAAGGAAGGAAGGAAGGAAGGAAGGAAGGAAGGAAGGAAGGAAGGAAGGAAGGAAGGAAGGAAGGAAGGAACAAGGAAGAAGAGAAGCATTTTCATGAGTCACCAAAGGGATCATCACCGTGGTTGAGAAGCTGAGTCAAAACAGAAGGCTCAGCTTCCTGTCTGCTACCGTGTGATGCCCCCTTTCCCCCCAAAATAAAACAGAACAAAACAAAGACACACACACAAAAAAAAAACCAGGAGAAAATATGGACTGACAGAGAGGGACGGTGACGAGAAGGTAAGATGCTGCAAATGAGCCGGGGTCTTCTCTGTGGCCGCATGAAGTTTGACTCCTTATGACGTCAGTGATTCAGCTGCATTTTCACCTTCAATCTACACGATATGCTTATGCGCTTATTTTTTTTCATGCATCAACCTGAAAAATGCATTTATCACGGGCCTGCGGCCTGCCGACGCCCCTGGCCCCCACTCCTTCAGACCTGCAGTCACCGAGAGTGATCGATTCGGGCGCCACGAGACACGAAACCACAGTGGATTTTTTTTCCGAGAATATTTTCGCATTGCGTTCCGTTCTCACAGACACCGCGGCGATTTATCGCCGGTGCCAAATCCACACCCGACGTCGCAGGAGTGTGAACCGTGCGTTTTTCTCTCTTAATCTCGCGGGACAGATCTCCCCAGAAAATGCACGAGGGGAAGCAACACACAGAGGCACCTGGGAAGGAGGCTCGCTCCGTCACTCACGAAACGTCGCTCGGGGAATGGGTTCCTTTTCAGGGCAGGTTTTTGTAGCAGGTAGAATTTAGAGAATGGAGGTTTGTAGAATGTAGAAATTCGGACACTGTAGAAAATTGAGTTTTAGAGGAAAGTATGAGATGTAAAACCTACTTTGGAGCACAGGTCACGCAGACGTACCTAAGTCTCCTTCTCTGTGACCGTTTGCACCGCCTCTGGGGTGAGGCCGCGCAGACTGGGGACCCGCGGATGTTCTCACTGTGGTGACTTAGATCGTCACATGTACCACGACAGGAAAGGGGTGTTTTCATCTGTTTGTTTTCTTTTCGAGTCATATTTCCTAGAAAATGCTGGGCCTCTCCATCAGATAATGAAAGGACCCTTGCTCCAAGATCACTTTGAAAGTCAGCAAAGCTAGTCTTTCCTTACACCTTGCATTTATGGTCTGAACTGTGTCCTCCGAGAAACACTGTGTGCTCGTTGAAGCCTTCACTCCAAGAACCTCAAAACATAGCTGATTGTGGAGATGGGGTGTTTATAGAGTTGATTAAGGTACAATGAGGCCATCCTGATCCCATAAGGCTGTGTCCTTATAAGAGGGGACGAGGACACAGGAACACACAGAGGGATGACCATGTGGGGACACGGGGAGGGGACGGCGTCCACACGGCCAGGAGAGAGGCCCCAGGAGGGACCAATCCCGCCCACACCTGCATCTCAGCCGTCAGCCTCCAGGACGGGGACGAATCGATGTCTGTAGTTCCATGCGCCTCATCCGTACCGGTTTATTACAGCCTCTCTAGGAAGCTAAAATTCCTGATGATTCGTTCTTTGGGACAATGTTCCATGTCAAAAGAAATGACATCTCTAGGGAAAAGATGACACACGCTCACAGATACACACACGCACACTCCTGCACACACACGCACACTCGGCGCAAAGTCGCACGCCACACGGAGCGGGCCAGGCTTCGGCTTTCTGCGACACGATGTGGCTCCCGGTCTGGGGGGACGCGGCGGTCGGAGGGGATGGCGTTTTATGCACTAATTCTCGGAAAACACGAGCCTAAAGTCGCTGAAACACACGTGAAGTCCCCCTGCCGACGCCCCGTGCCTGTGACCTTCCTGTGTACGTGGCCTTGAACATCGGAAACAGCCGTGAACATCTCCGCCGGGCTACGTGCAAACCGCATGCAGGAGACACCCTCTGCCACCTGAATTTTCCTCGAATAAAGAAGAGGCTTTTTATTAAGTAGTCAGTTTTCTCCCCTTTTAGAGTATAACCCGAAAATCAATAGTGGGGGGGCCTTACCTACGGGAAAAAACAGAACCCAGAAACAATGGCTAATTCTGTTTTTCCTTTTTCTGTCGGGGTGTATGTGACATAGTGTTGTGTTGTGTTTTGCTTTCTTCAGCAGGAAGGATTCTGATGCGGGACAGGCTAGACTTTGTCCGCTGGCCGAAGGGGACATTCACGTTCACAGTCTGGAATCGCACTGTCCTGTCTTGTGGTTGTGACGCATCCACTCCGGTGACAAGGACAGGATGTGTCTGCTGCACTGGGTGGGCCCTGCGGTCTGGGCTCCTCCAGAGTGTGTGGGGACAGGTGCCCCGGGAGGCTGTTTGATGAAACCTGTCAACATCCGGGACCCGCTGGCTGTCCACGCCCCATGCACTGGGCAGGACCAGAGAGATGAGTGTGGATGCATCACATCTGCTGCTTCCTGGGGGTTGTTCGTTCCTCTCTACCTCTCTAGGGCGAACTTTCTTTCGCTTAGGACCCGTCCGTCATCGTCGTCATGCCTCAGAGCCCTTTGCCGTCACAGCCACGGAGCTGGTACAGCTCGTGGGCGTGGCTGGTCCACCGTTAACACAGCAGCCTGGGGCGTGACCCGACGCCTCGCCTCCTGGGAGGGCTCGGGAAGAACCCCGGCCCTTTGTCTGCGTGGATCCCCAGTCACGTGGCGCGGTCGTAAGGAATGCTTATCGTGTTTGTATTAGAGGCTTGGGCTGTGGGAAGCTAGGGGTACCTGGGCAGAGGCAGGACCCATGCTCACACTGGGCACTCAGACGTGGAGGGCCTTGCGTGTGACAACGAGGGAGAATGTGGCACTTGGCCACAGACGGACTAGAAGGCACTGTAACTTGATGTTTACACAGAGAAAGGGATCCGCCTCCTAGCTCACGGCGCTGGTGGGTCCTCAGGGACGCTGCCTGTGACTCTTCGAGGCCACGCTGGGTGCCACATCGGAGAGGATGATGGACAAGAGACCGCCCGCCAACCCCGTGTTGATTCTGAGACCGCACGGCAGGAAGACGCTGGGTGGGACGTGACACACAGCCTCAGGGGGTCAGAGGAGCA
>NW_011889096.1:842995-844844 GCF_000151845.1 Pteropus vampyrus | reverse complement strand
GTGTTGTGTTTTGCTTTCTTCAGCAGGAAGGATTCTGATGCGGGACAGGCTAGACTTTGTCCGCTGGCCGAAGGGGACATTCACGTTCACAGTCTGGAATCGCACTGTCCTGTCTTGTGGTTGTGACGCATCCACTCCGGTGACAAGGACAGGATGTGTCTGCTGCACTGGGTGGGCCCTGCGGTCTGGGCTCCTCCAGAGTGTGTGGGGACAGGTGCCCCGGGAGGCTGTTTGATGAAACCTGTCAACATCCGGGACCCGCTGGCTGTCCACGCCCCATGCACTGGGCAGGACCAGAGAGATGAGTGTGGATGCATCACATCTGCTGCTTCCTGGGGGTTGTTCGTTCCTCTCTACCTCTCTAGGGCGAACTTTCTTTCGCTTAGGACCCGTCCGTCATCGTCGTCATGCCTCAGAGCCCTTTGCCGTCACAGCCACGGAGCTGGTACAGCTCGTGGGCGTGGCTGGTCCACCGTTAACACAGCAGCCTGGGGCGTGACCCGACGCCTCGCCTCCTGGGAGGGCTCGGGAAGAACCCCGGCCCTTTGTCTGCGTGGATCCCCAGTCACGTGGCGCGGTCGTAAGGAATGCTTATCGTGTTTGTATTAGAGGCTTGGGCTGTGGGAAGCTAGGGGTACCTGGGCAGAGGCAGGACCCATGCTCACACTGGGCACTCAGACGTGGAGGGCCTTGCGTGTGACAACGAGGGAGAATGTGGCACTTGGCCACAGACGGACTAGAAGGCACTGTAACTTGATGTTTACACAGAGAAAGGGATCCGCCTCCTAGCTCACGGCGCTGGTGGGTCCTCAGGGACGCTGCCTGTGACTCTTCGAGGCCACGCTGGGTGCCACATCGGAGAGGATGATGGACAAGAGACCGCCCGCCAACCCCGTGTTGATTCTGAGACCGCACGGCAGGAAGACGCTGGGTGGGACGTGACACACAGCCTCAGGGGGTCAGAGGAGCAAAGTGAGGGTGAACACCCGTCCCCTCGTAATGCGCGTGCACAGCCCCAACGGGGTGACACGCGAGCACTGGTGACTGCAAATGCAGCTGTGCCATGTGGAGGACACCTCCACAGGTTGGGGACTTTGACAAGGCCAAGAGTAGGAGATTGTAACTTTCACGGGGAACCAACCTGGCGGACGGTGTCCACCTGCATGAGCCCAGTCAGGTGTGTGTGCTTAACACCGAAATCACGGTGCGTGGTGCCAGGCGGGGGGGCTGGACTCCTCGAGGGGCCACTTCGCAAGCCGTATAAATGTCTCACCGCTATGCCGTGTGCTTGAGACTAACGTAATGTTGAATGTCAGCTGTAATTGAAAAATAAAATATCGTATTCAAAAAGAAAAAATTGAACATTCAAAACAAAAACGAAAAATATTCAAACATGTTTTTAAAACATCTTTTAAGTACCGAAAAAACAAAAATCAATAAATTAGCTGTCCAGTGAACGTGGCCACCAGTATTTTAATTTTTTTTATTTTTGGGGGATGAGGCAGCCCTTGGTTGACCTCACAGGTTCCAAGGGCCTTGTCAACTCACAATCCCTTATTTTTTTTACTGTTATACGCAAACAGCACCCAGTCTTCCTAGGTGGTCTCCCTTCCAAGTACTCACCAGGCCCGACCCTGCTTAGCTTCCGAGCTCAGACGGGATCGGGCACGTTCAGGGCAGCGGGACCGTAGACACTACCAGTATTTTAAAACAAGACTCTGTATCTAGAGAATTTCAACTCTGAGTTATAGGCTCCATTTCAGCGGCTTGTGGCAGGATGGGAGCCAGGAAGAAGCAAGACAGATTTCGAATTGTTTTAAAAAAGGTTTCTTATATAAAACCTCACAGC
>NW_011889096.1:838665-842505 GCF_000151845.1 Pteropus vampyrus | reverse complement strand
CTGGCGGACGGTGTCCACCTGCATGAGCCCAGTCAGGTGTGTGTGCTTAACACCGAAATCACGGTGCGTGGTGCCAGGCGGGGGGGCTGGACTCCACTTCGCAAGCCGTATAAATGTCTCACCGCTATGCTGTGTGCCTGAGACTAACATAATGTTGAATGTCAGCTGTAATTGAAAAATAAAATATCGTATCCAAAAAGAAAAAGTTGAACATTCAAAACAAAAAACAAAAATATTCAAACATGTTTTTAAAACATCTTTTAAGTGCCGAAAAAACAAAAATCAATAAATTAGCTGTCCAGTGAACGTGGCCACCAGTATTTAAAATTTTTTTTATTTTGGGGGGATGAGGCAACCCTTGGTTGACCTCACAGGTTCCAAGGGCCTTGTCAACTCACAATCCCTTATTTTTTTTTTTACTGTTTACGCAAACAGCACCCGGTCTTCCTAGGTGGTCTCCCTTACCAAGTACTCACCAGGCCCGACCCTGCTTAGCTTCCGAGCTCAGACGGGATCGGGCACGTTCAGGGCGGCGGGACCGTAGACACTACCAGTATTTTAAAACAAGACTCTGTATCTAGAGAATTTCAACTCTGAGTTATAGGCTCCATTTCAGCGGCTTGTGGCAGGATGGGAGCCAGGAAGAAGCAAGACAGATTTCGAATTGTTTTAAAAAAGGTTTCTTATATAAAACCTCACAGCCGGGTCCCTTCTATTTCTTACTTATTACGGCTCAAAAACAACTATGATTTAGCGTAGGCTGGAGAGATCCCCATAATTTACACGCACGTTTATTATGCATGTAGAAGCAATGACTTGGAATTGATTTTACAGTCGCTGATCTTTGGCTTCCTTTTAATTATAAAAAAAATATTAAAATAAGTGTAGTCATGATTTGCTTCCGAGGCAAACAGCGTTTCTCTCTCGGAGGATGTGCTTCCACAGTGTTTTAATTCTCGTACGCCTCCCTAAAAAAAAAGGTTCCCGTTTCTCTGTCTTTAGATATAAAAAGAAAAGGCAAGTTTGAAATATGTCACGGGAAGGTCGGGAACGCACAGTTGAAGACGGTATCGGCTCCCGACCACGAAACCAGCTCGCGACACACATTGACCATGGAAGGCAAAGAGAGAAGGTCATGTAGGGGAGAGTTGGTTTCCTTGAGCCTCTCGGGTAGTCGCTTGAATTTTGGGCACCCCGGACGCTGGGAGAGGCGAGAAGGCCTGTCTCCTGGAGCCTGCGGAGGGAGCGAGGCCCGGAGACACCTCGGTTCCAGAACTGTGAGAAGACACAGTTCTATAGGTTTTAATGCTGCCCACGGCAGTGCATGCCAGGCAGCGCGGGCCACCCCAGTCCCCACCCACGTCACCGTCCTGGGGTGAGCAGCGGAGTGCTCTGGGGCTGCTCCCTGTCATTTCCACGGGTGTCATCACGGCCCTGGCTGTTCTGCACTCTCTGCCGGCGGCTTCTCCCTGCCTTGGCTACAGAGTGAGCCCGATGCCGTGGCCGGGAGGGACCCCTTCCTGCCCGGTGGAGAGGCCGATCGCGGCCGCCTGCTGGGGGCCTTGGGCGGGTGGACGAACACCAGCAGGGTGAACTGCTCTGGGATTCAGAGCCAGCCACGAAGGAGACGGACAGTCACAGGGCAGCGGCTGTTGGAGCCAGACGTAGCGTCTTGAAGGTCCTGGCTGGGTCCCCGACATCAGCTCCCAATGAGGGCAGAGGACACGGCAAACCGTGACACAGCCAGCCACGTGCAGCCGACGCGTGAGCTGAGCGTGGGCGCATTCCCTCTGGCAGCCGAGTGGGTCTTAGGCTCTGGTGTGACGGACACCCTCATCCTGCACTGGCCCAGCCATGTCTCCTCTACTGCGCCTGGCACCCTCAGCCTTCCCGTTTGCCCTGAGAGGTCACAAAACTCTGCAGCTTCAAGAAAGGTGCAGACGCTGAAGTGTGCACGGATGTTTCAAAAGAGTGTGCGCGTGTCACACAGACCACCGGAAAATGCGTTTATTTTCTTGGGCACTTACAGACTGTTGCAATAATTCATCACAGATCAGGTCACAGAAACCCTCCACGAATGTCAAAGACGAAGTTTCATACAGGCATATTTTCTGTTTACTCCTTAATTCATATTATATTGACACTGCTTGACATTAATTTTTAAATTAATGATGAGAAGGTAGATAATGAGTTCTTGCATCTTTAATCAAACACAGAAACCTGCGTAGCTAACACCTCATCGGGTACTGGAGACATCGTAAATGAAAGTCTAAAGCATTGTTAGAATTAAATAATAATGTCTACGCTGCCTGTCACAAGACCACGTTGAGACAGAATTGGGTCATGGAGGGAATGACATCTTTAAAAATTTAAATCGATAAATAAACCTTCTGAAAAACGTCGATCTAGCATGTTCGCGTAAAAAAAAATTAACAAATGCAGAAGCATAAGCCGCATGAATACAGATGGAAAGATTAAATACAAGAAAGACACAAAAAATTATAAAAATACAATTGAGAAATTCAACACCACCAAGAACGGTTGTCTGGAAAAAAAAATGGAAAAATAGGCATACCTCTGGCAATACTGACTAAAGAGGAAAAGACCAAATACAAAAGAGTCGTGATACAAGTCGATTATTTAGCAATAAGACTGAAAAAAAAAAAAAAACCCCACAAAGGAACGACGTTTTACATGGAGGAGGTGCCGTAACTACGGACGGAGCAGAGATAAAAATAAGAACATTTGTCACAGTGTCAAAGGCTCTGACATACAGGACGAACGCCAAGGCAGGTGTTAAGGGTGGTTTTCAGGCGGCCTTACTCAGAAGCCAAGACGACGGAAAAGTTTCCTTGTTAAAGAGATGACGGCCGAGTGCTTCCAACAGAGTTTAAAACATCTTCCCGGGTGCCTTACACAGGATGTTCAAACATAAACCATCCCGTTTTCTGGGGAGAAGGAAAAAAAAAAAAAACCAGCAACAAAAGTAATAGAAACGGCTGTCGGCTGTCATTCATTCTTCAAGCCCAATGTGAGCTCATCACTCGGACCCGACAGAGACTGTGAAAAACACACAAACACGAGAACGCCGCTGTACTTATGAGTATGGTTTCAAGCGCCCACGGAAAAGATCGACACGTCTCCCCGAACGATGGGGACAAATCAGGGTCTGGCGGGACCCGGCGGGGTGGGCCTCTCTGTAGCTGAGGTGTGTTATTAGTGAGCCCTGCGGATGTGCTGGGGGTTTGGCTGAGAAACAGGACCATCTCGATGGACCCAGAAAAAGCTCGGAGGGTCTCAGTCTCTGCAAACACTCGGAAATTAGGCATCGAGCGGAAATCACTGTAGGGGTTAAAGGAATATAGGAACACTAGAGCCGACGCCACCCCAATGTGGGCAGCACCCCGGTCCGCGTCGCACACTGAGCTGTCCGCTGCCAACACGCCACGGGGGACGCACAGATGCTGAGGTCGAAGACGACAGACGTGCCCTTGAGCGGATGACCGCGTCAGCCTCGTACTGAAAAAGGCAGGAAAAACATAACACACGGCCCCTTAAGAAGACACGTCGACGCAGTAAACCTTCATTTCAGGAAGAAAGCCTTACGCAGAGAATTCAGGACAATGCTTAATGCAAGAGACGGACGCGGGACAGTGGGGAGCTCACGGAATAAACACTTTTTTTTTGGCGTTGTTTCTGCCTTTGTCTTCGCTGTGCTGCGCTGGGGGCGCTTAGCGCATTATTGACGGTAGTTAATTAAACAACCTACTAGGTGCAGCTGCAGAGAGCGTGGCCTGCAAGGCCCCAGGAGGAGCGAGCATCGTCACCTGTTAGGACCGA
>NW_011889096.1:836128-838615 GCF_000151845.1 Pteropus vampyrus | reverse complement strand
GAAAATGCGTTTATTTTCTTGGGCACTTACAGACTGTTGCAATAATTCATCACAGATCAGGTCACAGAAACCCTCCACGAATGTCAAAGACGAAGTTTCATACAGGCATATTTTCTGTTTACTCCTTAATTCATATTATATTGACACTGCTTGACATTAATTTTTAAATTAATGATGAGAAGGTAGATAATGAGTTCTTGCATCTTTAATCAAACACAGAAACCTGCGTAGCTAACACCTCATCGGGTACTGGAGACATCGTAAATGAAAGTCTAAAGCATTGTTAGAATTAAATAATAATGTCTACGCTGCCTGTCACAAGACCACGTTGAGACAGAATTGGGTCATGGAGGGAATGACATCTTTAAAAATTTAAATCGATAAATAAACCTTCTGAAAAACGTCGATCTAGCATGTTCGCGTAAAAAAAAATTAACAAATGCAGTAGCATAAGCCGCATGAATATAGACAGAAAGATTAAATACAAGAAAGACACAAAAAATTATAAAAATACAATTGAGAAATTCAGCGCCAGCAAGAACTGTTGTCTGGAAAAAAAAATGGAAAAATAAGCATACCTCTGGCAATACTGACTGAGAGAGGAACAGACCAAATACAAAAGAGTCGTGATACGGGTCGATTATTTAGCAATAAAACTGAAAAAAAAAAAAAACCCACAAAGGAACGATGTTTTACATGGAGGAGGTGCCGTAACTACGGACGGAGCAGAGATAAAAATAAGAACATTTGTCACAGTGTCAAAGGCTCTGACATACAGGACGAACGCCAAGGCAGGTGTTAAGGGTGGTTTTCAGGCGGCCTTACTCAGAAGCCAAGACGACGGAAAAGTTTCCTTGTTAAAGAGATGACGGCCGAGTGCTTCCAACAGAGTTTAAAACATCTTCCCGGGTGCCTTACACAGGATGTTCAAACATAAACCATCCCGTTTTCTGGGGAGAAGGAAAAAAAAAAAAAAACAGCAACAAAAGTAATAGAAACGGCTGTCGGCTGTCATTCATTCTTCAAGCCCAATGTGAGCTCATCACTCAGACCCGACAGAGACTGTGAAAAACACACAAACACGAGAACGCCGCTGTACTTATGAGTGTGGTTTCAAGCGCCCACGGAAAAGATCGACACGTCTCCCCGAACGATGGGGACAAATCAGGGTCTGGCGGGACCCGGCGGGGTGGGCCTCTCTGTAGCTGAGGTGTGTTATTAGTGAGCCCTGCGGATGTGCTGGGGGTTTGGCTGAGAAACATGACCATCTTGATGGACCCAGAAAAAGCTCGGAGGGTCTCAGTCTCTGCAAACACTCGGAAATTAGGCGTTGAGCCTAATTCCTTTAACCCGTACAGTGATTAGGAAATCACTGTAGGGGTTAAAGGAATGTAGGAACACTAGAGCCGACGCCACCCCAACGTGGGCAGCACCCCGGTCCGCGTCGCACACTGAGCTGTCCACTGCACACACGCCACGGGGAACGCACAGATGCTGAGGTCGAAGACGACAGACGTGCCCTCGAGCGGATGACCGCGTCAGCCTCGTACTGAAAAAGGCAGGAAAAACATAACACACGGCCCCTTAAGAAGACACGTCGATGAAGTAAACCTTCATTTCAGGAAGAAAGCCCTACGCAGAGAATTCAGGATGATGCTTAATGCAAGAGATGGACGCAGGGCAGTGGGGAGCTCACGGAATAAACACTTTTTTTTTTTATCTTGTTTCTGCCTTAGTCTTCGCTGTGCTGCGCTGGGGGCGCTTAGCGCATTGTTGACGGTAGTTAATTAAACAACCTACTAGGTGCAGCTGCAGAGAGCGTGGCCTGCAAGGCCCCAGGAGGAGCGAGCATCGTCACCTGTTAGGACCGATCAAATTCTGCACACCTGGGGACCGAGGCAAACCAAACACGACAGCCTGCGGGAGGGACCTTGCGGACAAGCTCAGTCTAGGAAGCTGAGCATCACAGATGAAGGGCACAGACGCCCTCGGCGTGGCACAGGCACGGGTGTGCAAACACACTGCCTTGAGAGGGGTGTGTGTGTGTGCGCGCGTGTGCAGGTCTACACTGCAGCCGGCGGGCACAGGGAAACGGGAAGAACCGGACGAAACCGGCACAGATGGGGTAGAGCCTCCCCGAGCGGCAGCCTCATGCTGCAAGTCCGTGATCCAGCGTCATGTCGTGTGCACAGCGCAGATGACGAATGACTGGACTTCGGGAATCGAAAAATGTCCCCTGCCAACAAATGGCACACAAAACAGAGTTCCCCGTGCTCGGCCGCACCGTATGCCCCTGGCATGCAGACGGCAGGCATTTATTCTGGGTCAATAGTAAAGCCTCGGGTGTTTTATTATTCTTCCTCTGTATATCCGTGGAAAAGCTGGTTTCAAGAAAAATAAATAGACAGGAAAACTTTCTTAGTCAATGCGGAATGCGTTTATTTCCAGGGTGATAAAAGCTCCCCTCGAATCAGACCTTTGGAAAGG
>NW_011889096.1:832798-835478 GCF_000151845.1 Pteropus vampyrus | reverse complement strand
ACGGTAGTTAATTAAACAACCTACTAGGTGCAGCTGCAGAGAGCGTGGCCTGCAAGGCCCCAGGAGGAGCGAGCATCGTCACCTGTTAGGACCGAGCAAATTCTGCACACCTGGGGACCGAGGCAAACCAAACGCGACAGCCTGCAGGAGGGACCTCGCGGACAAGCTCAGTCTAGGAAGCTGAACATCACAGATGAAGGGCACAGACGCCTTCGGCGTGGCACATGCACAGGTGTGCAAGCACACTGGCTTGAGAAGGGGGTGTGTGTGTGTGTGTGCACGCGTGTGCAGGTCTACACTGCAGCCGGCGGGCACAGGGAAACGGGAAGAACCGGACGAAACCGGCACAGATGGGGTAGAGCCTCCCCAAGCGGCAGCCTCATGCTGCAAGTCCGTGATCCAGCGTCATGTCGTGTGCACAGCGCAGATGACAAATGACTGGACTTCGGGAATCGAAAAATGTCCCCTGCCAACAAATGGCACACCAAACAGAGTTCCCCGTGCTCGGCCGCACCGTATGCCCCTGGCATGCAGACGGCAGGCATTTATTCTGGGTCAATAGTAAAGCCTCGGGCGTTTTATTATTCTTCCTCTGTATATCCGTGGAAAAGCTGGTTTCAAAAAAAATAAATAGACAGGAAAACTTTCTTAGTCAATGCGGAATGCGTTTATTTCCAGGGTGATAAAAGCTCCCCTCGAATCAGACCTTTGGAAAGGAAAAGATTTTTTTTCGTCAGTGTTTTGCAGTTGAGCATCCTGAAGCCGCACTTTACGTGTTGGCGAGGACATTCTGGGGCTGTTATCTTCAAAGCAAGCCGCACCGCAGGCTTCCAAACTGACACCGAGCGGAGGATGCCAGCTCCGTGGTCCCGGCCTCTCCATCTTACAGGCGGAGCTGGCGGGAGGCACCGAGATGCCTTAATCTACTTAAGAGGATGGATATCCGGCAACTAGAGACGACTGCGCCACAACAGGTGTCAGCGAGTCCCTGGGTCTGTGGACTTGTCTCCTTATTTCCCTAAATAATGAAGCCAGTGCTGGGCTCGAACAACCTCAAAGACAGAGTATTCAACACAAATATTTAAACACGTAGCAGGTGGAAGTCAAGGACAGCACGGACCAGGTATAGCTCAAATCCAAGCGCGTAACTTTGGGTTTGGAAAATAAGCAACAGCAGCAGCCAAGACATGGAAGCGCCGAGATGCCCACGCGCAGACGACTAGATAAAGAAGGGGTGATGTATACCACGGCGGAATATTACTCAGCCATGAAAAAGGAAGCTGTCCTGCCATGCCAAGCCGCCCAGGTGGGTGGGGTGCAGGCGACACATGCGCAGCTCCGCCCTGGGGTGCGTTCCGTGTAAGCGCGCACACACCTGGGGCAGCCGCGGCTGGACGCGCGCCCCCTGAGCCTGGCTGGGCGCCCACCGAGTCCGGCTCGGCGTCCAGAGCTGGTGGCGAGCAGAACGGGGCCAAGAAAAGGGAAGGGGTTCCTCATCCCAATCAGTACTGTGCCTGTCCACTCCCCCCCCACCCCCAGGACTGGGGCCAAATGTCCTTTAGAGACCCCGCTGGGGGCACGGATTCCAGCGCTACGCCCCGCAAAGAGGGCGCAGCGCGGTGCGCGCACGTTGTGCGTGCGCCGAGACCTACACGGCTTCTCCCAGGTTGCATGGTCCCCCCTTCTCGGGGCACCCCAACCCATCGCGGGGTCCCTCGTAGAGGCCAGCGCTGGTAAGCTCGCTGCGGCTCCATCGATCCAGCGACCTCCAAAATGACGCATGTGTCTCTGCTGACACTTGGCGCGGAGGTTGTGACCAGGCCTCCTTTCTGAGGGGGGGACATTTCACTGCGCCCGAGATTTTTCTGTGGCCATTAGCAGACGCTCGCCGCCGGTCACCAGCCGGTTCCACGCTGGTTTTGTGTGTCCATCCCGCTTGGTGGACGCAGAGGACACTGCACGCTGTTCCAGGGTCCATGCATTAACTGTTCTCTTGGTTTTACAGTCACCTGCGACCCCGTCCCAACTCCAGTCAACACGACACCTGATATAGTGGCCCCGATCCCTTCCATGTCACAGAAAACCCCTCTTTCTCCCAAAGATTTCTCCTTTGACTCCCCAGCGCCTAACACGACATCATGACACTTATTGGATGAATGAATTAATTTTTTTCAGGTTGTGATCTTTCTTCTTATTTATTTATTTTTTTTAAATTTAGCGCACAGTTTCTGACGCACCACGCTTTTCCGTGCATTTGGAACCTCGAATGAGCTCCCACGTTAGGTTGCAGGATTCTACCGAGAAGCGGGGAAATGCCGCCCCAGTAAAGGTGACAAGCGACCCAACAGTGTCTGCTTTGTCTTCCCGGAAGCTCGACTTGGGGCGACATTACGTGTGCCAGTGCTCATGGTGGGCAAAAGCTCAGAAGGGTAAAAGCTGGGTAATAATCGCGCAGGGAAACCCCATTCAATAGGATGCGCCCCTGGTGCATCTAGCAAAGCAGAGCAGGATCCAGTCCACAAAAGCCCAAGCGCTTGGCCCCTCCCAGTCTGTTGCGAAGAAGGATTAACTCAATGACAGCAAGTGCGAACCCCGAAACGCGCTGTTTCCCGTCACCTCCCGCGTCCGTTCAGAGCTCTCGGGGCAGCGTGCGTCAGGACGCAAGAAACGACCAAGAAGC
>NW_011889096.1:830889-832748 GCF_000151845.1 Pteropus vampyrus | reverse complement strand
TCCAGTCAACACGACACCTGATATAGTGGCCCCGATCCCTTCCATGTCACAGAAAACCCCTCTTTCTCCCAAAGATTTCTCCTTTGACTCCCCAGCGCCTAACACGACATCATGACACTTATTGGATGAATGAATTAATTTTTTTCAGGTTGTGATCTTTCTTCTTATTTATTTTTTTTAAATTTAGCGCACAGTTTCTGACGCACCACGCTTTTCCGTGCATTTGGAACCTCGAATGAGCTCCCACGTTAGGTTGCAGGATTCTACCGAGAAGCGGGGAAATGCCGCCCCAGTAAAGGTGACAAGCGACCCAAGAGTGTCTGCTTTGTCTTCCCGGAAGCTCGACTTGGGGCGACATTACGCGTGCCAGTGCTCATGGTGGGCAAAAGCTCAGAAGGGTAACAGCTGGGTGATAACCGCGCAGGGAAACCCCGTTCAATAGGATGCGCCCCTGGTGCATCTAGCAAAGCAGAGCAGGATCCAGTCCACAAAAGCCCAAGCGCTTGGCCCCTCCCAGTCTGCTGCAAAGAAGGATTAACCCAATGACAGCAAGTGCGAACCCCGAAACGTGCTGTTTCCCGTCACCTCCCGCGTCCGTTCAGAGCTCTCGGGGCAGCGTGCGTCAGGACGCAAGAAACGACCAAGAAGCGTGAGCTGCTTCGAGACGCAGGAGACAGGCCGGCTCTGGACCACGGTTAGCTCCAGCAGCCCCGTATTCCTCCATGTGCCTGGGGGGCGGGGGCTGCGGGACAGTGCCCAGTTGTCCCCAGCAGTTGTCACCAGGGCAGGGTGGCAGACAGCTGGAGGGCTCTGCCTCTCCTTTTGTGTCTGAGAAATGGAGAGCACATGTTTTCAAGCCGATTTCCTTTCTCCACATCTTAAGCATCTCTAACTGGGCTTCTCTCCTCCATTCTTCCAAGAAAAATAAAAGCTAATAAATATGTGTATTTTTTTTTTTGTTCAGAAGTATCTAATAACAAAGGGGATAGTCACTCATGTATAAAAATAAATGTTTCATTTCAAACATCAGATAAACATTCATTTACTTTCCTGCAGTGCCAATTTATGAAGGTTCGGAATTATGAGAATATAATTTGCTCTGGGGAGAAAATTATATTCTAAAACGGTACCTCTCCCTCTGAGGCACAATATTGCTTTTTCGTCATCGGCCTCAATTAATGCTCAGTCTCATCAGCCATCTTCTCTGTTTTCACAAAGAAACAATAACGTGGGAGGATATGGGAGTCATATCGAATAAGGGTCTTGAGAAGGTTAGAATTATTGAACGAGGTCTGTTACCCTCCCGTTTGCTAACCGTTTCCCTCAGCGATCATTTCTAGACGTCTCGTTCGAAAGGGTGGTCTGTCTGCAACATGCTTAGCGCACAGAAGGGCTCGTCAGATGCTTTCTGCCTTAAAACTCTCAGGATGGCCAATGTGAAAATCCGCAAAGCGCACGCAGGCTTTTCACGCAAAATTCCCAGCGCCCCTTAAATGCAGCCTCATCTCAAACCTTTGGGGACAGTGAGAAAGGGAGTTTGGCTGTGCCACGGTTTATGAACTATTAAATGTCTAAAATTGCAAATGAACTGCCTGTAGACCTGCTTCACTGTTCAGTCCTTTCTATTTGTGATCAAGTAGGCATTAGGATCGGCGCACAATAAATTAGTAATTCTGAGCACGGACACCGATTATGCGCACAGCCCGCAACTCTTTCAAAGTTTCTTTAAATGGAAATGTATCCTTTTTTCTCAAAGTGTGTAATTGGAAACCCCTTAAAACCCATTATCCCGAAATGAAATTATTTTAAATATACGCGGGACAAGGCACATTCGTTAATATGTACCCACTTCATTGACT
>NW_011889096.1:828665-830839 GCF_000151845.1 Pteropus vampyrus | reverse complement strand
TTTTTTTTTTGTTCAGAAGTATCTAATAACAAAGGGGATAGTCACTCATGTATAAAAATAAATGTTTCATTTCAAACATCAGATAAACATTCATTTACTTTCCTGCAGTGCCAATTTATGAAGGTTCGGAATTATGAGAATATAATTTGCTCTGGGGAGAAAATTATATTCTAAAACGGTACCTCTCCCTCTGAGGCACAATATTGCTTTTTCGTCATCGGCCTCAATTAATGCTCAGTCTCATCAGCCATCTTCTCTGTTTTCACAAAGAAACAATAACTTGGGAGGATATGGGAGTCGTATCGAATAAGGGTCTTGAGAAGGTTAGAATTATTGAACGAGGTCTGTTACCCTCCCGTTTGCTAACCGTTTCCCTCAGCGATCATTTCTAGACGTCTCGTTCGAAAGGGTGGTCTGTCTGCAACATGCTTAGCGCACAGAAGGGCTCGTCAGATGCTTTCTGCCTTAAAACTCTCAGGATGGCCAATGTGAAAATCCGCAAAGCGCACGCAGGCTTTTCACGCAAAATTCCCAGCGCCCCTTAAATGCAGCCTCATCTCAAACCTTTGGGGACAGTGAGAAAGGGAGTTTGGCTGTGCCACGGTTTATGAACTATTAAATGTCTAAAATTGCAAATGAACTGCCTGTAGACCTGCTTCACTGTTCAGTCCTTTCTATTTGTGATCAAGTAGGCATTAGGATCGGCGCACAATAAATTAGTAATTCTGAGCACGGACACCGATTATGCGCACAGCCCGCAACTCTTTCAAAGTTTCTTTAAATGGAAATGTATCCTTTTTTCTCAAAGTGTGTAATTGGAAACCCCTTAAAACCCATTATCCCGAAATGAAATTATTTTAAATATACGCGGGACAAGGCACATTCGTTAATATGTACCCACTTCATTGACTAAAGAAGATAATAACAGTTTTGTTAAAATTTCTATAGAGTTGCTAATCTATACTCCAACAGAAATGTATTGAATTTAAAGGAAAAGCAACAGTTACACTCTATCCTACAGTTATTATTATTTTTTGCTTTTAATTATTAATAAGAGTTAGGATGTTACAGATAAACATTCTCAAGTACAATAAAATGCGACTCGATGCAGAGAAATTATTCTGAAAACTTAATGGAGGTAGAGGAAAAAACGGATTTACTCTAATCATTTTCTCGTTTATCTGGGTCTTGGAGTTTTAATCCCTTTCGGGAAAAAACTGTGGCTTTACCTGCAGCGGTCCACCATCCCCCTAATCTGACGGTGAGGACGGACACTGCCCACGGCTCGGTCTGCATCGCGGAAAGAAAAGTCGTTGGTCCTGTGTGGAAAACAGTTGCCCACGTGGACACCTGACATTAGGAGTCATAGCCAGGTGTCACCCCATCTTCTGTCCTAGGTACGCTCCTGCTTCTTCTGGGGTCACTCAGTGTCTCAGAACTCACTGCCTGTGTTCTGCCCAGTACTCACTCCTTGGGGACGGGCCAGCTGATCAGTGGATGAAGCACCTCACAGCAAAGTATCGGTGATGTTAATTTAACTTAAGGATTTGCCCATTCCAGATTCATTTGCCTGTTAACAGACATAATGCCTGAAGAGTGAAAATCACTAACTCAACTTTAGGTAAGAGCGAACAGGTGAGTGCTGGAGAGATTTTGAGGGATGATCACCTTGGAGCACCTTAGAATGTAAAACATGCTCCTTTACTTAGCCTTTCCTTAGAGAACCAACTTGCGTTTTGATCCGTTTTCAGTTAAATCCTCATGCTATTTTCAATGTTATTTGTGGGAAGGAACAGAACAATGTGGGATAATTCAACAGTGTTTACTTTATTAAAATATATCTGTATGTGCTATATAGCTGTACGAATCACATCTAAGATTTATGTCGTCCTGTACCATTTAATTCAGATCACCTGAACAGAATGTGGGTAGTGACGAAAATTTAGAGAAAAGAAAGTACTACCCTTGAGTCCCTGTGGCAATCAGGCTTTCTGCCAATCATCTTTAGAAGCGATCAGCAAAACCCTTGCATTATGCAGCAGAAGCACCTCCTTTTTGAGACACGGCCAACAGAGCCTGCGTGTGGAATGAAATTTTACCGTAAAAGAGCATCCATTATGGATGGCGATGTTCATATTTCAGATGGAAACATGATGCATTTTTCAAGAGGCGAT
>NW_011889096.1:813528-828490 GCF_000151845.1 Pteropus vampyrus | reverse complement strand
CAGTTGCCCACGTGGACACCTGACATTAGGAGTCATAGCCAGGTGTCACCCCATCTTCTGTCCTAGGTACGCTCCTGCTTCTTCTGGGGTCACTCAGTGTCTCAGAACTCACTGCCTGTGTTCTGCCCACTACTCACTCCTTGGGGACGGGCCAGCTGATCAGTGGATGAAGCACCTCACAGCAAAGTATCGGTGATGTTAATTTAACTTAAGGATTTGCCCATTCCAGATTCATTTGCCTGTTAACAGACATAATGCCTGAAGAGTGAAAATCACTAACTCAACTTTAGGTAAGAGCGAACAGGTGAGTGCTGGAGAGATTTTGAGGGATGATCACCTTGGAGCACCTTAGAATGTAAAACATGCTCCTTTACTTAGCCTTTCCTTAGAGAACCAACTTGCGTTTTGATCCGTTTTCAGTTAAATCCTCATGCTATTTTCAATGTTATTTGTGGGAAGGAACAGAACAATGTGGGATAATTCAACAGTGTTTACTTTATTAAAATATATCTGTATGTGCTATATAGCTGTACGAATCACATCTAAGATTTATGTCGTCCTGTACCATTTAATTCAGATCACCTGAACAGAATGTGGGTAGTGACGAAAATTTAGAGAAAAGAGAGTACTATCCTTGAGTCCCTATGGCAATCAGGCTTTCTGCCAATCATCTTTAGAAGCGATCAGCAAAACCCTTGCATTATGCAGCAGAAGCACCTCCTTTTTGAGACACGGCCAACAGAGCCTGCGTGTGGAATGAAATTTTACCGTAAAAGAGCATCCATTATGGATGGCGATTTTCATATTTCAGATGGAAACATGATACATTTTTCAAGAGGCGATGCTATAAATAAATATCAATCATGGCCTCCGACAGAAGAAAGTGTTTGCTGGCGGTATATGGAAACGGGCAGGAAGTGGATGCATTTCATGCATTTGCCGCATGCGTGGGTTATGCAGTGCGTGCTGTTTTACGTCCCACTGCTGGGGCAGGCACAGCGCTTCGATTCGGTCGGGTCCTGACTACTAGCTGAGTGACAGGCGACATGTGCCTCAGTCTTTGAGCCTGTTTCCTCACATGGGAAGGAGAAGTGAGCTAACTCGGATGAACAGTCACCTCACAGGGCTCAGCCGTGAAGCTCGTGTCTGCTCAAAACAGAACGATGACTTGGAGCTGTATCCCGTCTGAACGACAGGCTCTCATTGCGTAACGAGGAGCCTCAAGCCTTTATTCGGTTCTATCGTATGAAGAGTGGTTTCTGGGGCACCAAGACAGCTAATGAGACAAGCCAAGAAGGTGATTTTGTGTATTTTTTTCTGGAAAGTTTTAAGTAGGTAAAGGTTGGAGTCAAGACTGCCCAGGCTCTTGGTTGCAAACTGCCTGAATTTTTTGGTGTGGGGTGAAGCTGAGTCCTCCTGTGTATCACAGGTGACATTTAGGTCATTGGTGATAGGTAGATGATAATAGATCGATGATTAGATAGATAGATGATAGATTGATAAATGATAGATGGATGATAGACAGATGAATGGATGCATAGATGATAGATACATAGATGAAAGATGATAGGTAGATGATAGATAGATAGATAGATAGATAGATAGATAGATAGATGATAGATGACCCATAGATAGATGATATAGATAGTTGATAGATGATGATAGATAACAGATTAGATCGATAGATGATAGATGATAGATAGATGGATGATAGGTAGACAGATGAATGGATAGATGATAGATACATAGATACATAGATGATAGGTAGATAAATTAGTTGATATATGATAGATAGATAGATAGATAGATAGATAGATAGATAGATAGATAGATAGATAGATGATAGATGTAAACAGATGATAGATGACAGATAGATGATAGATGGATTAGATAGGTAGGTAGAGATAGATAGATAGATAGATATAGATAGAGAGAGAGAGAGAGAGAGATGATAGATGGTAGGTAGACAGATGAATGAATAGTTAGATGATAGATACATAGATAGATACATAGATGATACATGATAGGTAGATGATACACAGACAGACAGCATACACAAAGGTAACCATGAAAGTTTAGTATAAAAAGTAACAGATTTTCGAGTGTTACTGAGGTACAATTTACACACAACGACACCCATCTTTGTAAAGTGTGAAGTGTATTTTATGTACTCACTTCCCCAATCGAGATTAAACAGTGTCAATGTCTTGACAAGTTTCTCGACTCCCCTGCAGCCAGCACGTCCACACCCCTCCCAGCCTTGGGCACGCACGCATCGATTCCCGGTCCCTCCAGCTCTGTCTTTTCTAGAAGTTCCTGGAAGGGCTCCCTGCGTGCAGGCAGATGTTTGAGTCTGACTTCCCCCACGCGGCCTTGTGTTTCCTTAAATTCATCCCTGTTATTGCATTTCCTGATGCTGTGATCGATGCATGCTATTCTGTGTGTGCATGGCTGATGAACATATGGTTCGTCTGCTTTTTTGTTTGTTTGTTTTGACTGACGCTATTATGAATTCGCGTACAAGTCTTTGTGTGACATATGTGTCCATGTGTCTGGTGGAAACATAGGAGGGGCACTGCAGGGTTATGTGATTAGACTGTTTAAATGTGATGCACTCATTGATTTCCACATGAGTAAGACATGTTAGAAATTGTTGGTTTTCCAAAATGTGTATTTTTAACACTTGACGACAAGGGTTAGCGATTAGTGATGTTACTAAATTATAAGATTGCGCTAATCTAAGAAGTTTTTTTCTTTTGAAATTGGGATTTAACCACCTGATGTATTATCTGTCCTTCATATTAAATCCACACGATTTGCCAAACGCCGAAGCAAGGATAACTGGACAGCAGTGTTTAATTTCTCCAAGCACGTAATTTTTTTTTTTTTCAGAATGTTCAAGTTGGCGCTCACAGGCTAGTATTTAAAAGGGACATCCCCAACTGACGGCGTATCTTAAATGACCGCCTCGTTATCTGTAACAATATATCGACTAGATATTTTCAGGACAAGCGCCTTCTCCAATTTACCCCGTTTGATTCCAGGTGGCCGCGTGTGTGTCAGAAGAACGCACACTCGATAACCATCGCCTTCGGGGTCCCCGTCTGTGTTCTGCACCGTTGTGCCGGATAATCAATCACTTGGGGAATGATGACTAATTTCTTTCCTTCCCAGTTTTCTACACGATGCTCTGACCCAGTGCGTTCATCACGGCCGTGCATGAGACTCCCATCGGCTGTCGCAGACCGTGAGCAGGTTGTATAGTTTCCGTATCATTTTTTTAAGGTGTTACTTTGCTCTGCACAATAATAAAAATGAAAACCGATATTTTTTAAGTGTGCCTCTGCAGAAGGCAGAGCTCTGCGTTCTTCAAATGGTTCATTGATTGTGAGAGAGTTGAATGATCTACGCCTATCTAATTAGACACACTGAAAAATTGCTAAGTGCAACTCGCTCCGGTGTACGTACTTGTGGATTCTAGCTAGATCAGTAATTATGTTTTGTGGATTCTAGCTAGATCAGTAATTATGTTTTTAAGGATGCTTAGGACAGAGTGGACTGTTGCTCTTTGCCCTCGCGTGGAAGTCAAGGTGACGTTTTTATCAGTCTACCAAAAGAAAGTTTAACGATGCCTTCACTTTGGTGAGACAAATTATATTCCGTTGATCAATCCCGATTGGACAAATTAAACCTAATTGAGCCTTCTTTAGTCAAGGAAAGATTTTATTGTGCTTTCTACTAAGGGAGCATATTTTTTCTTGGGAAAGCAAGGTCAATATAAACAATTAAGAGAATTAGAGCTTGTGGGGTTTGAAGACGTGATTTTCAAGTACTGTTTATGCAATTCTCCATTTAAGGAGTCCCTAGTGGGGACTGTTGAAGAATGTTTGTGAGAACTTGAAGCTTTAAGGGTGGAACGTATTTCCTCACTAAAATAGGGCAAGAGAGAAATAGGGTTTAGAAAATCGCTTACCTGTAAAGTATCTTTAAATGTGGAACCCCCTTTTATGTGTGTTTTTCCTTTTAAAAATCTCCTGGGCTTTTGAATATATGCGGACGTTCCATTTTTTTAATTAGCTTTCGTCGTTAATCTTCAAACGGATGTTTAGTATGTTAACTTGACCTGTTACCAAGGGTTGGCTTTACGTTACGAGCTGGTATATCACCAGGAGATTATATGGCACTAAAGAAATATAAACCTGTTGAACAAATTCCCTGACATGTATCGGAGATTCCAAAATTAGAGTTACACATTTCACTATATTTTGTTTTTAAATATGTCGTCCAGGACCTAGCAAACATTCCCAGGTGTCTTTCAGTGAACCTCATATCCTCTGTTAGGATAGATAAATAACTGATTTGGGGGGAAGATCGGCTAACGCATGGCAAATGAGGTAAACGTAGCTGATATTTTAAGAATAATATTGATTTGTGGATGCTCATAGGCCATATGGCTGTAAAAATAATACATCAATCTGCCCCGATAATTCAAGAAAAAAAAGTGTCGCTTTGCTCGAGAATAGATTCGTGATTTTTAACATGGATTTTTTTGCACCTTAATTTGCGGCAATTTATTAAAATGAATACAATAAGCATGAAATGACACAGAAGTTAACATATTTCTTTAAAACACGGAAGAGCACCCGATTAGCTGGGGTAAATAGCACTTACACTTACGTATGCACGGAAATTCTCTCTGACTTTCTGCAGCAGAGGGGGATCATTGCTATCATGTGTCTATCACTTGGTGTCTGTCTTCCATGTCTGGGCAGAATATATCTACATTTGCATAAATGGATTCACGTGTATATACTATGTATATGAGGATATCTATCATCCATCCGAATCTTCCGGGCTTTCGAATAAATACTCATCTCCAATTGTAGATTATTCTACAATCCTATCTAAAGTCGAAACTCAAATAGATGTTTATGCATTTTGTTTTAAGATTTTGCATGAGTGAGGTCAAGCCATAGATAGCATTATGTAAGTTGCCTTTGACAGCCCGCATTGTTTCTGAGGCACGGCCATGTTGAGATGTGCATACAATAAATGTCTGTGCTCCTATGTGTCTATGTCTGTGTTTATTTATAACCACTGTTCGATATGCCAGTATATCCATAAACCATGGGGCTTTTATATATCTCTCTGTTGAATAGTGAGATTGCTTCTTCCCTCTCAGAATAGTTATACTGTT
The DNA here is from genome assembly GCF_000151845.1 of Pteropus vampyrus. Classification (NCBI taxonomy): domain Eukaryota; kingdom Metazoa; phylum Chordata; class Mammalia; order Chiroptera; family Pteropodidae; genus Pteropus; species Pteropus vampyrus. The sequence continues at coordinate 823,293 of NW_011889096.1, read as the reverse complement.
AAATAAAACCTCGAAATATTCCTCAATGCATAGACTGACTTTGAGTGCTTGAGTGTGAAAGTTTTCATTTCGATGGGGCATGCAAAACAGCAGGAAGAAACAAAATTCTGATTTGTTTTCTTTGTGGCAACTCCAGAAATCAAACGTATGCCCCATAAATGACCGGTGACCAATAACTGTGATTCTGGTATACGCAGCCTTGTTTGGTGACATTTTCTGAACTTTGACTACCAAAAAATGTCAGCAGCTGTCTGCTCCTTAGGGGAACCCTGTTCCCAGCACCCTGCAGGCTGCACCCCACTCTGCTGTGGTGCGGTGTTCAGAGACACATTGGTTTTCACTTCTGTCCCTCAATCTCTCCAGCCATGAGAAGGAACGTGTCCTCTTTGTTCCTCTGAGTGGCCACCTGGCTTTTCCCTCTGCCTCCCTCGAAGCACCCGATTCTGTATCTTGATCACAATAGCCTAGATGAGTCACAAGCATCCTCGTTGCAATCACCTAGCAACGCCAAGGTCTCAGCATCATCTGTCTTCCAATCACCTAGCAACGCCAAGGTCTCACCAGCATCCTCGTTGCCATCGCCTAGCAACACCAAGGTCTCTGTCTTGCATCCCTTGCAGACTTTATCTCCTGGTTCACTCTCATTGTCTGCAGCGTGGCCCTTGTCCTGCCTTTCGGTGATCCGCTGGGGATCCTGTACCCCTTCTCCTGAGGGACCTTGCTTCTGTCCTTCCTCCACGAGGCCCACCCACGGCCACACTGGGGATTCCCGTCAGACATGCTGCATTCCCTCTGTGATCTTCCTTCTGGGTGTTCTGCTCTCTGACCGCCTCCCGACACCACTGGGCTCATGATCGCCAGTCTTCCAAGTTCAACAAGACTTCGGCGTCCATGGAAGACGAAAGTCCAGGGGCCGAACTTTTGTTCACAAGCCCCTCCTCCCTCAGGTTTGGAGGGGCGGAGTCTGACGGCCAAACAAAATCTGCATCCTTTTGCTTTTGGGTTTTCCTGCTGCCTCTAGGAAATCTTTTGAGATGAATTTTAGTCCTCATGAAATGCTGCGTATTATATAGCGTGATGGGACGCTGGGTGATTCCATTCGGTCAACCGGCTAATTAATGAAGGTTCTATTCTTCTGGTACCGTCCCACTAATAAAGCAAAATACACTCCGAGAGCCTTGAAAATTCTCTCCACCACTGCAGAAAAATTCTCACTTTGCTATAATTTCCTTAATAATGCGTGGGATTCATACCGCTGTGACAATATCGCCATTCTATGCAACTAGCAGGTCATTGATAAATATTTCTTGCATTGGATGAATGAATGAATGAGTGAGTGAGTGGATATTTTGGGTTTAATTTGCAATATGTTTATTCTAAATCTATATTTTATAGTCGTAACCTTCCTCATCCTGTATTCCTTTCCTTGGGAGTCCAGAACAAAGGGCGTTTGTCCGTAAATTTGATAATTCGTATCGGTCACACCTCGCCGATGGGGGCAGAAGCCCATTATGTTTAAGTGCAGGGCTTTTGTACTTTCGATAAATCCTTAATCTTTTCAAATTGCAGAAGATTCCTTTATCGATTTTCCACTCCGTGGAATTTATCGTCTCGTTTTAAATTAAAGGGAAGGAGAAATCGGTGGGCCAATCCTATTGGAAAAATAGTGTGGCACATATTGTCACATCTTTACTAAAAGAAAGCCACGAGGCTTTTATAGGACAATGAACCTGTACGAGTCATGACACACATTCATGAAGATTTGATGCCTACTAACCGATTACGTATATTTCTCCTACACCATGGCAAAAATAAGCACATTATTAATAATATTTAAAGCGTGCGTAGGGCTGTTACGTTTGTTTTATTTTGTCGTATGGTTTGTTTTGTTGTGGTTTTCCTTCTATTGATGTACAGTTGAATTTGCCTGTGGGGATAGCTTTATGAAAAAGACTATCTTTCAACCCAAGTCCAGTCCTGTGACGTCAGCCTGTGTACTAGGAGATGAAAATGCCTCAGTTAGGGTCTTGCCTGGGGCTGACTTATGCCAGACAGGTGGACGAGGGTGACGCAGAAGGATCAAAGCTGGACTTTAGCCCTTCTGGTTCCCTACGAGGTGGAGGGGACATCGCCGATGACAGAAGATTTATACTGCTCTGAGCTGGGGCACCCAGTCCAAGCTTGTCTCTCTTGCCAGGGGTTTTCATGGGGACACTATTTTGTTCCAGGTGCGTATTTCTCCTGCCCGGGTCACTTCTGGTTTTGAAATATAAATTTCTAAAGCTCTCGGAAATCCTACTAATTAACAGCCACCTGTTAATCAATCCATTTCTGTGTAAAAGAGCAGGCAGACTTGTGCTAGAAAGAACGTCGCCTTCTGGAAGTGGGACCTGGGTCAGCCTCGCTTTAATTAGCAGTTCGGTTAATGATTTTCCTGGGGAGCTTTGGGATGCGCAGATTCCTCCAAATTCCCACATCTGAAAGGCAGCAAACGTAGATCTTTTCCGACCCTCCTAGGTCTTCGTGGCCCTAATGTAATCCTTTCTTACGTATGCCCATTTATTCACATTTTCTTTTTTTATAAATTGGCACCTTGAGTTTAAGAGACGCGTTGGTTAAATTTTGAAATGAGGAAATTGGTCCAAAAAAAAAAAAAAGGGCACATTCATCTCAAGGATATTAGTCAAAAGCAGCAAGTTTTAAAACTTCTTTTGCTGATTGTTCTCTTATTCTTAATTGGATTTTCAAGCAAATAGATTCTTTCCCAGGACCCAAGGTCAAACCCGTGACCTTCTATTATGCCTGTGTGTGTGCTATTTTAACAGAACAGATTTGCAATATCTCAAAGCATGCCCACATTCAGTCCTTACATATTTTAGGGTCGTTTTTATGTCATATTTTTTGTTTTTGCTCTATGCGAAGAAATGCCACGGCTTCCTAAGATTTCCCCCAGATCATTCTCCCAGGTACGTTTTAATTCGCCATCTGACTGTCTACTTTCGCAGGTGGCACCAAGTGCTACCCAAAACTCTGTTGTGTTTATCAAGGTGACACATCTGGGCCTCCAGTGAAAGGTACAAATGGAATTCAGTTGTGCTGGCTGAGCTATCCCAGCGGTCGATACTGTCCGTCACTCCCAAGGAGCTGAGCTCCAGACCGGACCTCCGGCCCGCTAACCTGGACGTCTGCTGAAGCCACAAGACGTAAAAGAAGAAAGTAAACAGCCATGAATGCATCAGGCTGGCATGACGACTTTCCACATTCAAAAATATTGCTTTCTAGTCTTTTTTTTTTTTCTTTCTATCTACAGAGAGATATCATGTCAATATGTGTCATCCTACACTATAAGCTATGCTATTTCCACTCCGCTCATTTCGCACTGTTTATGATAATTTTTTAAATCATTCCATCTCATGAGGATATATAAGCACAGCCTGAAATGAACTTGCAGCGGCCGCTGTGGAAAACAGCATGGCAGGTCCTCGAAAATTAACGAAGAAGGAGCAGATGATGCAGCAATCTGACTTCTGGGTATTTATCTGAATGAAAGAAAAACACTAACTCGAAGAGACATCTGCACGCACATGTTCACTGCAGCATTACTCACAAAACCCAAGGCTTGTAAACAACCTACGGGCCTGCCAGTGAAGGAACAGACACACGCACACACACACACACACACACACGCACACACACGCACATGCGCACGCACACGTACCCATGCACATGCGCGCGCACGCACACAGCAGACATACGGCAAAGAGAAGAAAATGTGCAAAGCCTCACCTAAGAAATCATTTCAAATTCAATAGTTTTCTTAAATCGGAAAGATGAGGGGGCAAGAGATACAGACTGACACATGACACGGGGGTGGGGAGGCTGACGCGAAGCCTGAAAGCAGCTGTAAAAACATCAGCCACGTGGGTCCAAGACAGGAGCCGAGGCTGAAGCTGAGAAAGGCGCAGAGGAGAGAAGACCATTTACCGGCGAGAGCCTCGGAACGTCCACGAAATCCAAACACGAGGCATCGTGCGCCCCAGTATTCACGGCAGCACAGCTGACAACAGCCAAGATAATGAAGAGACCTAAGTGCCCATCAATGCATGATTGGATAAAGAAGTTATGGCTCATTTAGACAATGGAATATTACTCGGCCATTAAAAATCATGAGATCCTACCATTTGCAATGACATGGATGGACCTGAGGTTATTACGCTGAGTGACGTAAGTCAGACAGAGAAAGATGAATACCACATGATTTCACTTAGATGTAGAATCTAAGGAACAAAAAGAACAAACCGATCTAAACCAGACTCACAAATACAGTGGACAATTTGGTGATGGACAGAGGGGAGGGGTTTTGGGGGGCTGGGAGAATGGGGTGAAGGGTTAAACAAGTACCAATCAGTAGCTGATGGATGGTCACGGGGGTGGGGAGCACGGTGGAGGGAATGCGGTCAGCATTAATATATTGGCCAGGGGAGGGAGGGAGCATTTGGGGGGACCGTTTTATGAGCTATATAGATGTCTCGCCAATGTATTGTATACTAGAAACTATTCTAAATAAATTAATTAATTAAAAAATGAAATAAAATCATTTTAGAAAATCTGTCAACGAGGAGTATTTATCATGAGTTTATTTATAACGATAAAAAAAAAAAGGCCTCGCCGTCCGTCAGTGGACAGTGGGTGAGCACACGGAGGGACACGTGACAGACGGATCAGGACGCAGCCGTAGGAAGGAAGAAAATACTGACTCATGCAAGTACCTGCATGACCCTCAAACGGGTTAATCTAAGTGAAAGCAGCTGGTCTCAGTAGAGTGCATTTTATATGAGCCCTTTATAGAAAACTCTGGAAAGCAGAAGAGACTAGCTGGTCACGGGGCCTGAGGCTGGACAAAGCACTGACCACGAAGGAGAACAGGATGTCAGGGGCATGCAGCAAACTTACGCGTTATGTCGTCAGTGCGATGCCTGCATTTCTCTCAAAAGTTACAGATCTATGCAATAAAAATAGTACGTTTTACTTTATGTACGTTATAGCCACCGTTTATTATGGCTGCTCTTTTTTTATTCTAAAAAAGTTTCAATGAGAGTTGAAACACAATATTACATTAGTTTCGGGTGAGCCGTACAGGGGTTAGACACTTCTGCAACTTATGAAGTGACCCTCCAATTATTCCCGTCCCCATCTGGAGCCACGCATGGTTAGTAGAATATTATCAACTGTATTCCCCGTGTTGTATAGCGACCATGTTTTAAAATTAGGTCAATTTTACTCTTTCATCATTATAGTATCATGATATATATGTTTTCATTTTAACGGACTGGGTTTTATTTTATTTTTTAAAGTTTCATTAACATAAGAAATAACGAGAACGTCCACTAGTTAGGACACGTACATGCCAGGCTTGGGGAAACGCTGTCTCCACAATGCCTTTCTGGGGCGGGATCCATGATTATTTCCAGAGTGTACGACAGAAAAGTAAGACTGAGCAGGGGCTGACGGTGTGTCCTCCTTGTCACTCCTGAGATGCCCGAGGAAGGATCCACATGTGTCAGGCACGTCTCCCAGCTCGATCCCAGCTCTGCGGGAAGAACATGGAAAGCGGACGGGCGGAGGGTCAGGTAGCGGCGGGATGGGGGTGACAGCTCACGCGGGGGAGGACAGCGGATATGCAGCACGCGCACGTGCGCTCCGCTGCTGAGCTGACTCCCAACCCAGCAACACACTCAGTGACACGCTTTCGTTAAAAAAAAAAAAAGGATAATGACTCTGACATCTGTCTTTGACCACAGACTATCAGTGTTCTCGACAATCAAAAAGATATTCACAGACTGGATTAGAATGAAAATGCACTGGACGATCCTTCTAGTTTTGAACTCATGTTTCCTTTCTATGGCCGTTCAGCCAACTGATCCCAAAAGAAACATTTCGAGACACCCCATCGACCCTAAAATGCAATGCGACCCACATTTGAATGTCTCCAGAATTTCGCACTGTATCTAGTGCCCTCCTGCTGCAGAAATACTACATTTTCAACGCCTGTTTCAATGTCTTAACGGCGTGTTGAAGAAGAGACAGCTCATTTGAACTGTTTTCCACAGTTCTCTAGTTGGAACTGCAAAATCGCTTTGCTTTTGTCCAGTTGTCTCCCACCCACTGTGATGTCCACAGAAAAGCCACTGACCGAGCCTGAAGAAAGAACCTGTGATTTAAATGACAGATAAACAAACAAACAAACAAACAAACAAACCCACAAGCCCTAGCTGCTTTATGTCCCAGAGACGGCAGCTTGTAGATTCAGGTGATTCAGGTGAGGTTGTGTATTCTGTAAGCTGCCATTACTTAGATGGGTGAACACCATCCAATTTTCCTTCCAGACTTTAGAGAGTCTTACTTTTTAAAATCGACTCTCTTGGGCTTTTAGTTTATGAGAGAAACAGTTGGTCCTCCAGTATCAAAACTAAACGCCAAAAACAACAGAATAGGTTTAGACTACGCTTATATGTTTTTTCCAACATTTGAAATAAAATTACAACGAGAAAAATCTTCATTGCCGGTCGCATTCCCGAGCTATTTTCCCCTTGATTTTCAATGACATCTGATTCTAATTTTCAACTTCCTTTAAGTGCACGGTTCAAGAAAACCCAAAAGCAAATGCAGTGCTCTCAGTAATAAGCATTATGGGATTTGGTTTCTCATAAAGAAGCTATGACTTATGTGAAAGTGGCTTGAGAAACGTTTATGATTTTTTTCAAACGTCACTAAAAGAATCTGTGAAGACCCAGATACGATTCAAAGGCAGGTTTAAGAAACACATTCAGCCATGCGTATGTTGCTGAATCTGACTCACTCACATGTGGCGGGGGGGAAATTCTCTGTAATTTTCAAAAAACAACACCAAAATGAACTACAATTCGTAGATCTGAGTTAACGTTTGTGCGCATTTTGGTATTCGTTATACTTTTAGGACAAAGGAAACAACACGAGGTTCGAAAAATATACATCGCTTCGTACTGCAATGTTGCTTTAACTATCACTTGGCATTTCGTGGGCATATTGCCGCCGTCTAAAAAACATCTTACTAAAGTTCTGATCTCGCCAATCAGCTTAGGCGCTTGCTGTGTTCTGCATTCTTCTCGCCTTCGGTCGCTGGTACCGTATTCTGCAAAGTTGACGAGGCTTTCGTACGTCCATCCTTTTCAGCCGCGATGACTCGTCACGTCTCCTCCGAAACCCACGTCTCGCAGAAAACTGCCGAGAACGAGTAGCTGGAAACTCACCCTTTTACAGCCTCACCGTGTGTCGCCCGGAGCACACTGATAGGGCCCCGTGTCACAGATTCGAAAGCAGAGAGACTGTGCTGGTTACGGCAGGCTGAGAACCAAACCGTGACAGTGACATCTCACATGGGGGGGGGTGTTGATTGGTTTCCTGAGGTCAGCTGACCAGGACGAAGCCAGCTTGATTCATCAGACATTTATGGAGCTGTTTTGTCAAGAATGGGGTCCAAAATCATTCTGGCATATTGTCTTTCTTTATTTTTTTTCTTGGTTACATTTCCTGTGACGCACTTCACAGCATCATGACTATGTTGTAACTACAGTGAGTTTCTTAATCTCGTGGCGTTCACTCTAGTATATCCTCAAACACGTGTGATAAAGTCCGAATTGCTTCCTCCCCGTTTCACAGACGAGGTGCCTTGGGTTCCCGGAATTAACTAACGTATTAAGAGTGACGGTTACTATTCGATCTTTATTTCTATCCATATTCCAGGAGATTTGACGACCTCCCTCAGAAACCCTGGAAGCAGAGGATTTGGCTCAAATTGTGGTCTTTCTCCAGAATGTTGTTTTGTTTGTCTGTTCAAAATGGTGGTCGTTACCCTATTTAGTATATGTGCTCTAAGGACCTGTTGTCATTGGAATTCCTGAGGTTCCAAAATGTCACATATTTGTTGATTTCATTCATAATCCATGTGAGGTTTTCTAAGGCTTACAGAATATAATTTTCTTTATATTTAACATATTTACAATGATAGAAAATAAAACGAGTAGGATAATGGAATTATAGTAGCCACCACCCAGCATTAACAGATTCAAAAGCTAAATTCTCCATTAAAACTTTTATATTACAAAAATAGCATAACGTAGCACTTATCTTGGGGGAAATCGGTCCCCTTCCCTCACGAGACAACCATTTTCAGGACTCTGTGTTATATCTATCCAGTCCATCTGCGTAGAACGTTTCCTACCCGTATGCACACTCATGACGACTATATCATATATTTTTGTGGGTTTTTTTTTTTGCATTCACACGAACTTACTCTTCATGCATAATTTTCACACAACGCCAACTCATTAATTTCTAGTTCATTCATTCCAACCACTGAGATTAATCTATTTATTTTTTCATTTTCATCATAGATCTGTAATTTTTAACAACATTTAATTTTTATAGAACATGCTTTCCTTTTACGCTTCCTTTTTCATTCCTGTCTCTTTCGTTGTGACCTGTTGGGTCGATCGATCATCATTAGCCTTTTCTCCATCTATCGGTGGTTTAAATGCACACCCATCCTATTACACTATGGGGAGCCCAACAACAGTGTGTGCCACGATGCGAGTTTGTGGCAGAGCAGACGTAACAGAGCTGCAGAGGTAGAATTCATATGAAAAAACAGTCACATGGAAGCGACATGCTGCAGAAAGGTGTCTGATGGCATCTGGTAACAGGTCGACCTTTGTCACCCTTCTTGGGACTTGAAACTGGGGGCGGGGGGAAGCATTCCAACAGGAGCTACGTGAGCGTTTCACAGGGATTGCTTACAAAGACCTCTCCTTAATTTTTCTCCCTTTTCCTCATGATTGAATCTCCGCTCTATGCTCCATGGCGTATGCAAAACATGTGGAAAATAACAGCAAACAAAATATTAGTGGTCATTTGAAAAATCACTGCACTGTTAATTATCCATTCAGGCGGTGAGGACCTGAATAACATAAATCAGAGAAACGTGCAAGAGATGGAAACGTGCAAAAAGTGATATATAATAGAACAGCGATCAGCAGACGGTGCTGTTGCTGAGAGCTGTGGTTTCCCGCAGGATGGACACAGATAAACAGCCGGAGGCAGCGGAGGACGCTTCTGGCGCGATAGGGTCTCTCAGTCGACTCGGATGAACGTGGGCGGGTGGCGAGAACACAGGCGGCCAGATTGCGCCTTGAGAATTCCTGCAAGTAGAAGCTTCGCTGGTGAGCAGTCAAGAGCAGGTGCACACACAGCCGTGGCCACCGCGCCGCGGGGTGACTCAAACCGGAGCCGGGCCTGCGATGGCTCTGCAGGGCGGAGTTCCTGGCGCCGACCTGGGGTTGCAGCAGCCGCCGTGGAAAATAGTACGGAGCAAAAAATGTTTAAGGAAAAAAAAAATAGAGCCACCTTACGACTCAGCAATTCCCCTTCTGGGTGTGTAGCCAAAGGAAACGGAAACATCGGTTCAAGAAGATACACATGCCCCTACGTTTGCTGCAGCTTTATGAAGAATGAGCAAGACGTGGAACCAGCTAAGGCCCATCCGCAGATGACTGCGGGAAGAGGAGGTGGGACACATACGCAGTGGAATACTACTCGGCCGTTAAAAAGGAATGGCACCCTACAGTCTGCGACACACGGGGGGCATCGCGCTAAGTGGAATGGGTCACAGGAAGAAAGACAGGGACTGCACGATCGCACGCATGTGTGGAATCTAAAACGAAAACAAAC
>NW_011889096.1:810645-812418 GCF_000151845.1 Pteropus vampyrus | reverse complement strand
AATTGTCTACGTGAAACACCTGCGACCTCTTGTGACCCCAGAGAAAAGGAAGGGCGGCTGCATGGAAATCAGGAAGGAAGAAAGAAGCAAGAAATACAAGAAGGGAGGAAAGACGGTGGGCAGAAAGGGAGATCGTGTCTAAACGGACTTACTGATATTTCAGGGAAATGCAGTAATAATAGGATCCGTATTGAAAACGAAGGTAAAATGGTGATGGCTCATCCCAGCTGGGAGACATGATCCGAAATTCAGGCGGAGTCTGGTGCTAACAGAGTTATGAGGTCACTGAAACCCGCCCCCTTACAGTTAAAGCGGAATTCGGGGGCCACGGCTGCCTTTCATTGAGAGTGGCCGTGCCTACCGATTTTTCGCGCTAGTCCCCATGGTGGATCCGAAGTGAACCCAGTAGCATCCTGATGCTCGTCCAGTTCCTCGGCTCCCTACAAATCTCCACCGTCACCCTTCTCAGAGCCCCGCTGGCATGTCCTCGCATCTGCCAGTCTCTTCTGTTTTAGATTCGGGGTGCTCTTTTTAGCCCTGCAAGGGGCTGCCCGCTCTCTACAGAATCCTTGGCGTGAGGAACTGTCTCCCTAAACTTGCTTACGTGGGTCAAACGAGCTAATGAATTCTTGTTGAAATGAAATGAATACTTATATAAGAATTTTTATTAGGAGGTTTTATCACAAGATCGACAAATCACTGTTATTATGGGTCATTTACTGGGGTGCAGAAATAGCTCCGTAATATGGAAGTGGATCTTATAATGATATCTTCGGAAATAATGCTGAGCATAATATTTTATGTCTATATAATAGCTCTCATTGGGAAAAAATGGTACTTGCTTTATGCATAGAGAATGAGGACGGCTGAGTGGCAAAGAGCATGAACTTTTAAAGTCTCCCGACCGAGTTCGCTCTTCACCCTGTCGCAAGCCCGGCGAGAATGCTGATTATCTCAGAGAAATCACACGCAGCTAACGCGAGATATGATTCCAAAGTCTCGATGACTCAGCGGGTTCGGTCTTCTCCCCTGAGCTCCCTAAATCATACAGAGCTTTATAATATCGTGGTAATTTTAACCAGTTCTACCAACAACGAATGTGATGGTATTTCTTGCTGAATCCCTTTGTTCTGAGGGCTGCTGCTGTGATAACTGTTGACATTTCTCGGAAATGTGTTCTTGTTAAGTTTTCTAATTTTAACTTGATAAGCGGACACTATTTAATTATCTTTGCACTTTTCAAAAAATTCAAGTAAGGAATGAGTCTCATTAAATTGTTGCTTCCTTTCCTTGCCATCTCTTAAGAAATAGCTATTATCGTCAGCTGGTATAGATAGATGATAGATAGATAAATGATAGATAGATAGATAATAGATAGATAGATAGATAGATAGATAGATACATAGATAGATAGATACATAGATAGATACATAGATAGATACATAGATACATAGATGATAGATGATAGATAGATAAATGATAGATAGATAGATAGATAGATAGATAGATAGATAAATACATAGATAAATACATAGATGATAGATGATAGATGATAGGTAGATAGAAGATAGATAGATAGATAGATAGATAGATAGATAGATAGATAGATACATAGATAGAGAGAGAGATAGGTGATAGATAGAGGACAGATAGATACATAGATGATAGATAGATAATAGATAGATGATAGATAGATAGATAGATAGATAGATAGATAGATAGATAGATACATAGATGATAGATGATAGATGATAGATAGGTAGATAGAAGATA
>NW_011889096.1:808086-810595 GCF_000151845.1 Pteropus vampyrus | reverse complement strand
CTTGATAAGCGGACACTATTTAATTATCTTTGCACTTTTCAAAAAATTCAAGTAAGGAATGAGTCTCATTAAATTGTTGCTTCCTTTCCTTGCCATCTCTTAAGAAATAGCTATTATCGTCAGCTGGTATAGATAGATGATAGATAGATAAATGATAGATAGATAGATAGATAGATAGATAGATAGATAGATAGATAGATAGATAGATACATAGATACATAGATACATAGATAGATAGATACATAGATACATAGATAGATAGATAAATAGATACATAGATGATAGATGATAGATAGGTAGATAGAAGATAGATAGATAGATATAGATAGATAGATAGATAGATAGATAGATAGATAGATAGATAGATGATAGAGGACAGATAGATACATAGATGATAGATAATAGATAGATAGATAGATAGATAGATAGATAGATAGATAGATAGATAGATAGATAGATACATGATAGATATAGATACATAGATATAGATAGATAGATGTAGATAACTCGATGTGCTTTCTTCAATAATATCCTACGGTACTTACGTACTATGTAACATAGCTCGGAGGTGTAACACACTTAGTACACAGAGACTGATATCATGACTGTGTTGTATATTCTAAACTATCATGTCTTTAAAGTTATTTGCTCAGTCATCTCCCTACTAACGGACATTGTAAAATTTTTTGTTATAGACAAGCCTTAGTAAACAGCCAATTAAATGACAGAATTAGGTTTCTCACTGGTCACCTGCAATAAGTGACTTTTTATCGTGCTAATGAGGCCATCTTTGGTTTTTGACTTCACATCGCAGTCGCTAGTATATAGGAAAATAATTGGCTATTTCTAATCATCTCTGTCATGAGACTGTGACGGTGTCTTGGTCGCTTCAGAAGTTTTCGCCGTCGTTGATTCTTGGAATTTTTCTGCAGACAGTCACATCACCTGTGAAAAAAACGAGTTTTATTTCTCCCTTCCCAATCCGAAAGCTTTACCTTCGAATGTTTTCTCGTGTTATGGTACAAGCTAAGCATGGCATCGTACCGGACGGCTGACAGAGGACGTCCCTGCCTTGCTTCCGATCCTTGGAGAAAGCGTCCAGTTTTGCATAAAGGACGATGTTATGTGTAGGCTGTTTGCACATACTGTTTATGAAGCTGAGGTAATAACCTTCTTTCCTTAGTTTGCTGAGATGACTTTCTTTTTAATCATGAGTTGGTGCTGGATGCCATGAAACGCCTTTTCCGAGATAATTGACAGGTACACGGTTTTTCTTAAGACCGTTGATTACATAAGTTTATTTTCAAGTGCTGAGCCAGGCTTGCACAGAAGTACACTTGGTCGTCGTGCGCATTTACCCTGACGTATCCCTGCCATCTGTGTGCTAACGCTGACCTTGACGGTTTCTGCACCTATGCTTGCGAGAGACTCTGGCCGGTAGGTTTCCTTTTTTGGTCATGTGTCCACCAGCTTTTCGTTGGGGGCGATGCTGACCTCATACCGTGAGTTAGGAAGTATTCGCTCTGCTTCTATTTTGTGGAAAAATTGGAAAATTGGCATTGTTCGTGCTGGGACCAATTGTGTCTCTCGATAGTTACTGGTTGAGTTCCACATCCACATGACGCATTTGGGACTAGTTTGGGGGACAAGGTCTTTCGAGATACACACAGAGGGTCGACCATAAAGACACGAGGAGTGGATGGCATCCACACGCCCAGGATAGAGGCTCAAGAGGGACCAGCCCTGCCCACACCTGCATCTCGGACGTCCAGCCTCCAGGACGTGCGATCCTAAATCCTGTCCTTAGAGCCGCTCCGGCTGGGCCACTCGGTTGTGGCTGCCCACGCAGACCGATGCAGGCTCACCACGGAAGGGCTTCCTAGAAACCCCCGTCGTGGAACCGCGAGGCTGGGTGCATTCGGACGATGGACTCAGGTGGCCTGTTCAAACGCCTTATTTCTTCTGCTTGTGTTTCGATAGTTTGTGTCTTTCAGGAACTGCCCTTCTCCATCTCAATTTTCAAACCTAGAGGCAGAGACTTATTCATAATATGCCTTAGTTATATTTCCGTGCCCCTGGGGCCCGGAGCGATCACCCTCATTTATTTGTGGCATTAGGATGTCGTCTCTTTTTGCTTTTCTGCTGCTCAGCCTGCCCAGGGGGTTATTGATTTTCTCGAACTTCTCAAATAACCCAGTTTTTGTTTTCTGTCGATTTTTCTCCATGGATTACTATTTCTTGACTTTGTGAATCTCTGCTCTAATTTATATTATTGTGCTTCTTCTATTTGCTTTATGTTTAAGTTTGTCTCTCTTCTATACTTTCCTAAGGCAAACATTGAGGTTATTGATTTTAGATATTTTTCCTTTTCTAATATACGCATCTGATGCTTTCAAATTCCCATTAAGCATAGGTTTCACTGCACTCCACCTGTTTTGATAAATTGTATTTTTCCAGATATTATTCAGGCATTATGGTTTCAACAGACTTATCTAGGAGATATATATGT
>NW_011889096.1:807628-808036 GCF_000151845.1 Pteropus vampyrus | reverse complement strand
TTATTTGTGGCATTAGGATGTCGTCTCTTTTTGCTTTTCTGCTGCTCAGCCTGCCCAGGGGGTTATTGATTTTCTCGAACTTCTCAAATAACCCATTTTTTGTTTTCTGTCGATTTTTCTCCATGGATTACTATTCCTTGACTTTGTGAATCTCTGCTCTAATTTATATTATTGTGCTTCTTCTATTTGCTTTATGTTTAAGTTTGTCTCCCTTCTAAACTTTCCTAAGGCAAACATTTAGGTTATTGATTTTAGATATTTTTCCTTTTCTAATATACGCATCTGATGCTTTCAAATTCCCATTAAGCATAGCTTTCACTGCACTCCACCTGTTTTGATAAATTGTATTTTTCCAGATATTATTCAGGCATTATGGTTTCAACAGACTTATCTAGGAGATATATATGT
>NW_011889096.1:804944-807253 GCF_000151845.1 Pteropus vampyrus | reverse complement strand
ATGTACAAAATCTGTGTAATATTTTTAAAGTTATTTTTATAAGTACTTAGCTGTTACCAAGTAAATACCCATTATTTGCTTTTTCGCAATAATTCTAAATACAGTTACATATTTTTTTTACACTTTTATATTTTAAAGTTAATTTTATAAGAATATGTAACTTATCTGTTCCTGAGTAAACAGTCATTACTTGCTTCAACTAGCTGGTCTCTACACTAATATGTCCTGGTATGCTGACAGTTTGTCTAAATTAAATATTTTTCGATTAAATGATTTCTTTAGTTCAGTAACATTAACAAAGACATAGTCTATATCCCAGGCATTTTTGCGGTTATTACGGATGCGTCGGAGGGAGAAAAATGACGGAGACTCTCGCATTTGTGGAAAATGTTTTCTAGTTGTTTGAAACAGAGTCTACTAAATAGATTACCTCATACTGTAGGAAGTGATCAGAGTCATAGAAAAATCAAGAGCGAGCAGCGGGTGACGGTCAGACGTGGAGGGCGAGGAGGGGTCGGGTTTTACAGGACGACCGGGGCAGGCGGCTTTGAGAGCCGAGGTCAGGGCTGAGACATGAGACGAGGTGAACGAGCCCCTTTTGCGGGCGATCGTTCGGGAGGCAGCATTAGTGACGACGAGGCGGGTGCAGGGGCTGCCTGCCCACCCCCCGGCTCTTCGCACACCAGCCTGGAGGTCGAGGCTTGCCCCAGTGCAGCTTCCAGACAGAGGGGCCAGACCACGGGGACTTGGGGCCATCCACAGGATTCGGCGGTGACGGTACAGGACAGGCGAGCATCGAGCATTCGGAGACGGGACCAGGATAGACGGCTGGGGTTTTCCCGACGGTGACTGTGGCTCTCGTCTTGAGAATAAAATGAGGAAGGGGCTGGAGAGACAGAAAGAGACAGAGAGAGACAGACAGAGACAGAGACACAGAGAGACAGACAGACTGAGGGGGTGGGGGCCAGTGGCAGGATGTTGAATTGAACAAGCAGAAAGTGATGGATGGCCCCCTGCACCCCGTGACGCCGGGGCGTGGACAACGGGGGGCGTATGTGTGAAGAAAAGAGAGGGGTGAGCCAGGACCCTGAGGCTTGTGGCGGAGCCGCTGGGATAATGGAGACAGGAAGAAGGCGGGGCTAAGGGGGGACAGTCCGGTTTCTCACGTGCCGCGCGTACGATGTCCCCTGCACAGGCACGTGGAGGCTTCCAGGAGGCAGCGGGCTTCGCAGCTTGGAGCTGAGACGAGCGTTCGCATCGCGGACAAAGCACTATCAGATATTAGCGAGCGACGTGCTACTTGGTGTGGTCACCAAGTAAAGGAAGACGCATAGGACAACGGTAGAAAAATACACGGCCGCCGAGGTCCCGGGGCGCCCGCCGGCCTGGGGAAAGCACTCAGGTTTGACCTCGTCTCCGGTGAGTGCGAGTCCCCTCGGAGGGGACGGGAAGGAAGGGCTTAGCTTTTCCCCTCCTCCGGGAGCGTCCACGACACTGCAGGTCGTGTGCCATGCCGCTGAGGCAAAGCGCAGACACATGGCCACCCAGGACGGGCTCTGCCAGCCTGAGAAGCGCCGTCTGCAGGTTTGCGAGCTCGGGGACAGAAGCCACACAGCTCAGGCATCGTCTCCGCCCAGGATCCGCGGAACGTTGCCTAACAGATGAGAAGCCAACACGCACACACGCACGCACGCACGCACACGCATGCACGCACACGGTTTCTGAATGATTACTGCAGAATGCAAAACACCGTATGGTTTTCCATATAGAGAATCGTGTCATCCGCAAATAGTGACAGTTCGACTTCTTTGTGTCCCGTTCGGATGCCTTTCACATCTTTCTCTTGTCCGAGTGCACTCACTAGGACCTCCAATGTCACATTGAGTAACGGTGGCGACGGTGGACAGCCTTGTCTTGTTCCTGATCTCAGAGGGCAGGATTTTAGTTTTTCACCATTAAGTATAATGTCGACGGACACATTTAAATTGCACACCTGAAACTTACTGGATTTCGTTAACCACTGTCACCATAAAAAAAAATTTTTTTTAATTAAAAAAAGTATATCTTAGGGTAGAAAGAACAGATTGGATCTAAATTTATTATCAATTTAAATGTTAGCAACATTTATTCATGAAGCCGTTCTAGGTGCTCAGTTTAATTGCCAATTATCAGAGGTCTACATGAAATTGATTAAAAATAAGCCTAAAATTTTATAAACCGTTGCCCTCTGGTTAAATTAAACCCATGACAAAAACATTGCCTTCACCCAGATGGTGCTCAGCCGAGACTCTGAGAATCTTAATGAAGAA
>NW_011889096.1:802360-804894 GCF_000151845.1 Pteropus vampyrus | reverse complement strand
ATGAGTAGATATTGAAAACACATGTGACTAAAAAAAGCTGTCCCCAAACTGTGTAAAGAAAGTAAAAAGATTGTCATTAAATATATTTTTGATCTAGGTACCCACTTTATAATCACAAGTATTACTCCAGATTAGGTTTTCTGTTTATGCAAAAATGTACAAAATCTGTGTAATATTTTTAAAGTTATTTTTATAAGTACTTAGCTGTTACCAAGTAAATACCCATTATTTGCTTTTTCGCAATAATTCTAAATACAGTTACATATTTTTTTTACACTTTTATATTTTAAAGTTAATTTTATAAGAATATGTAACTTATCTGTTCCTGAGTAAACAGTCATTACTTGCTTCAACTAGCTGGTCTCTACACTAATATGTCCTGGTATGCTGACAGTTTGTCTAAATTAAATATTTTTCGATTAAATGATTTCTTTAGTTCAGTAACATTAACAAAGACATAGTCTATATCCCAGGCATTTTTGCGGTTATTACGGATGCTTCGGAGGGAGAAAAATGACGGAGACTCTCGCATTTGTGGAAAATGTTTTCTAGTTGTTTGAAACAGAGTCTACGAAATAAATTTCCTCGTATTGTAGGAGGTGATCAGAGTTATAGAAAAATCAAGAGTGAGCAGCGGGTGACGGTCAGACGTGGAGGGCGAGGAGGGGTCGGGTTTTACAGGACGACCGGGGCAGGCGGCTTTGAGAGCCGAGGTCAGGGCTGAGACATGAGACGAGGTGAACGAGCCCCTTTTGCGGGCGATCGTTCGGGAGGCAGCATTAGTGACGACGAGGCGGGTGCAGGGGCTGCCTGCCCACCCCCCGGCTCTTCGCATACCAGCCTGGAGGTCGTGGCTTGCCCCAGTGCAGCTTCCAGACAGAGGGGCCAGACCACGTGGGACTTGGGGCCATCCACAGGATTCGGCGGTGACGGTACAGGACAGGCGAGCATCGAGCATTCGGAGACGGGACCAGGATAGACGGCTGGGGTTTTCCCGATGGTGACTGTGGCTCTCGTCTTGAGAATAAAATGAGGAAGGGGCTGGAGAGACAGAGAGAGACAGAGAGAGACAGAGAGAGACAGAGAGACTGAGAGAGAGAGGGGGGTGGGCGCCAGTGGTAGGATGTTGAATTGAACAAGCAGAAAGTGATGGATGGCCCCCCGCACCCCATGATGCCGGGGTGTGGACATCGGGGGGCGTATGTGCGAAGAAAAGAGAGGGGTGAGCCAGGACCCCGAGGCTTGTGGCGGAGCCGCTGGGCTAATGGAGGCAGGAAGCAGGCGGGGCTAAGGGGGGACAGTCCGGTTTCTCAGGTGCCGCGCGTACGATGTCCCCTGGACAAGCACGTGGAGGCTTCCAGGAGGCAGCGGGCTTCGCAGCTTGGAGCTGAGACGAGCATTCACATCGCGGACAAAGCACTATCAGATATTAGCAAGCGACGTGCTCCTTGGTGTGGTCACCAAGTAAAGGAAGACGCATAGGACAACGGTAGAAAAACACACGGCCGCCGAGGTCCCGGGGCGCCCGCCGGCCTGGGGAAAGCACTCAGGTTTGACCTCGTCTCCGGTGAGTGCGAAACCGAGGCCTCGGAGGGGACGGGAAGGAAGGGCTTAGCTTTTCCCCTCCTCCGGGAGCGTCCACGACACTGCAGGTCGTGTGCCATGCCGCTGAGGCAAAGCGCAGACACATGGCCACCCAGGACGCGCTCTGCCAGCCTGAGAAGCGCCGTCTGCAGGTTTGCGAGCTCGGGGACAGAAGCCACACAGCTCAGACATCGTCTCCGCCCAGGATCTGCGGAACGTTGCCTAACAGATGAGAAGCCAACACACACGCACGCACGCACGCACACACACACGCACGCACGCACGCACGCATACATGCATGCACGCACACGGTTTCTGAATGATTACTGCAGAATGCAAAATACCGTATGGTTTTCCATATAGAGAATCGTGTCATCCGCAAATAGTGACAGTTTGACTTCTTTGTGTCCCGTTCGGATGCCTTTCACATCTTTCTCTTGTCCGAGTGCACTCACTAGGACCTCCAATGTCACACTGAGTAACGGTGGCGACGGTGGACAGCCTTGTCTGTTCCTGATCTCAGAGGGAAGGATTTTAGTTTTTCACCATTAAGTATAATGTCGACGGACACATTTAAATTGCACACCTGAAACTTACTGGATTTCGTTAACCACTGTCACCATAAAAAAAAAATTTTTTTTAATTAAAAAAAGTATATCTTAGGGTAGAAAGAACAGATTGGATCTAAATTTATTATCAATTTAAATGTTAGCAACATTTATTCATGAAGCCGTGCTAGGTGCTCAGTTTAATTGCGAATTATCAGAGGTCTACATGAAATTGATTAAAAATAAGCCTAAAATTTTATAAACCGTTGGCCTCTGGTTAAATTAAACCCATGACAAAAACATTGCCTTCACCCAGATGGTGCTCAGCCGAGACGCTGAGAATCTTAATGAAGAAATAACTCTGATGAAATAAAATTGTCCCAAAACACAGGAAAATAAAAA
>NW_011889096.1:801028-801377 GCF_000151845.1 Pteropus vampyrus | reverse complement strand
TAGCTCGTGGCCCTTTGTGACAGCAGCTCTAGCAAATGAATAGCAAACGTGGTGACGTTTGAGGCTGAAGCATCGTCATTGTGCGGGGAGCACGCACGACGGACTCGATGAATCGTCACATGTCGCAATCAGAATCCGCAGGGACGGAAAACAACGTGACCCTGAAGTGTCTCCCAGGGGGCCCGGTGGGGTAACGGAGCCGCAGCCAACACGGTTTATCGTCGTCACTGAGGAGGGCCAGATGCATCTGTGGATGGGGCGCCGCCCTCAGAGTGGAACCCGATACCCATATCAGGCACCTGCATGGCCCCTGGGGACATCACCGTGCAGGCACTCACCCCGTGGAAGT
>NW_011889096.1:800370-800978 GCF_000151845.1 Pteropus vampyrus | reverse complement strand
TGGAACCCGATACCCATATCAGGCACCTGCATGGCCCCTGGGGACATCACCGTGCAGGCACTCACCCCGTGGAAGTACATGCGTCACTCACAGACAGAAAGCAGAGAGGCAGCCGTGTCCTGCTTGGGGTTGGCCAGACACGGCGCTGGGGCTTGGCTTGGCCAGGTAGCGAGCTTGTGGCTCGCACAGGAGCGAGCAGGTGACGTGACTGGGAAGGTCATGCAGATGCCCTTGGGGCCACGTCGTGCTTCGAACCGAGCGTGCTGCTCTGCAAAGCCAGAGTCCAGTCTGCTGTCCCCGGCAGTGGTCCCACGTGACCTCCCGTGCCCTGCGTCTTATGGACTGCCCTCGAGGGGCCGTTGAGGTGAGGGTAAGCCAGCTTTGCCTTTGACGGCGTCATAATGTCGGGTGCTTCCCTTCTGGACGTTTTTCTGGAAGCGCAGAGTGTGTGCCATGTGCGTCTTCCCGGTCTGTCGACCTGGCGTCATGACGACGCCTCCCGCTTTTTCGATGTCTGTCCGATGATCCGAGTCGGCTGCTTCCGTCCCGGGACCTGACACCATTCTCGTCGGCGTCCACTGTGTTTTAAGAGCCTTGAATTTGTCCCC
>NW_011889096.1:798830-799825 GCF_000151845.1 Pteropus vampyrus | reverse complement strand
TGGGGCGCCGCCCTCAGAGTGGAACCCGATACCCATATCAGGCACCTGCATGGCCCCTGGGGACATCACCGTGCAGGCACTCACCCCGTGGAAGTACATGCGTCACTCACAGACGGAAAGCAGAGAGGCAGCCGTGTCCTGCTTGAGGTTGGCCAGACACGGCGCTGGGGCTTGGCTTGGCCAGGTAGCGAGCTTCTGGCTCGCACAGGAGCGAGCAGGTGACGTGACTGGGAAGGTCATGCAAATGCCCTTGGAGCCACGTCGTGCTTCGAACCGAGCGTGCTGCTCTGCAAAGCCGGAGTCCAGTCTGCTGTCCCCGGCAGTGGTCCCACGTGATCTCCCGTGCCCTGCGTCTTCTGGACTGCCCTCGAGGGGCCGTTGAGGTGAGGGTAAGCCAGCTTTGCCTTTGACGGCGTCATAATGTGGGGCGCTTCCCTTCTGGACGTTTTTCTGGAAGCGCAGAGTGTGTGCCGTGTGCGTCTTCCCGGTCTCTCGACCTGGCGTCATGACGACGCCTCCCGCTTTTTCGATCTCTGTCCGATGATCCGAGTCGGCTGCTTCCGTCCCGGGACCTGACACCATTCTCGTCGGCGTCCACTGTGTTTTAAGAGCCTTGAATTTGTCCCCAAAGCCACGGTGCCACGCGTGCGCTTGGGAGTTCCCGAAATCAAACCAACGAGACCACGTGGATAACGCACGAGCTCTGACGTCACGTCACGGTTGTTTCTGGCGTGGAGCGTCTGTCTGCAAACAGCATGTCAAGAGCAGGCATGTTTTTTTTTTTATGATAATAATGGTGGGATGATGAAAATAATGAAGTGGCCTTCAGCTTGGGAGGGTCCAGGTTTCACTGTCACGTACAGACGTCTGTCTAATCCCTTTAAAAACACCGAGTGGACGGGATTCGTAGTTTGGCAGATGGAAGACTCGGCTCGTCCTTTACGTGTGTTTACACTTGTTAAACAAGATAGGTGGACCCTTCGCACACAGCTTTG
>NW_011889096.1:792040-797560 GCF_000151845.1 Pteropus vampyrus | reverse complement strand
CCCCCAAACAGACGAGGGTGGGCCCCAGAGGGGAGGACGCGACAGAGCTTGTTTGAGGAGGCGGTGGGGGTGGTGGCACGTGCGATGTCTGCATTGAACACCGCGCCGCGTCTCTGCACGCTTAAACACGGCAGAGGACGTACGTTCTATCTTACGCGTGTTTAGCCGCCATCGAAAACTGAAATACAATAAATGCTGAGAACGTTGTCTAGACGTGCTGGGTCTCCACCGTACCCCGCGTTCCGGGGGCGCCAGGGCGTTCCGAGCACCCGCACCTGCCTCTCCTCCCGCCCCCTACCAGCCGAGAGGCTCTGAGCATCTGCTTTAGGCCGCTGTGTTTGTTACTCAGAGCGCTGAATTGGGACGACTGTGACGTAGCCTATAGAAGGCGATTTGAGCCGGCAAGCCAGAGGATGGACTGACGTTTTCCAGAAAGAAAAAGCAGGAGGAAAGGAAATAAAATCGTCAATGTTGCTTGAACATTCACTGCATTTCTCCAAGATTTGGTAAGGGAAAAATAAAGACGAGGAAGTCAAAAACTCCATGTGCATCTGCCAAGCGTGATTTCAGATCGGAACGAACGTTCCTCATCCGCCTGTAAACGTCAGGCAAGGTTTTAGTCTTCGTTGTTTATTTAAAACCCGCGATAGTCCTTACGTTTATGCTCCAGAATCCATTCCGGGGGATGTCTGCTTTATCCTTCTACTCGGGACAAAAGTTTAGAAAAGCAAGCAAGACTTATGAACCCATCGTTAAATAGACGAGCCCATTTAAAACATAATGAGAACGCATATCAAGCATCGCTAAGAAGTTTCGGAAACGTAATCATTACGACGTGCTTACTCTTAATTTTCAATGGCTATGGAGCCAGGTCATCTGCACTATGCTCTAATTGATCACTTGGGGACCATAGTTATCTCCTCAGCTCAATAGACCTCGTTCATCGAAATGATTTATAATCCAGGTTTGCATTTTTAATGAGAGAGCTGACCATTTCCGGACCACTTAAAAGGCATACCTCGTTGGAGACACAGGATGAAAGAATGGAAATGCTTAATCTCATATAGATATAAATGAACTACAATCATCATTTTTAAATTCAACTATTCCGAGCAAAAGGACCGATGTCAGTTCAGGCATAAATGGTATAATTTCTAACGAAAGAAATGCCTATGTTTACTAAACCACCTTAGTTTCACTATGCCTGAATGATGGCATACAAAGTTACTTGATATCAGAAAAAGAGAAAAAAAGATATGTAATACAATGAATAGATAAAATGGAAACTTGTTATTTTTTTTTTTTCACATGCGGGGATTCTGAATGAGCTACTAGCTGGAAATGAGTAGACTGTATTCACCTTTAAGATGAGGCCAATCATGGGTGCCCTTAACTGTGGCACCCAATCAATTACATTTAATTACGTCTATAATCGTTGAGGTTTAAAGGGGTCAGTTGTGCCTCTTATAGAGTTACTAGTTTAATTGCTGATCTGTCTTCTTTTTATATAAAACAAATTAAATATTACCTCATCAGACTATTCACACAAAAACACCTAGAGATATTTCACATGAATATGCTCACGCATGAATACATACAGACATTTTTTCAGACATATTTGTTGGACTGAATTTAACAGCAAATATTCTCTGGTCTCTGTGAAATCTAGTTGTACAGCAACAAAGAAAACTAAAAACGATATTCAGAAATTCACATGCACCTCCAAACGAAGCCATGCATTTGCAAATAACGTATTGGTCAAAGAAGAAATCGGAATGTAAATTAGAAAAAAAGAGTTAAACTACATAAGAACAGAAACACAATGTGTGAAAGGAAGTGTTATCAATCTCCAATTAAATTTGCTCAAAACACACCGACACTAGCACACGTGTCAGACAAAGACAAATGCTGGAAGTGGTTTTCGAGTTACAAAAAATCACCCCACAACAAAACAGCAAACATCACACAAATATTATAAAAGGACAAATGTATGTGACAGTTCAGAGGAGACATTAATAAAATAAAAATAAAACAGGAAAAAATAACAGGACTCAACAGTGCTAACAGTTATTTCTTGGCAGAATGATATAATTCCTAAGTTGCTCATGAGACGATAGGCATATTAAAAGAATGCCATCTGCAAACCGATGCTAACTTAATTGAAAATTTAGGTGACGTGGACAAGTTCTACAATTTCAAAAAAAACTGACAATCAAAGACTAGAAACTCAATAACCCCTATTAGGTTTTGAATTATTCATTATTTTTAAAACCTCCACAAAAGAAACTCGAAACGCAATCAGTGCAATGGTGAATTTTTAAAGGTGTTTCACGAAAAAAACCATTCAACGCTAACACTCTCTCACAGAGAGGACACAGAGAGAAACATGTCCTGTAGGAGGACCACATTATCCGAACGCCAGATCTGACATTAAATAAATAACATTTCCGTCATGCACAAGAGGGAAGGTGATAGATAAATTCAGTGCCATATACAGGAGTGATGCCTCTGGTCGAGGTAGAATTGTTGCAGGAATACGAGGCTGACCTAATGCTTTAAAATCCTCCACACAGAAGAAATAAACTATCCACAGAATAAAGAGAAAAAATGTATGCGATTTTCTTAACAGATGCAGATAAAGCACGTGAAAACGTCCATGATTAACTTCTAATAAAACTGTTAATTAACTGTGACTCTAAGAATATTTCCTCATCAGACCAAGGGTGTTTCCAACACCGATACAGTTAATGCAGTCTTAATAATTTCTTATTAAAGCTTTCCCAAAATTATCTGAAATAAGGCAAGGACCTCTGCTATCACAACTTTATTATGTCCATTTATCACTGTGCTGCAGATTTTTTTTTATAATTCGATGTTGTTCAAGCAAATTTTGAATGCATACATATGTATATCACTCAGAATGAGTACATGTTTATACATATTATTTAAAATGAGATGTATTTTTCATAGAAGCTATGATCACCTACATAGAAAATTTAAAAGGAACACGCATAAACCATTAGAAAGAATAGTTAATTTAAGAAGGTCTCTGGATACAAACCAATATGAAACATTGATTCCAGTATGCCAGAAAAGCTTATAAAAGTAAATTTGATAATAAGACAATTTGTTACAATCTCAAAATATCAAATGTTCGAACGTAAATCTAATAAGATATACTGGCCGTTTACACTCTAAACAGCAAAACATTCGTTTGAGGAAATAAAAACCTAAGTTAATGTAGGGCTAGAATCTTAACCTTCGTGAAGAGGAATGCCGTTTCTTCCCAAATGTTCACACTTAGCCTGGTCACCATAAAAACCCTCAGCAGTTTAGGACATTCTTATTGACAAATGGATTGCGAAACTCCCATGGAAATACAGAGAAAAACGCATACCTGAGAGATCTTGGATCGTAAGAACAGTACTAGAAGACATATACCAGCAGATATCTCTAAGTTATCACAAGCAAACGGTGATTTACGGCCATGGATATAAACTGATTGGCCCACGAAACAGGACACGGAGAATCCTGAAGGACAGCCAACATATGACAACCTCGCTGTACAGTGCAGTGAGGACTATGGACTTTATAATACGTGGTGCCAGTTCACCTGGACATCGCCGTGCGGGGGGAGGGGGTATGTGTCTTTACCCCAATTTTACATCATTCATTCACATAAATTCCCTCTGGATGTGTGATATGTCCAAACGCACAATATAAAATAATTGCGATTTTAGGAGAAAACAGGTAATACCTTCATGACATCGAATTGGCTAAATTATTTAAGCCGCACACAAGCATGCTGTGTTGGGAGACTTTGATAAACTGCGCCCTAATAAAAGAAAGTGCTTCTATTTACCAATGACGCCAGTATAAGAAAGAAAAGGCAACCCACCAAGTGGGAAAATGTAAGTTTAACAGATGAATCCAACCAGGTTCTATATCTCTATGTATGTATGTATGTATGTATCTATTATCTATCTATGTATCTATCTATGTATCTATCTATGTATCTACGTATCTATGTATCTATCTGTATATCTATCTATCTATCTGTATATCTATCTATCTATGTATCTATCATCGATCCAACTATCTATGTATCTATGTATCTATGTATCTATTCATCTATCTATCTATCTATCTATCATCTATCTATCTATCTATCTAAGTTTCTATCATCTATCCAACTATCTATGTATCTATCATCTATCTATCATGTATTAATCATCTATCATCTATCTGTCAGCTATCTATCATGTAGCTATCATTCATCCATCTATCTCTCTGTCTATCATCTATGTATCTGTGTTATCTATCATGTATCTATTTACCTACCTACTGACATAGCTATGATCTGTCTGTCCGTCTCTCTACCAGAAGGACACCATCAGCCCACCTAAGTCTGCATGGGACCTGACCCAGCCCAGCGTCAGTGTAAGTGGGGGTGTAGTGTCCCCTCTCCTGAAGACCTGCTGACCCCAACCCTCCCAGCCAGTGCTGGGGGACGAGGTACTTTGGGCAGCTGCCTTGCCTGCATGCAGCCACCAGACGATCGTTTGGGGCAGAGTCCTAGTCATTTCCCATAAAACACGTTAATGGCCCAAAACAGCTAATACCTTCCTCATAGTGTCTCCTTTACGATAAGACAACCATAGAGAAAGAATCTGGTTCTTCGGATGCTTCCTTTGCTTCTTCCACACAAGTGACAGCGATGTCACCGTCACCGGCTGCTTCTGAAGGGCCTCAGGGAGCCCTTGTGTAGTGCCCAAAGTTAATGCAACGGGCTGAGCGCCAGCTCAGGACCATTAAGTGGAAAGTTAAAAACGGAGCTTGGAAATGAACTTGGCAATGTCACTCGCTGGGAAATAAAAACCCCTGATGCCAGGTCCCAATCAGAGCTGCTGGCCTCTCCGCCTGAATGGACACCAGGCGTCCAGGCCATGGGTTCGCTGCGAGCCCGCAGAGCTGGTTAACGCACAGATGCCTGTGAGTGCGTGCGTGTGTGTTCATGGCCACGACCCCCTGTCCATTTCAGAAGAGACACCTGATGTGGCGTCTGTCACGGGGCTGTTGCCGCGGGGGTGGTCGGCCCATTTCCCGGGGGAGAGGGACCAGGGCTGCTAAACCAACAGCAGACAGGACACAGTCCCTGGACGGAGGACCCAGGATGGCCGCTGCTGAGGACCTGGTCCTGGGGTTGGCTTTACACTCAGGCGTTTCTGAAGCTGAAGATGTAAGGCCATGTAGCGGAAGTCAGACCTCTGACGTTCCCCCAGGGACCAGCGTCACACTGGCCGAGCACACACTGGAGAGCAGAGGACGTTTGCCATGGTGGCACCTATGGCTCTGAGTGCCGGAGTCCGATTAAATCACTGGGTGAGTATTACACCTGTGCATTACACAGTGCATTACACCTGACGCGCTCCCCATCAGCGTCGGGGCACTGAGCTATCCGGGCACGTTACCTGCTGATTCATCACCGCGCTGGCAGGCCACGAGAGGCAGCTTCCTCAT
>NW_011889096.1:782740-791335 GCF_000151845.1 Pteropus vampyrus | reverse complement strand
TGGCTTTACACCCAGGCGTTTCTGAAGCTGAAGATGTAAGGCCATGTAGTGGAAGTCAGACCTCTGGCGTTCCCCCAGGGACCAGCGTCACACTGGCCGAGCACACACTGGAGCGCAGAAGACGTTTGCCATGGTGGCACCTATGGCTCTGAGTGCCGGAGTCCGGTTAAATCACTGGGTGAGCATTACACCTGTGCATTACACAGTGCATTACACCTGACGCGCTCCCCATCAGCGTCGGGGCACTGAGCTATCCGGGCATGTTACCTGCTGATTCGTCACCGCGCTGGCAGGCCACGAGAGGCAGCTTCCTCATCCTGTGGGTCCAAGTGTTCTCATCGGGAAGTCAGGTCTCTGCAGATAGGATCGGTGGGGACAAGGTCACTAAGGCCCGCGCCAACACAAGAGGACGGGGGTCTCCAGAAAAAGGGGGAACGTGGCTGCAGGCATGCACACGGGGAGAATGCTTCGTGACCGCAGAGGAGGAGGAGGCAGCGCTCTGGCTGCGAGCAGAGGACCAATTGCAGCATCCAGCAGCCAGAGGACACAAGGGAACCGTCCACACAGAGTCTCAGAGAAAACACAGCCCTGCCGACCTCTCAAGTGGACACCTGGCCCCAGAACCGTGAGGAACCACGTTCCTGTTGTTTCGAGCCACCCAAGTTGTCACACTTTGTTACAGCAGACCTAGGAAACGGATCCGCTCTACGAACATTTGTTGTCGTTGTTTAAAAAGCCACTGCTCTTTCGTGATCTTCATTTTATGAGCACATGTGCACACCTGACTGACCTCCTTAGGCAAATATAAACTTATACAGAGAGTGTGCCGAATACTTAGTTTTTAAACTCTACCTTACACTTAGACTTACTTCCGCCCATAGTAAAATTTTAATACAAGAAATACGGGTTATAAACAAAAGATTTGTGCCCCGTGGAATGGCAGTCATTAAAATCTGTAACTTCCAGTAGGAAAAAAGACAGAGGCGAACGTGATCAGGCATGTTCACTGGTGACGTGATTTGCCGGGATCCACAAGCAAACAGAATCAGGACACAATGGCGTTGTCCCTCCAGCGTGTCATGATGAATTGAGATTTACAAAAACACCGGTAGCAACACCCAGCTCCGCCCCCGATCCAAAATTAAGGGCAAACAGTATCAGGAAATCTACTGCAGAATCGATGAATGGCTTAATAATCTGAAAGCCTTCTTAAAATATGAGGTTTATTCCCACAAAAATGCAAATGAGAGTAATCCTTGAGCAATACATGTTTGCTTTTCTATCTCTGCAGCACGATTGAGAGAATTAAGCCCGAGAGCACAGAATGACAGGTGTTTCCTCTTCTGGGAATATTGGGAGGTGATGTCCAGATCACACCGCTTCACAGAGTCAACTCTGTTTCGGAAGCAAACACGTCGGCCAAGCTGAAAAATATATATTTAAGAAAGAATATCACGAAAACAAGCCGTGCTCAGAGGCGTAAGCTATTCGCTGCTCAAGGTGCGTTAAATCCATTTATTTATCTTATAATTACTTGAGCGCAGAGGCTTAAATGATATGGTTATTTAATTTATTTATTCATTTCTTTTCTCTGTATTTGTAATGATGATGATGTCAGTGAAACACGGCAAGAAATCGATGTTAACATAATTGGCAAACTCGACACCGCACCATGCAAACTTTTAATAAATGTTTGCTTTCAATGCCTCTCAGCAAGTAAGAGAAAAAATCGAGCCCTCTGCGCCCTGTGTCCACACTGTTCTCGCTCTCCATATACCATCCCTTTTGGACCTTATCTTAGTAACTATAATTTCTCTATATATCTAATGAAATAGCGTTTATATAATGGCCTACATAAGGGAGCCAGATGACATGGTGACCCAAAATTGACCAGTCGATTTCCCGACTCCCATGTGGTAAGGGTGTTGGCACTTGATTATGTCCTACTGGATAATGGAAGCACCAGAGCACAGAGTATGAAGAGGTCAGCAGAGGGCTGACCCATCATGACCGAGAATGACCCCTCTGACAGAAAAGCTAGACCGACGGCCGCAGAATCTGTCAAAACTAGTTTTGAGGGTTCGCAACCCCACTTTGGCAAATTGTGAAAAAGTGGTTATGAGTGTTATTTTTATGTGTCCCCACAGGGCTCAAATAGTTGGTCACACATGATGTTTATCCAAAAACATGTCCTGTGAAGGCATTCTTTTATGAGATCACATTTAATCAGTAGACTGAGTAAAGCAGACTGCCCTGCACAATGTGGGTAGGTTGCATCTAATCAGTTGAAGGTTTTAAGAGAAAAAGGTCTGAGCCCCTATCCCCCTGGCCCGAGGAAGAGGAAATTTTGCCTGCAAACAGACTCCAGGCTCAAGCTGAAGCCGTATCCCTTCCCTGGTCCCCAGGCTGCTGGTCTACCCTGCACACTTCAGATGTGTGAATCTCCACTACCACATGAGCCAATTCCCTAGAATAAATCATTAACTGTTTCACAAAAATATATAGACCTAGACAGGTAGATAGATAGATGATGAAGAGATGATGATGATAGATAGATACAGATAGATACAGACAGACAGAGAGAGAGATACATAGATGCACAGATATGGACGGGGAGAGATAGAGATAGATACATAGACACATACATAGATAAAGGGAGGGGCGAGAGAGGGAGAGAGAGATACATAGATCTCTAGACGTGAAGATGGGAGAGAGACAGAGATAGAGATGGGGCCAGAGATAGAGATGCAGAGAAAGACAGCGAGGGGGAGAGATGGTCGATAGATGATGGATAGATATGATAGACAGGGAGATAGGCAGATACATAGATACATAGATGATTGATAGGTAGATGGATATTACATAAATGGTGGCTAGCAAGCTAGACTGACAAAGTGATAGATAAGACAGATTTAATACATATGTACATTAGATAGTTAAATGATAGGTGATAGATGAATAGCTAGCAAGATGATAGAAGTAGATGATGATGATGATAGATAGATAGATGATAGGTAGATAGATAGATAGATGATAGATAGATAGATAGATAGATAGATAGATAGATAGATAGATGATACATAGATAGATAGATGATACACAGATAGATGATAGGTAGATAGATAGATAGATGATAGATAGATAGATTAGATAGATAGATGATACATAGATAGATAGATAGATAGATAGATAGATAGATATAGATGATACATAGATAGATAGATAGATAGATAGATAGATAGATAGATAGAGATAGATAGATAGATAGGCAGACAGACAGACAGACAGACAGGTGGAGAGCTCGCTAGCTAGATGATAGACAGAGTGACATTTTGTTTCTCTGGAGCACACAGAGTAACGAGTGGTTAAAGTCACATTATTGCTATGTGACTTGTTATATTTCTCAAAGAGATTCTAGCACCAATTCCTAGATTCGTAACACCGTTCTCCGCAAGTGTCCCAAAATCGGCAGACACGCCCACCGAGCCCCAGCCACCGCCCTGAGGACGAGGTGCTGGGGAGAAGCCACAGACGGTTCCTCACGGTTCCATTGCTTGTCATTCTGCACACGCAGCCTTGATTACAGCTGTTTCAACCCATAACCGAACAAATAATGTTCTTTAAATAAGCCAAGTGCTACTTGAAAGTAATGAGAATTTTAAGTTACTGTATTTATTTTTCCCATATGGTGAGGCTGGCCTGAGGCACGGCATCCTGTGCTCTCAACAACCACTCCCTTTATCAATCAGAGGACTTGAAATCCCACAGTCTCCGGA
Organism: Pteropus vampyrus; assembly: GCF_000151845.1. Classification (NCBI taxonomy): domain Eukaryota; kingdom Metazoa; phylum Chordata; class Mammalia; order Chiroptera; family Pteropodidae; genus Pteropus; species Pteropus vampyrus. The sequence goes on along the minus strand of NW_011889096.1, from coordinate 787,559 downwards.
ACCTTTGCGAGAAAAGGAGAGAGTGTGTGTGGAGACAGCCAGGCTCAGCCTGTACACTCTCGAGGAAAACGTCTCCAATATCTTCTGAGTTAGAAAATAAGTCTCAAACTCATATAGTCTCCAACTCACATGAGACCTTCTGAAAAGTCTACGTGAAAACCAAAGAATCGTCAGTCCCGTTAAGAAAGTTTACGTTGACGTGTCACATTTAAAGCCCAATGCTACAGAAAGATAATTAGTTGTTAACTGTCCTACAATGACATCTCGATAATCATGAAAACTGTTTTCGTTAAGTCATAACTTACCAAGGTCTTTGTGCCTGGCACGTCCAAGCACTTTCAAACGGACAAGTGGGACACCGTAGCACATAGAGTCAGTAAAAGCACCCTGCCACCTCCTCTGCCAGCTACTGATCTGTTATTGCCATTGTAAGTTGTTAACCTTGTCTAGAATGTTCTAAAGTTTGAATCATTGGCGAATAGACTTGATCAGAACTGAAACTCGTGTGTTACCGTCATCTCCAGCATCTTCCCCCCGGCGTGATGCATCTGAGTCCCGCCCACACTGCCAAGGGGACCGACCGCCGGGTTAGTGCTGAGGACACGGCCCCACGTGGCCTGCCCACGACAGCCTCGCCGGTTCCCAGCAGACGGCAGCTCGGTTTTTCCCACGTCTTGGCTATGCTGCGTGAAGCTGCTATGCAGAGCCACATGCAGGTGTCACCGTGGAACCCTTTTTACGATCTGGAGTCGACTGGAAAGGGCGGAATTGCAGGGTTGGAAGGCAAATGTCTTTATTGGACTTGATAAGAAATCGTTGTCCAACACGTTCCTACCATAACCCATGCACTCTATGAGAGTTCCAGGTGCTTCGAATGCTTGGAAACCTTTGCGTTTGAGTTTTTTATTTTAAAGGTGAGCCGTGCTGTGCAGTTCAGAGCAGGGCATGGCTGCTTAAATTTGGAACTGAGGCTGACCACATTTTTCCATATGTACTGATGATTCTTCATTTGTGTGTGCGTTTTGATGGGATTCTGCTATAATTAAGCAGGTCAGATCGATAAAATGACTTTGGGTCTTTGAACGCCCAACACAATAGTTTTAAAGTGATTTTTTTGAATAATGAATACATTTCTCAATAGTGATTTCCAGCTCAGTGTGTAAAAAATATGCTGAACACCTCAAAGTTCCACCCCGGTGGAGCCCGTGAATACGGTAACAAGACCCGCTCGTTTGCCTTCTTTATCTGTCACTAGAAATTCATAATGTGCATTTATCTCTCCGCCTGTCATTTCTGTCCGGTGTGACTTCAGCTTCATTTGGGACTTTTGTAACAAGCAGGCAAGGGGTGACATCTTCGTTTTCAAGACCAGTTTCAAAGAAGCCAGTAAAACCAACGAAAGCTTAGAAATATCGGTGTAGAAATATTCAAGGGTATGTTCTACCTGTTCGCAGACAACGTGATGTTTCCAGTAGGAAACACATCGATACAGACACGTCGTATCCACGTAAGCATGATGACAAACAGGAGGTTTTCTTTGGGGTCACGTATTACAATTGCTGTGTGCAAATTTTGCATGACGGCTTGTAAAGGCTGAAGTAAATCGTGACATAAGAGGCATTTAATCACAGTGGTAATATTATGATTTTATTTTTGTGTGTGTAGGCTTTGCTGGAAAAAGGTAAGGAGAAAAAAATACAGTATTTTCCTTTCCCATAAACATTTCCTATCCAGCAGGGAATGGGTTGGCAAACAGTGTCTTGAAAAGGCCAGAGACTAACATTTTAGACGGCATGCCCTAAGTCTGCAAGCTCACGTCCCCCAGAAAAGTGAGGGGTGTGTGTGGGTGGGAGGGGGTATTTTGTATGTATTGTGCGTGTGTGAGTGATTTGGGGGGACACCTGCACTTGGCGAAAGAAGGCACATGTTTATAAAATTATAAAAATTGACAAAGCTCAAGGTTGCCGATCGCAAAAAGACTTTGTCGGCCACACGGAGCAACCTGGGCTTCTGTGGCTTTTAGGCCGCGGGGGCAGGGTGGGGGCAAAGATGGGGTGCAGGAAGAGCTCAGTTTCACCTTAAAGGTGGGTTTCGTTCAATCTGCCCCACAGAATTAACCGTATACCCAGACGCAACAAGTCACCCCTGAGCTCAGCTCGCAGCAAGGATGGTGGGTTGTGCGGGTTCCATTCCGAGCCGCCACGTGCCCCGCTGAGAATTCCGTGTTTATGAAAAATGCGGAATACAAGGGCACGCGTCAGACAAGCCCAGAAGTCATAATGAGAATCTTTACACTCTGCACTTCCATCTGTTCGATAATAAATTTCTCCTAATGGAGAACCGAATTCGTATCGAATTCTTACCTCTTTCTCTGCAGGGGGGGATGCTGCGTTCACCAGCTGCTGCTTGCGAATCTTGATACTGAGTTAAAATGCCTCCAGGATGGGCAGAGGCTGTTCCGGTCTCTGATTTCCTTGCCTCTCCGAGGGTCCGTGTGAATCAAAAAGGCTCCCAGGCCCACAGTCACCTTTTCTCGGCGTTATCTTCTGCTTCTGTGATACCCTTATCTTTCCTTTGCAAACTGGACCAAGCAAAAGGCACTGTATTTCGTTCTGTAATCCCCGTGTTCGTGGCTATGTACCTGGAGCTATCACTTAAGCTGTCTGGCCTGGAACGAGATTTGGGCTTTTGAAAGAAAATAAGGCCCTGTCTCATTTCTTCGCCGTTGTCTAACTGGGCTCATTGCCATCTCTCGCCGGCCACGACCTTGCAAACAATGCCACCAGCCGATATTTTATAGTGAACGATCTCTTCTTGAAATGAATGCGGTCCTATAGGGCTTTCTTACAGAGTTAATTCAGCCCGTGCCCCGCAAACATCGCATAAGGACAACGGGATACGTCCTGGACTTCGATTAATGTCAATCTGATCTCCGAAGCGTCAAAGGAATGAGGGGAAAGCAGATGACACCTCCTATCGGTGATTCCGAAGGGACTCGAAGTCTAGTGTTACCACGATTGCCGTCGTTACATTTTTCTACCAAATCTGGTGTTTCGACTTGCATCACTCAATCAAGGCAATGAAAATGAGGGCGAGAACTGGAATTCAGATGTCCTACCTCCTCCCCGCGTTTTAAGACCAGCTTTCAATGATTACATTTCTTTATCTCCCTTCTATGTTTGCAAAGAATGGCCAAGGATGTGACCGTGAACATTTTGTTTCTGGTTCTCACCCTGTCGATCCAACCCCAGGCTCAAGCAAATTCCGAGGAGCCACCCATCAACCCCCCCTTTATATTTTGTTCAGTTATCTCCTAATTATTTTTTTAAAATATAGTTTGCCAATCAGGTTTTAGTTTTTAAAAGCTAATGAAGTCAATGAAAAGATAGGTCTTCTATACGCATGGCACGTCAAAGTAGTTATTTTTCCCTTAATCTCTTCTTCTAGACTTTAAGGAGAAATGGTTGGGTCAAGGTTCCTGATTATACATATTTTTAAAAATTCCATAGTAGCTTAAGACAAAGAGGGGGGTGAAAACTCTGGGATCGAAGATATAATAACGTAGTGATACCACTACGTTATTATTTCTTACTTCACATAGAAAATAGAGTTTTGGAAATAAACTTATCTTCGTGATAGAGAGTTGGCTTTCTCCAATTTTCTTTTTTCACCCTCTTTACAGGAATCCACCATCGTTCCTCATAGGACAGCCAGAATTCAGGAGTTCAAGGACATTTTAATAATACCGCTCTCTCATAACAGAGGCAAATGGGTTTTGCCTCCAACGAGTGTCTTCCAAGTGAGAACGGTCATAGGCTCTACCTTGACCTGTGCTATATTTTTTGGAAAAAAAAATAAAATAAAATTAGCCATCTTCGTGTATGTGCGATAAAATGCCCACTTAAAATTTACAATAAGAAAAATCTACAAAGCGATAGATTCTGAGAAATATATGGAAAATACATAGTCAAAAATCATCGCAGTCACAACACAGACCATTTCTAACCCCAAACACATCTGCACATGCCCCATGGACTCAGTTGCTTCCGGCCACTCTCGTCTGTGCCAGCATCTGCGTTTCTTTCAGTCACTTGTTCTTGCGTTTTTTTGTTTGTTTGTTTGTTTGTTTGTTAGCCTCTCTGGTATCTGTGTGTCAAGGTACCTCATTGTAATTTGTTTTCCTAACGACTAATTATACTTGCTGTGTTTCTTGGTCATTTGCATATATTCTTCGGTAAAATGTCCAAATCGTTTGGCCACTTAAATCATTTTAATTGTGTTTTTTTCTTCTTCACATTTATTTGTAAGGGCATTTTATAGATTCTGGTGAAAAAATGTTGTTTATTTTGTAAATCTTTTCTGCTAATGTGCTTGGTTAACTAATCACATTCTTAATGTATTTTTAAAAGTAGGAATTTTAAACATTAATGAATTGCAATTTATTATTTTTTCCTTTATAGTTGATGTGTGTGTGTGTGTGTGTGTGTGTGTGTGTGTGTGTGTCCAACCTAGCAGATAGTTTCCTAACCAAAGCTTACAAATGACTTATCTTCTAATTTCTTACAGAAAAGTTACAATTTTAGCTCTCATATTTCAACTTTCTCAACTGCTTTTTCTGTTTCGGTTATTCTTAGGAAATTATTCTTACCTCATGAATTTTCATTTTTATTCTGTTAACATGTTGATTTATACTAATGGGTTGCTGAGTGTTAAACGGAGCTTATAATTCTATGATTAAACCAAACTTGGCCAATATACAGGACTTTTTCTATATCCTACATTTTATTTATTAATATTTGGTGAAGGATTTTTGTACCTC
>NW_011889096.1:780591-782690 GCF_000151845.1 Pteropus vampyrus | reverse complement strand
TGTGTGTGTGTGTGTGTGTGTGTGTCCAACCTAGCAGATAGTTTCCTAACCAAAGCTTACAAATGACTTATCTTCTAATTTCTTACAGAAAAGTTACAATTTTAGCTCTCATATTTCAACTTTCTCAACTGCTTTTTCTGTTTCGGTTATTCTTAGGAAATTATTCTTACCTCATGAATTTTCATTTTTATTCTGTTAACATGTTGATTTATACTAATGGGTTGCTGAGTGTTAAACGGAGCTTATAATTCTATGATTAAACCAAACTTGGCCAATATACAGGACTTTTTCTATATCCTACATTTTATTTATTAATATTTGGTGAAGGATTTTTGTACCTCGATTAACCAGGGATATTTATGTGCAGGTTCTTTTTATTGTAATGTGTTTTTTATTGTTGTGATAATAAGCTAAACATGTTTTCTCGTCTTCTAACCCTTAGATGATTCTGCATGCATTTTGTATTATTTATTTCATGCAGATTTTTTTTAAGTTTCACCTGCTAAGCTGCTGCTTCTTCAGATAAATATTTTTCTTGTTAATTACATTTGTTAACTATACCCAGGGTTACACAGGTTATCTTTTTATTTCTCGTGTAAATTTTGATAATTTGTATCTTCCATGTAATTTGTTTGAGTTGTTAGATGTATTGGTATTATTGTTCATGGTATTAACTTATTATTATGTTAATATATATGAAGCCTTTAGCAATGTGCCTTATTTTATCTGTGACTTTTTCCTTGACCAGACAGATGGAAATTCATCAATTTGAACGAAGAATTCAACTTTCCAAAGAACCGGTGTTTGATTTAATTGGTTTTGTCTATTGTCCAACTCTTTTGTCTCTTATTGACTTTTGTTCTTGCCTTGATTATTTATTTCCTTTTGCATTTAATTTCCTCTTATTTTTTTCTGGCTTTTAAAGTAGATCCTGAGATTATTTATTTGAGACCTTTCTTCTTTTCTAATAGAAGCATAAAATCATGCGATTATTTGATTCCTTTTCCTGCACATCACAAATTATGTGTTCTGTTTTCATTCTCACTTAGTTCAAAATAGATCTTCAATTACGAATTCCATCCAAATGAGCTGACGAGTCGTATAAAGGAGAGAGAATCTCCTTTATAAAATGACTGAAGCATAAGATCTACAAAGAAAATCAAATGCCGACACCTTGGTGATTTTCTACAAACCATTAGCTCTCATTCTAGTGGAAGAAAATGGTAATTAAGGAGAAGGAGCAGGTAGGCATGCGCGTCACATTTAAACAGAACATTTGTTACCCAACATCCACGCGGAGCTTAGAAACCCATCCGAGTCGCATATTTTCACCCGGTATCTTAACTGCCCACAGTCAGGGAAAAGTAAGATTAATGATGAGCTGGCATTTCAAGATTTACACCGGGTTCGAGGTTTGCCACACACAGGAAATATTCCGCCCCACCCCCGGGTGTCCATCTGCTTCATTTCCTCCCCACAGTTTACTGCAGATTAATGAGCTCGGGGAAACACGGTGTTAATCCCCTCCCGGGCTGTTTGTGCAAACACACGTGAGTGAGGGAACACACAGCACTGAGACCAGTCCGGGGCTACTTACACGGTCCCCTAATTCCTAACGTCCCTGGTCTGTGAGCGGGGCTGGGGAGGGCTGGCTGCAGGTGCTGCCATGTCGGGATCCACTTTACCTTCACTTATCCCGCGGTATTTTTTTGTTTGATTGGAACCTGAGATCTTCATTGAAGTGTATACCTTGATTACTGATGGTCATTCACTGAATATATTTTCCCAGATATTTGTATCTAGTTGTTTTTAATAAGGCACAAAAAAAAAATTCCTTAGGTTAAATTTGTAGAGATTTTGACACATGTATTAGCCTTGCATAATTCAGTCAACCTTGCCAGCCATTAGTTATAGAAATGACACGAGACACGCAAATGTCTGAGACCACGAATTCCTGTGAGAAGATGATAATAAAGTGAAAACTGCCATTCATACCAGCTGGGTGGCCTAGAGTTTAGCTTCAAATCGTTTGAAAGTGCCTGTGAATTCCTAGGTCATTTGTAATGGGTCATCCTTTACATATTTAAGTGAAATTCTGA
>NW_011889096.1:777553-780104 GCF_000151845.1 Pteropus vampyrus | reverse complement strand
GTGGATGATCACAGAGTCACGACTCATAACAGAGAAAGGCGGAAGGGGCCCGAGTGTCCATCACTGGGTGAACGGATGAACGAAATGTGCTCCATCCAGACAATGGGATGTTATTCAGATGCAAACAAGCACTGAGCTGCGAAAACGCGTGCTGAGACGGAGAAGCCTAACGCAACGGGCCACCTGCTCTACGATTCCCTTCACGTGCAAGAAACAAAACAGAGAAGGCTGCAGGCACCGAAAGCGGAGGCGTGGTCGCCAGGGCCATGAGGCGCGAGCACTTCGTGGTGTGGGTGACCAAAAAAAATAAAAAAAGAACCTCTGTTCTTTTCATTTGACATCTAAGGAGCCAAGATCTGAAAACGATCGAAGCGCCCGTCAATAGACGATTGGGTAAAGAAGAGGTGGTGCATACGCACGGTGGAATATTACGCGGCCACGAAAAAGGACGGAATCTTGGCATCTGCGATAACGTGGTCGGACCCAGAGGGTCTGATGCTCAGTGAAGTAAGTCAGACGGAGAAGGACGAAATATCATAAGCATATCTTTCTTCGACTGTCTTTAACTACTACGGGCATGAAGCGTAATAAATAACCCCCTTAAAGGAAAAAAATAAGTCCAATTCAAAAAAAAAAAAAAAAAGGTGTGGCCTGGAAAGCGATTCCTGTTTATTTCCGAAGAAGAACGCAGGGTCGACTGCAAGGTCGGAGGAGGCTGACGCACCGAACCGGAGCTCTAAAGGGATTTCTGATCGGTCATCGCATCTCCCCTCATCCTCAGCCTTTTCCGTCCTTCCTACGAAACGAGTGATTTGATGTCGGGATGGAAGGTCGAACGCACAGTGCTCACCTCGCTGCTAGGAGGCCGTTTTGCAACTTTTATCACCAAAAGGTCATTGAAAAGCTGTGGGAAACCACTTGACGTTTGCACATGCAATTGGACTGGACTTTTGTGAGACCCGTCACGGAATTTAAATGACGCGCAGATATGACTTCTGCCCTTTACTCGGGATAAGATGTGATGGTTTTTTCTGCTCTTAAACAAATATGGAGATGTCATTTTTCTCTTCAAATCCATTCTATACTTCTCCCTCCTTTTCCGTTGGTGCCTCATCTACCGACACCACATACGGTCAACACAGTGGTCGATATTTTCCGTCTTCCCGATGACGACCTTTGTAAAATGCCCTTGAAGACGGCAACTCGTACAAAGCCAAGGCCTGTTGCTGCCTACAACGTTTGCCCCAAATGATGTCTCTACGCTCTACCCTTTTTAGACACAGCATACGATTTTATTAAATAGCTATACGAAAAGTTTAATAATTGCCTCATTTGACAGAGTGATCTTGACGAGAGTCCCTATCAAACTCATTCAAATTCCAGGAACAAAATAAGTAGCACGGGACGGAAAATGCAAAAGGAGAAACAAGCAAGAACACTGATTAAACATGGCAGGAGAGGGAGCGAGTTACATACGCACAGACACAGCAGAAACGACGCCCGAAGATGTTCGGAGGAGAATACACCGTGTCCGAACATGACTTCGAAGCAATTAGTGCCCATCAGTATGTGTGTGTTTGTGATGAATGCTGCGTTGGATGCTGATGCACAATGCTATTATTTTTCCATTTTTAATGCTCAATAAATTGAGAGGACCAAACAATTTATGTCCAACAGAAAACCAGTGATCAACAGTATCTACACAGGCTTAATGTGGACGACGCCCTGGCTTTGGGATTAAACGTGCAAGTGTGTGTTCCTCAGCTGCCACGCATGTGACATCAGGCACGTTTATTCAAAACGCGGAACGGAGACAGACAGTTTCAAGTCTGTCCATGTGGCAAGGAAAACGGTTCTCTCAAGGGAAGGTGACGTAATAAAAGCTAAAAGCACTAGATGAAAATCCACATGGACTTTTACTTCAAATGAAATCTTTACCGCGAGCATCTGAAAAAAATAAGTGATTTGCTAATTTCTGGTAAAACCGGGAGCCTTTTAAGTTTGGTTTCAAGTGAATTTTCCAACGTAATTTTCTATTTCTCCCTTTATTGCCTTAAACAGAACGTTAGGAGCCGAGGCGGGTACAGGACATCGTTGAATTGGCTGTCCTTTTCGCAGAGATAAAATAACGGAAACGTCTTCACGTTATCTAGCAGGGACTCAAGATCGCAAGGTGACAGGGACCAGGCTCGCTATTTGCTGTGCCTGTGCCCCGAACTCTGTGATTGTGGCGTCCCTTTACTCCAGCCCACAGCCTTCTTCTACACAGAAAAGCTAAGACTCAAAGAGAGTAGTGAACTATCCCAAGTCCTCAGAGGGAGCCGTGGAAATGGGTCCTCTGAGATCCGTGTGATGACCTTGCCAGCATTTCGCTGTGAGCCTGTCCTGAAACATGACCTTCTTGAATGTATATTAATCATAAAAGAGTCTCGAAAGCGCATCTTTGCATGATGGGAAAGCAGGCATGAGCCAGGCGAACCCTGCGTTCTCTGCTCCCAGCGAGGCCTCGGCGAGACAGCTTCGCCTTTACAGAATGGTCACAAGGGAGATG
>NW_011889096.1:774736-777033 GCF_000151845.1 Pteropus vampyrus | reverse complement strand
TCGCCCCTGTCAAGCACAAGCGACGTCAAGGTCGGAGTGACAGCCTCCCTGCTCCGGTCCTCGGATGTTGACAGGTGGCAACACGGCCCAGGGCGGTGACGGTCTCCCTTTCCAATGGCGTGCGGAACGGAATGCGTCTCATATTCACCTATTCCGTCCGATTCGATTACACAAAACCCTGGCTGCCGCTGACAAAGAAAATGATTTACAAGATGAACGGTGGAATGAGCTCCGACCCCATGATTCCACCCGCCGCGTTTTATTTTATTTTATTCCAGCAAACGCCCCGTTGAAAACGTCCCCTTGAGTCTCCACCACATCAATAACGGTGTGAAAAAGCTCTTTACCAAGTCGCTTAATAGCGCAATCTTTTCCTGTCCAAATATTTTTAAACGTAATTACTGTGATGTATTACGGCCACGTCGTATGAAGCCCCAGAAACCCACCGTAATACGTTTCATAAAAATGAATAATTGTACTCATTTCTGGTTTGGGTTTCCTCAAAGCCTTCTTTCAAAACAATAGCTTATTTTTAAAGGGTAAGCAAAAATAAAAACAGGTCCTCTGAACATGGGGAGGTGTCTGCTTTCTTTTTAAATTGGATCATGTTTCTCTCTCTGTGATTCATAACGATATTTCGCTCTTAGAAGCTGCATCTCTCTATCTGGAACCATCTTCCCGTGCAGGACAGACCGCGAACCCCTGGATGAAAAGCGAGGGTGGACGTCAGTCTGCTTGGGAGACACCACTCGACTTCGTCTCTTCCTGCAGGGCCATCTCGTCTGACACCACATCCGAGGACCCACGTCTTATAAGTAAATGGCCCCGAAGAAAGTGGCAGCCCTCGCGACATTCCAGCTTGTTTTAAATTTCTTTTCCACCGAGCACCAGCCTGCTCCTCGGAAGAAAGGACACACGCACGTTTCTTGAAGAGCTGAAACTTGATATGCAGCACCCATTATTCATTGTTTTCCAGTCCTGTGCATTCTATGCGGCTGCTGGCCCAGCTTCGTAGCTTAATTTCTTGTATTTTTTTTTCAGATTCTTTATCCACGTGTGCGCGCGCGTGTGTGTGTGTGTGTGTGTGTACGAGCGACAGAAAGACAAGGAAATTAAAATGAAACACAATAGGAAGAAGTACACCCAATAGCGGAAAAGAAGATCAAATAGGATAATGACAGGAAAGAGCCCTCAGGAGTCCATTATATTTTCCGTAAACGGCCGTGGTGAACACGCTAATGTGTATGCGACTTGAGAAGGCATTGGTGTATTCTGCAGCTTTCAGAGCAAGTACTATAAGGAGAGTGAAAAAGTAAACAGTTGTAAATGTAACAAATTAAGAAAGACAGGAATACATGGCAATAAAAATATGTAATTTATACACGAAATATAAATAGACTCTAGTTATAATGAATACCGACAACCTAAATAGAACAATTAAAAACAACTATCATACTGAAATAAAATGCAAATATATGCTGGTCCCTCGAGATAAACCCTAAATACAAGAAGAGGTAAAGATTAAAATTATAATTATGAAAAAGGCACAAGACAATAACATTTGTGTAGCAATACCGGTGTTGGACAGAATAAAACACCAGGCAGAAGTCATTATCAAAGATATAGAGAGGTGTTTCCTAATTTAAACAGATGACAGTAAATTATAAATCTGTCGATGACTAACACAGCGTCAAATTATTTAAATCGAAACTTCACGTGTCATAAAGAAGTGGACAGATCTCCGGCAGCAGACTGCGGTAACAGAGCCGTCACCGTGGCTGATTTAACAAAAAGGCGATCACCAGGAGTGGCAGACATGACTGGAAAGCTCTGGTAGCTACGTGACATACGGAGGGGACCCAGCCAGCAAGCACACACTTGCTTTCTTCAAAGGCACATGGGACAATCTGCGAACACTGACCTATGTTATGCCATTAAAAAAAAGTCAACACATTCCACAGGCTGAAAATTCTTAGGATGCGTATTCTCCTCGGGGTGGAATGAGCAGAAATGACGGAGTGAACACACAACCGGAAAATCCCCAAATGTTGGTAAATTAAGAAAAACACACTTAACTCACCTATGGGACAAAAAAGAGAAACGCCATCAGAAATGATTGGAATGCAATGATAATGAAAGTGTGAATTGTCCAAGCTCGTGGGATGCACCCAAATTTAGCCTGACGTGGGTATTCTTTAGATTAACGCTCAAAATTGATGCTACAGGTATCTATTTCAACAAGTTAGGAAAAAAAAGAGAAAGAAAGAAAGAGAGAGAGAGAGGGAGGAAGGAAGGAA
>NW_011889096.1:767736-773183 GCF_000151845.1 Pteropus vampyrus | reverse complement strand
GGAAATCCTGTGCGTATGTGAACTCACCGTGCGCACGTTCTCAACTGGGCATTCGTCCTGCGCATCTCTCTGTGCGTTCGACGGTTAGTCCAGCTCGAAGAACGGAGGGGGTGACAGGGACAGCTGTTCTGTTTTTATTCTCCGTCAGGGCGTTCCGTTGGGCGCCCCATAACGCCACTTAAGGGACAGTCTCACAGTGACCCACGCATCGTGCAGGGGAAGGAAGCGGGGTTAAGGGGGGCGCAGAGGCGTGAGGGGTGCAGGTCCACGTGGGGACGTCAAAGCGCTGTGTCTTGATGCTGCTGGCTCCTCAAACTCACACACGAGGCCAGGTGGCACAGACAGACACGTGTGCCCATGTTGGCATCGCTCTGATGCTGTGCCACGGTCACACACCGGCGTCCACGGGGCGTGCCAGGTCGCAGGCCCCATGGGACCTGTGTGGATCGCCTTTGCAAACTCTTGGGGCCCTACCCTTTCTCCCGAAGGACAACATTAAAAAGGAGACACCATCGAATAGCTGTGAAGCTGAACGTGTCCTGTTACATTGAGTAGTTTAAATAACACGTTCCTCATGGCCTTTCTGAAACAGTCAGAGACAGATCACAGAGCTGTGTTCGCCCCAACTATTTCTTTTTTCTTATTTTTCCTTCATTTAATAATCACTCAGCATGACTTGGGGGTTTAGAAATTAAAATAAGGGCGGATTTTTAAAAAGTCAACATCATATGTCCTCAGAACAGCAGCACGAACTATGAAGAATTCGTTTGAAATACATCAGTGTGAAAACATTTTGAGAATCGAGCTTTCTTTGAATCACTATTGTTCTGGAAGAAACTGCTATAAATAGTTCTCCAAAATGTCTTCATTCGTGCATAATGTGCAAAAACAGTTCAAAACAAAAAAGATGCCTGCGACTTGATTGCTGATTAACTGTCTTAAGGGATTACGAGCTACAACCTCATTCGATTTACACCCCTGGTAGCAGCTGTAGGTAGAAGTCAACTGGGAGACACACTAAATCCTAGGTCATTTTTGCTCTCTAAAATTCGTGAGTTCAAAGACGCTGTTTTTTGGTTAAAATTTAAATGCGCTATTGGCTTTTTTTTTTTTTTTGCAAGAGTAGAAAACTAAAGAAGCATAGGTTTTTAAATATTCAGAACGAAAGAGCTAATCGCAAGCTGGCAAATTTTACTTCTCCTCATTAAAATATATTCCCGGAAGATGAAGACTCATTGTAATAATGACTTATAAACGCACGACGACAAGCAGGTGTACTTCGGAGAAATCCACTGCTAGGTTAAATGCGTAGCTGTCTGACATTTACTGTAAAAGTGTATTTTTCAAGTGAAAACGTCCCTTCTATTGACGCGCATTGCGGGCATAGTTTCTATGTCAGAAGAGTGAGGATTTTCCGAAGGATGGCTGCGTGAAACCAAAAGATACGTCTATATTTGTTCACGTGTGTCTCTTAGGATCGCATCAGGTCTGGGACACGGTGAAGAGGAACAACTTTGTCTCTTCTTGACTCTGGATTCGGTGGGCAGGGGACGCCAGGCCGTCGGCACGCCTTCACGCAGCGGCCGTTTCTAGGGCAGCTGGCCATGCTGAGACCCGTCCTAGGAATCGTGTGGGCCCGGGGGATGAGAGTGGGTGCAGAAGGGCGCGTTGCCCTTCATGTGGAAGCAATGTGGGCAGCCGCGGTGTCCCCAGCTCAGCTGGACGCTCAGACATGGCTCCTTCTCAGCTGGGAATGCCTGTGCTCAGCCGCCCACACCTGGAGGAGGTGGACAGGTGTGTCGAACCCTCCTACTGCTGAGCCTGGAGGAGCGTGAGGACGCCTGGGAACCGAGGTACTGGCCACACGCACCTGGTCCCTTTACTGCCATGAGCCTGTCAGAAAAGGTGCCCCTCGCCTAGGAGGCCCCTGTGAAAAATTCTAGGGTCCTCCTATGCTTGGAAATCTATCAATATCATCTAGAATCCAAACTACAGAGGAATAAAGCCAAAGGATTGGAAAACGCGTCGAAATTGATGACGCAGGTATATCTGAAAAGGAGACAGGCCCGCGTAGCAAAAGCACGCGTCGAAAGCCAGACCAGAGCCAGATCCAACGCGGACCGGAGGGCTTCTATTCCGCTTACTACCCAGCGGGTTTTCGAAGATCCTTACCAATGGGTAAACGAAAACGTGTTATAACTATCGGAAAGGAACCGATCAGAGGAGAATCTTTCATTGGTGCCGTGAATGGCATCGAAGACCCGGTAGAAAGCTATTACACGGCATAAGGCAATTTGGTGACATTGCTGAATACAAAGTCGGTAAAATGTTTTAGCGTTCTTTTTTTTTTTTCCTATACTGGCAATAAGCACCAAGCAGGCGGCATGGGCATATTCAATTTAAAATCTGATAATTATTAAAAAAAATATTTGAAGGACATTGGGAGGAAATAGATCAGAAATTGATAGAACACCCCAAACAAGGTCCCAGCAAACGGAAGTACAAGCCGTATTCTCCAATATTCAACCATCATAACACAAAAATACCCATTCCTCCACCACCACCCCCCCCCCAATGAACAGAGCTTTCGTTGGCGATTCCAATCAAAGTCCCAGCAAGGAGGCGACCCCCACCCCCTGCCCTGCACAAAGTGATCTCGGAGTCCGCAGAGAACGTCCACGCACAAATGCAGTTAGAAAAGACATTTTTAAAATCGCCCGGGGTGTGCGCCGTGACACCGTGGAACACACTACGAACGCACTGTTATTGGGGGCTGATGTCCTGGTTCTTGGGGTGCATGGCATACGGCGGGCCAGGCACTGCCCTGGAGAACCCACCTTTCTGCCTTCACGCCCCAAGCGGGGGGCTGCTTCCTAGGACAGCTGGTGCGGGCTCGAAATTTCTCGTCTCTTGTCCTCATGGGCACTGCCTTTCAAGAAAATCCATTAGCTGTTCTTTCTTTTTTCCCGGCTAATATGAGAACTGACCATGATTTTTCTTTTATCTGCTGAAAGCTCGCTTCTGAGAGGTGAAGCACTTCATAGGTCAAGCCATAGATCTAATTAATAATTTGGCATTTCACATCTCATGAAATCACGGATTACATTAAGGAGTATTTACATACGATATCCATTTAACTCCCCCCCAAACATTTAAATGTCTACACTCTGAACAAGTCAAAATACAAGCTAATATACTTTATCGAATCCGTCTAATTTTTTCTTGAGTTATTTATGCCACAATACGTGTCTTCAAATCACAGAAACAGAAACGCATAAATTGAAACACTTGTGAAAATATAGGTACGCTTCATGATCTGAGACAAATGCAGGAGTCGTATAAGACACGTATTCATGCTCCTTAATAAAATGGATGTACTTTGGTTTAAAAAACCTTAAGCAAAAAAAAAAAAAGTGGAATAATTCTGCCACAGATTAGCTTTTTGAAGAGATTATAATGAGATGTCACCTCACACCTGTCACAATGGCCGTGATTAATAAATCCACAAACATATGTCACTGAAGACGTGGAGGAAAGGCAGCCCTCGTTCACTGCTGGTGGGAACGTAACTTGGTGCAGCCACTTTGGGAAACAGTATGGAGAATCCTCCAAAATTACAAATCAGAACGACCCTGTGACCCTGCAAGCCCACGTCTGGGGATTTATCCCAAGAAAATCTAAACGCTACTTCGAAAAGATCTGTGCACCCCTGTGTTCACCGCACCGCCATTCACAGCGGGCCAGATGTGGAGACAACCTCAGTGCCCGTCCATAGACTCCCGGATAAAGAAGTGGTACATATGGAACGGAATATGACTCAGCCACGAACAAAGAATGAAATCTTGCCATCTGCAACAACGTGGATGGATCTAGGGGGTCTAATTACTGTGCTGTTTGCCTGAAACTAATGTCATATTGAATAGCAACTGTCATTGAAAAGGAAAATTAAAAAATAGAAAGCCCGTAAACATTGAAAATGCACCGATTATGCCGCGAGGAATGTTTCCTGATTTCCGCTGTGTTCCGTGAAGCCCGTATCAGGCCTTCTGCTGCCGAACGTGTCATCGGCAAGCTCAGCTTGAGCTTGTGCTTAATGGGGGGCTCTGCTGAGTATGTGCAGACCAGGCTTCCTGTGTCTGTTACACGGCAGGTTCCCTTCTGCCCCACACAGCAACGTGTGGTCCGAGCGGTCGCGAGCCCCTGCCTGGGCGTGGCCGGGCTCGGACGCTGAGCGGAGGACGGGCGGGATACGGGCGGTCACGTGGATTTGGTGGGCACCACGAATGCGTCACGCCCCGGCATCCCATTGGCCGGCTTCCCGCTCCCTTCGAGGCAGGAAAATTGGGGAGATTTTCCATCGACCCCGTAGTGCCCAGCAGCCCACGGCGTGACATCATCGTCCAAGACCAACAGTCAGATCGGCGGGCGCCCGCAATCATCCACGATGTCCAGCGGCCACCGTGGAAAGGAACAGGTGACATTGACTTTAGAATGAATGTATTATTTCACAGAGCACATGCAAGATATGATCATTCTAACATGCAATTAACATAAAAATTATGAATGGAATAGTTTTCTCTTTTTCATACTCAATATCTAAGACTGTCTTTTTAAAATGCCAGAAAGGAACCATGGTAAACGAATACTATCTCTGTGTCACGGGCAAAAACTACATTTATTATCTTTTTTTTTAAATTTAATTTTCTGTTTTAATTTTGTTACAAAACTGTAATTCTAGACCACCTTTGAATTTCAGATGATCGATAACAGATTTGTAGGAGTCTGAAAACCTAGGATGGGGAAAGTAACATTTTTAGCAAATTGAGATGGATCATTTTTTTTTACATTTTTCATTGAACAACAAATTATAAACGCAGTAGTGTTCCCACGAGAACTTGAGACAATATGGCCTACGGGCTGTTTAAAAGGATACCTTTTCTGAATCTATAAGGAGACCTTAGTGCAGAGATTTTTATAAATGCAGACAAAGAAAAGAATGAAATTCAGAGTCTATGGTTACAACTCTGAACAATTACTGCTGTCAAGTCATTTGTCTGTCTTTCTCGACTTCTTCTGGACAGGTGACATTACTTTTTATATTTTAAAAATCACACGCAGCATTATAATCTAAGTAAACGCTGAGACGCTCAGTAAATTAGTATATCCCAATGCATGGTGCGTCTTGGAAGAAAATAATTAGACTGTAAGGCATTGGAGTAAACACAGGCAGAAGCTGCTCATTTCCTGCCTGGCGCGGGCGGGCTGCGTTTTCTGACAGTTACCGAGGGAGGTGTAGCTACAACTATTGGAGCCGTTTCCTCTTTGGGTATCTTCCCATGCTAAACAGAATAACAAAGGTTGGATTGCAGACGGACCCTCGCGCGTTCGGACAGGGCAGGACACGAGCTGGCACTTAACGTCATCGCTGTCACGGAGCAATTAAATGG
>NW_011889096.1:764338-767456 GCF_000151845.1 Pteropus vampyrus | reverse complement strand
TTTTCTGTTTTAATTTTGTTACAAAACTGTAATTCTAGACCACCTTTGAATTTCAGATGATCGATAACAGATTTGTAGGAGTCTGAAAACCTAGGCTGGGGAAAGTAACATTTTTAGCAAATTGAGATGGATTATTTTTTTTTACATTTTTCATTGAACAACAAATTATAAACGCAGTAGTGTTCTCACGAGAACTTGAGACAATATGGCCTACGGGCTGTTTAAAATGATACCTTTTCTGAATCTATAAGGAGACCTTAGTGCAGAGATTTTTATAAATGCAGACAAAGAAAAGAATGAAATTCAGAGTCCATGGTTACAACTCTGAACAATTACTGCTGTCAAGTCATTTGTCTGTCTTTCTAGACTTCTTCAGGACAGGTGACATTACTTTTTATATTTTAAAAATCACACGCAGCATTATAATCTAAGTAAACGCTGAGACACTCAGTAAATTAGTATATCCCAATGCATGGTGCGTCTTGGAAGAAAATAATTAGACTGTAAGGCGTTGGAGTAAACACAGGCAGAAGCTGCTCATTTCCTGCCTGGCGCGGGCGGGCTGCGTTTTCTGACGGTTACCGAGGGAGGTGTAGCTACAACTATTGGAGCCGTTTCCTCTTTGGGGATCTTCCCATACTAAACAGAATGACAAAGGTTGGATTGCAGACGGACCCTCGCGCGTTCGGACAGGGCAGGACACGAGCTGGCACTTAACGTCATCGCTGTCACGGAGCAATTAAATGGCCACGGACGGTGGAGACTCCGTGTCAGGTCCTTAAGCGACATGGCCGACCATTTCGAGCTAGGAGAAATGAAATGGGTGGGTTTGGGAAGGGGCCCGGGGCTCACGCAGAGCACCGTGCTAGGGTCTTTGTGTTTGTTGATGTCGGTCTCATCAAGGGGCGCTGGGTCCTTCCTTTTTAAAGGCCGTTTGTGAAACGATGCATCACCGTCTCTTTGTCTGTCTCTAGCCTCCTCTACCTGACTCCATGACGAGACGCATGAAGTTCAAACATCCTATGTTCAGAGTCTTGCCCAGCTTAGCCCCGGTGACAATGTGTAAGCAACGTGTCCCCAGCCTTTCTGCCCCCGTCCCCAAGCCACTGGCCTCAGCTCTGCCAAACCCCGATTGCGCTGTTTTGGAAATCTCCTCAATCTCCGGAAGCTTCTGTAGACTTCTGCTTTCTTCTCTTCTGAGAGGTTGGCTTTCTGCATTTCTGGGACTCGCAGAGGGTGGGACAATGCACCCGCAAGGATGTCCACGTCCTAATCCCTGTGTCCCAAGGCTGGATAAAGGCTCCCCCAGGATGTCTGCATCCTAACCCCACAATTTGTGAATTTTTAGATGGTAAAGGGGTGTTAAGGGTGCAGGTGGACCTACGTTTGCTAATCGACAGGCCTCGGGATGGGAGATAATATGGGCTTTCTCGGTGGGGCCGTCGTCACCACGAAGGTCCTCAAAAACGGAAAATGAAGGTCGGAGAGTCGGATGGCTGGAGGAAGCGGCCGCCTCCCAAGGAACGCAGGTGGTCTGAAGTGGACGGGGCAAGGACATTTTTCCGCCATCACCTTCAGAGGGAACACAGCCCGCTGACGCCTGGATTAGCCTGATGAGAAACGCGTCCAGATCTGATTCCGACAACTGTGCTTTTGAGCTGCCGAAGGCATCAAGTTTATGCTAAGTGCTTACAGCAGCCACTGGCCAGGCCTTTCTCTGACTGCTCCATAAGAAGCTAGGTCCTCTCTCCTCCGCCACGTCTGGGATGTGTCTTATCACGTTAGACATGGGGGTTTTAATTCACCCTCCTGTGTTTTCTTAAGAAAATAGACATCAAGGTTTTTTACTGTCAGATTCCTCAATATGTATGCAGAATGTGGCTGAAAGGTAGTTTTTTTTTTTCATTAGCTTTGTGATAAATGAATAAATAAACAATACCGATCACAGACTTTTAAAAAAAAAATTGCTTAGGTGCTTGATATCCAACAGACCAAAACTAAACACATATTCAATGACACAGAGTGATGTTTTTAAGGCAAAATGTAAGTTTTAGCCCCAATTTACGTCAGTGCGGTTTCTGTTTTGCCCTTGTGTGAATTGGTCCAGTACTATTAAAAGTCAAGGTCAGCCCAATAAAGCAAAATACTAAATACATTTAAAAATCTGACATGCACTGTTCCTGCAGTATGTATTCAGACAATTAATACATGGCTTAGAAAGTACAGAATTATCAACTAATTTATTTGCTGATTAAACGATCTTAGCAAATTAAAAAAAAACGTCATGGAACTTCAAGGTTGAACGTGCTGCGGATGTCATTCACATTTAAAAGAAATGTGCAGGTGTAGTATTAAAGGTAGTAAAAGAAAAATCAAATAAATAACTACACTAAAAGCCATCGCTGGGAACTTTTAGCAAATATGCCACCTCGAACGCTGAGTGTCAAATTCTTAATGGAAAAAGATCTGATGTAGATCAGACAACCCCTGAGAATCGTCTCTTTAGAGAAGAAGGTATCTGTTAGCATAAAGGAATCCTGTTGTCAGATTAATCTCCTGGTAGCATCCTGAGATCGGTCACCTCCTCGTGGACGGGAAGGGGCCTCTTAGTCCTCACTCTTGATGCTACACCTGAACTCGTGTCTAAGTTGCTCTGTATGACCCGGCATCTGAGGTGTCTGCAAACCGTGGGCCGGCATTTGAAGGTAACCGTGTTGAGCTGAAAGCCAGCAAATACCCCTCTTTCAATTGTGGTGAGTCAACCGTTAGGATTGCAATGTGGCTTTTAAGATGGATGCGTATTATACGGAGTCTCATCCACCCACGTAGATAATCGCACACGGAAGACGCCGCTAAATACATGGAATGACAACGTGGGGACACATTCCGCTAAGAGTGACGTAAAAACGGTCGACATCTCTACTCGCACTTTGCGTGCGGATGTTGTACGCGGAAGGATAAGTGTGTACAAGCTTCCAAGAGTTATTCTGGAAAGGGAGCAGCCGTAGGCTCTTACTGGTGAGAGAAACGCCACATTTGTCACAGGATGTGGGGGGCTCTTCGGTGGATGGGTGTGGCTGATCTCGCCCGAGGGCAGCTGTCACTCCCCCGACTCAGG
>NW_011889096.1:750233-756293 GCF_000151845.1 Pteropus vampyrus | reverse complement strand
CAAAGGTTGGATTGCAGACGGACCCTCGCGCGTTCGGACAGGGCAGGACACGAGCTGGCACTTAACGTCATCGCTGTCACGGAGCAATTAAATGGTCACGGACGGTGGAGACTCCGTGTCAGGTCCTTAAGCGACATGGCCGACCATTTCGAGCTAGGAGAAATGAAATGGGTGGGTTTGGGAAGGCGCCCGGGGCTCACGCAGAGCACCGTGCTGGGGTCTTTGTGTTTGTTGATGTCGGTGTCATCAAGGGGCGCTGGGTCCTTCCTTTTTAAAGGCCGTTTGTGAAACGATGCATCACCGTCTCTGTGTCTGTCTCTAGCCTCCTCTACCTGACTCCACGACGAGACGCATAAAGTTCAAACATCCTATGTTCGGAGTCTTGCCCAGCTTAGCCCCGGTGACAATGTGTAAGCAACGTGTCCCCAGCCTTTCTGCCTGCGTCCCCAACCCGCTGGCCTCAGCTCTGCCAAACCCCTGTTTTGCAAACCTCCTCAATCTCCGGAAGCTTCTGGAGACTTCTGCTTTCTTCTCTTCTGAGGGGTTGGCTTTCTGCATTTCTGGGACTCGCAGAGGGTGGGACAATGCACCCACAAGGATGTCCATGTCCTAATCCCTGTGTCCCAAGGCTGGATAAAGGCTCCCCCAGGATGTCTGCATCCTAACCGCACAATTTGTGAATTTTTAGATGGTGAAGGGGTGTTAAGGGTGCAGGTGGACCTACGTTTGCTAATCGACAGGCCTCGGGATGGGAGATAATATGGGCTTTCTCGCTGGGGCCGTTGTCACCACAAAGGTCCTCAAAAAACGGAAAAAGAAGGTCGGAGAGTCGGATGGCTGGAGGAAGCGGCCGCCTCCCAAGGAACGCAGGTGGTCTGAAGTGGACGGGGCAAGGACGTTTTTCCGCCATCACCTTCAGAGGGAACATAGCTCGCTGATGCTTGGATTAGCCTGATGAGAAACGCGTCCAGATCTGATCCCGACAACTGTGCTTTTGAGCTGCTGAAGGCATCAAGTTTATGCTAAGTGCTTACAGCAGCCACTGGCCAGGCCTTTCTCTGACCGCTCCATAAGAAGCTAGGTCCTCTCTCCTCCGCCACGTCTGGGATGTGTCTTATCACCTTAGACATGGGGGTTTTAATTCACCCTCCTGTGTTTTCTTAAAAAAATAGACATCAAGGTTTTTTACTGTCAGATTCCTCAATGTGTATGCAGAATGTGGCTGAAAGGTAGTTTTTTTTTTTTCATTAGCTTTGTGATAAATGAATAAATAAACAATACCGATCACAGACTTTAAAAAAAAAAATTGGTCAGGTGCTTGATATTCAACAGACCAAAACTAAACACATATTCAATGACACAGAGTGATGTTTTTAAGGCAAAATGTAACTTTTAGCCCCAATTTACGTCAGTGCGGTTTCTGTTTTGCCCTTGTGTAAATTGGTCCAGCACTATTAAAAGTCAAGGTCAGCCCAATAAAGCAAAATACTAAATACATTTAAAAAACCTGACATGCACTGCTCTTGCAGTATGTATTCAGACAATTAATACATGGCTTAGAAAGTACAGAATTATCAACTAATTTATTTGCTGATTAAACGATCTTAGCAAATTAAAAATAAAACCTCATGGAACTTCAAGGTCGAACGTGCTGCGGATGTCATTCACATTTAAAAGAAATGTGCAGGTGTGGTATTAAAGGTAGTAAAAGAAAAATCAAATAAATAACTACACTAAAAGCCATCACTGGGAACTTTTAGCAAATATGCCACCTCGAACGCTGAGTGTCAAATTCTTAATGGAAAAAGATCTGATATAGATCAGACAACCCCTGAGAATCATCTCTTTAGAGAAGAAGGTATCTGTTAGCATAAGGAATCCTGTCGTCAGATTAATCTTCTGGTAGCATCCTGAGATCGGTCACCTGCTCGTGGACAAGAAGGGACCTCTGAGTCCTCACTCTTGATGCTACACCTGAACTCGTGTCTAAGTCGCTCTGTATGACCCGGCATCTGAGGTGTCTGCAAACCGTGGGCCGGCATTTGAAGGTAACCGTGTTGAGCTGAAAGCCAGCAAACACCCCTTTTTCAATTGTGGTGAGTCAACCGTTAGGATTGCAATGTGGCTTTTAAGATGGATGCGTATTATACGGCGTCTCATCCACCCACGTACATAATTGTGCGCGGAAGACGTCGCTAAATACATGGAATGACAACGTGGGGACGCATTCCGCTAAGAGTGACGTAAAAACGGTCGACATCTCTACTCACACTTTGCATGCGGATGTTGTACGCGGAAGGATAAGTGTGTACAAGCTTCCAAGAGTTATTCTGGAAAGGGAGCAGCCGTAGGCTCTTACTGGTGAGAGAAACGCCACATTTGTCACAGGATGTGGGGGGCTCTTCGGTGGATGGGTGTGGCTGATCTCGCCCGAGGGCAGCTGTCACTCCCCCGACTCAGGTCAGGGAGACTGGGACCACGGCTGGTCACCTGACAGAGGGCTCTGTGACGTGTTCAGACGTCTTGGGAGACTTGTCGCCTTGCATGATGAGCTTCGGCGAGATCTCCTTCCTAACAGGAAGCGGAGGTGGGAGGAGGTGCTGAGTGCAGGTGACACAGGCAAACGCACGCAAGACGCGGGGGCACTGCGCTGCTCCAAGGACGGTGTCACCGTGGTAACGTGCGTGGAAGCGGGTGCCAGCAAAGGGGGAAGGCTGTGACAGCCTGCTGGCAAGGGCTGTCCGGGACATCGCCACCCGTGAGAAGGAGCACGCACGCAGCTGCATGCCACCGACGAAGGTGGATGCGCGCCAGCCCAGGTTTCGACATCAGCCACACGCCCCCGTCTGTCTTAGCCGTCAGGGCCGCGATGCTGCCGTGTGGGAAGTGCCCTTTCGCCTTGGAGACGCACACGGAGGTGTCCTGAGAGAAAGTGCCACCGCGTGCGTGCGGATGTGGACACGTCAGTGCCACGTCAGCGTCTACACTGCATGTGCAGATGTTCGTGTGTAGCGTGTCCAAAATGGCGTTGATTCTTTCTCTCCCGGGCATGGCTCACTGACTGCAGACTTCGAGGGGACCCTACAGGCTTCCAGCCTAGAAGCCGGGAAGGGCGCCGAAGCCCCCGCGAGGCACGGCCCACGTGACAGGTTTGTGAAGCCTCAAACCTTAGTTCTTGTTTTACCCCTTGCCCTTCCTTGCCACGTCTCTCTCTCTCTCTCTCTCTCTCTCTCTCTCTCTCTCTCTCTCAACTATCTATCTACCTATCTGTCTCTATCTGTTTACTATCTATCATCTATATATCAATCTATCATATCTATCATCTATCTATCTATCTACTATTTATCATCTATCTACTATGTATATATCATCTATCTGTCATCTATCTGACTATATCTATTATCTATCTATCACCTATGTATGTATGGATGGATCTCTATTTATTGATCATCTATCATCTATCTACCTAGTATCTATCATCTATGTACTATCTATATATCTATCTATCATCTGACTATATTTATTATCTAACTATTATTAACTATCTATCACCTATATCTATCTATCTAATCTATCTTTCTATTTATATCATCCATCTACGTCTATTTCTGTATCTATTATCTGTATCTTTTATCTATCATCTATCTATCTATCTTTCTACCTATCTACATAGACACATACAGACATGTGAGTGTGTGTGTGTGTGTGTGTGTGTGTGTGTGTAGCAACTATGATGCAACGTCCACTTTTCCTTAAAACTCTATGATGGGTATTCAGCGTATTATTCTTTCTACATTTATTAATGTTGAAAATTTAATTTAAAAAAAAAAGATTAACAAGGTAATGCCTGTTTCAAGAAAAAGAAACACTTGTGAAAAATGTATTCCATGATAACAAAGTGGAAGGGTAAACAGGCGTTATTCAGGGAAATCTGAAGGGTATTTTGGACGGCGGTTATGCCCATCACATCAGGGGTCCTGACCTGAAGCCACTACCATTTAATAAGCAAGAAATGAAGTGACTGCTTCTTTGGTTTTCCAAGGCAGAATGCAGAGAGGAGGTGTCATCGGAATTTAATAGATAGTTCAATCAAATTCTACCACTAATAAGACTATGGGGGAAGCTATCAGGCTTCACCTTGAAGAGAAATTCGGTAACGTTTAGCGGGATAAGCAATGACGGACACTGATCGAACTCGGTAAAAGTCATCTCTGCTTCTTTTTACTGCGTACAGGAGGACACCTGAGCCCAACGGAAGATGCTGTGACCAAGTTTCCAGGGACAAAGAAATATGATACGGGAGTCTGCTGGACACAGATTCTTCCTAGAGGAAAAATAGGTCACAACGTAGGCAGGACCCTAACTGAAGCAGAAAAGTCTCCTCTCTCTAGAAAAAAGTCCTAATTCGGAACAACCATGCAAGCGATGCCATTTGGGAGTAAAGAGGATGACCATGAAAGGTGAATATCGTAAAAATAAAAAGTTAAGACGAGCCGCCGAATTCCCCGGAGGGACCTGGAAGCCTCCTCAACACGTCACTGCAAAACAGTGGTCACACTGCCCTCAGGCCTGTCAGTCTGGGCTCTCGAGGGCCGTGGATCGAACCAGGCACTGGCCCCTTTACGGCTGACCTTGAGAGTATTCATTTACTTAACTCTCACGCTGCAGAGGGACGTGTGCGTGTGTAACGCATGCGCACGCACCTTGATACCCGTGACTGAGTGTCCTCCAGCATGTGTGGACAGGCGCACGTCGTCCGAGCCCACAGGAAGCGTGTGCCCGGCGCTGTCGCACCCCAGCCGCCGGCCGTCCTCCGTGTCCCGCTGTGCCAGGCAGCCGCGGCTGCACACCCCGGCGACCGAGGCCACACGGCACACACCTGCCTCCTCTCTGCCATCTTTTGACGTCACCTGGTAGTTTAGGGTTCCCTCTCTTCGTCCGGTCAGTGTGCATTGAAAGGATCGGTGAGCGTCGCACTATATGAAGAACAGGACGATTCGGCGGTCCGTTCTCCTACCGAAGTAAGTGTGGCCGCTCCGAGGGTGGTACAATCAGGAAGGGAGATGACACGGACACACGCGCGTGCGTCGGCCGAGGGACACGCGTCGTCACAGGATATTTGACGTAGGATTGCATAAAAAAAAGAAAGAAAACATAAAAACTGCACATGCATGCAAAAACCCAAAAAAGAACCCAAAGAAATGTCTACCCATAGAAAAAGATTCTGTTCTATGACATATTCCCCATAATATGACACCGAACAGATGTTTTAAAAATAGAAACTGTATCGACAGGAAGCCACACGAATATGTCTCACAAATGCGTAATGACATAAGAAAAGTGTATGCATAATGAAACATTATTTACAGATTTTAAAATCATAGGATCTCCTGAAATTATTAGGGATATTTCACATTTAAAACAATTGTAAAACATGCTGAGTTATTCAAATTTAAGATGATGATTAGTTTTGTGAGGCAAGAGATTGAAAGAGTCCTTGGAAAAATTCAAAGAGGCGATGGTTTGTTTTTAAAAATCTGTGCAAACAAGCAACAGTCAAATGTCCGTATACTCGTTAAACCCATAATTTTCTTCTTATAGTCTGTTAGTCGTTAGAGATGAACCTGTGTCTTAGGTTGTCAAAAGATATGTGAGACCCTTAGTTATCAGGAATGGAAAATTAAATCCACAATAAAATACAAGTATCTGTTGTATGCCCTGTTTTTTGTAATGCCCGGGCAAGCTGGCCATAGAGACGGTGCAAATCCCCATGGCACAAGTGGGGGTTCTCTTCCAAGGGAGCCGAAAGTCTCAAGGACAGGGGGCCAGGCACAATTGCTGAACCTAATTGCCGTCGCCACATATACTGGGACCTTGGTCATCCATTCCCTGCCTCCTCGTAGGGGCAGGCAGCCCACGGATGAGACGGGGAGGAAGCTGACATGGCCTGAGTCTCTTTACTTGCCCGTGAGCGTTGCCACGTGCTTCACGTCGGCTTTTTGCTGGAGTTGCGCCTTGCGTGACTGTTCCTCCGCAATGTCCACTGCATTCGCAGCTCCC